>NC_073691.1:134769215-135090484 GCF_029784155.1 Uranotaenia lowii | reverse complement strand
TCGAAGCTACAAAGATAAGGCAACATCTTCTGCGTAGCGGAGGTCAGGGGTGCGCCGCGAACGTGTGTAGGATACCCCAATGTCGGGGGGTATCCGAGTAGTTCCGCTTCCTAAGAGGGAAACTGCGGGGATAAGACTTTACCTTCCTCGTAGCGGATCTCGAGGGAAGAGGGTTAACCACTGTCGGGGGATACCCACGGGTAGAGAGGCTCTCGACGCCGGGCGAGCCTCTCGAGTCGGTGTAGGATGTCGTCACCGTCGGGAAACATCCGAGTCGTAGCGTTCCAAGTCCCGAATGTGTGCCGTGACAGGCGCGAGTCTAGGATAAGCTGCTCTCGATTTGGCACACAACGGGCAGGTAAATCCGTGGGCCAAAAATCCTAGGGTTGCCAACCAAGGGGGATAAAGAAGACCGGACAACGGTCGGAGTAGACTGACCCCATCGACGGGGGGCTGTCGAGTAGAGTGCGTCCGACCCCACGGTTTGAAGTTACAAAGATAAGACAATACCTTCTGCGTAGCGGATGCCGTGGGTGCGCCGCGTTCGTGTGTAGGATGCTCCACCTTCGGGGAGTATCCGAGTAGAGCGGTTCTCAACGACAGAAGCTGCGGGGATAAGACTTGACCTTCTTCGCAGTGGAAATCGTTGGGAAAGGGTTATTCCACGTTCGGGGAATACCCACGGGTGGAGTGGCTCTCGACGCCGGGCGAGCCATTCGAGTCGGTGTAGGATGACGTCTTCGTCGGGAATCATCCGAGTCGTTGCGTTAAGTCCCGCGCGTGTGCCGTGACAGGCGCGAGTCCAGGATAAGCTGCTCTCGATCTGGCACACGACGGGCAAGGTGGCAAACTTCGAACCCTGAAGATAAGAGGTCGGGCTTCGAGTCGTTAGAGGAGAGGTCAGGCCTCAAACCTTCAGGCGGAGAGGTTTGTGTGGTCAACCCCGAGTCTTTATGATAGGAGGTCGGGTCCCGAGTCGTAAGAGGAGGGATCAGGCCCCTTACCAACAAGAGGAGGGGTACAAGTGGTCACCTCGAGTCATTACGAGGAGAGGTCAGATTTCAAGTCGTTAGAGGAGAGATCGGGCCTTGAATCGTGCAGAGGAGAGGTAAACCTCGAGTTGATGCGAGGAGGGGTCGGATCTCAAGTCGTTAGAGGAGAGATCAGGCCTCAAGTCGCGAAGAGGAGAGGTTTGTGTGGGAATCTCGAGTCATTGCGAGGAGATGTCGGTTCTCAAGTCGTTAGAGGAGAGTTCAGGCGTCGAGTCGTAAGGATGAGAGGTTTTGCTGAAAGTGGTCTCGTTAATGAGTATTGCCTTTGAGCGCATTAGCGCGAATAGACCTCCCACTATTGAAGCATAGTGTACTAAACAGTTCGAGGTGGGAACCAGGTCTGCGGCCCCAGGTGGAGTTTAGGGAGTAGGGGGTATACACGGAGTATATCATGAGTCTGCCCATCGTACCCATGGACCCAGAGTAGCAAACTGGGGGGACGCGGTGGCTCGCCGTGCCTTGGAATACAATCCGTAAACCGGGATTTACCACCTGTGGTTACCAACTAAAAAAAAAAAAACACCTTCAAAATGAGGGGTGTTCAGGTTTTTTAAATACAAAATTGAAAGAAATACGTCAAGTTGATATTGACCAAATTTTGAATGTATTACCCTTTAAGAATGATGTATTCGATCGTAAAATTGTGGCTTTGCACCCTTGATTTTATTTTAAGTTGATGTTCGAAAAAGATTCTAGCATTATCTAAAAAAGACCTAGAAACATTTACAGGACTAATAACAGGACACTGTGAATGTCTTTATCATTTAAAACTAATAGGCAAGAGTCATTCTGACGTATGCCAATTTTGCAGGGCTGTGAACGAATCATCTGAGCATCTTCTGTGTGATTGCCCTTGTCTTATATCAAAAAGAACAAAACTACTCGGAAAAGGTATATTGGATCCTTCCGAAATATATTCTATAAGTTCCAAGAAGGTTGTCAACTTCATTCGAGTAGTTCTTCCAGATTGGGAAAATGCTAAACAGCAAGACACTGTTGAAATCAATCAGAGTGATCTATCTTGATTAGCCACATTAAACAGGGGACAAACCACAAAAGATCTAACATCTGGTCGCAATGGTAGTTGATGTTCAATAAAAGTAACTTGAAAAATGTTCAAAGAAATTCAGATCTTCATTGCACCTTGCCCAGCTAACAACATAATTAGTCAAAAAAAAAAGGTGGCAGATATGATATGGTCCATTAGCTATCCAACAGCACGTGATTTCGATCGCACTTTATCTAAATTGCTATGTTCAGTCATCGCTCCCGAAGCAAAAAAAAAGGGCAAATGAACGATGATCCTCAAACCCCTCAAGATACGATATCATACATCAGCAGCAGCAGCGACGATCGAATCAGTTTCCTACTCGATAATTAGCATCATTAAATGTTACAGCATCTCATTCATTTCTTCATTCGAGCTTTGCATATAAACGTTTTCTTCCGCAGCATTTTCCACCTCATCGACAGTCCATTGGTCAGGATGTTTTACTGATATGTATGTTTTGCTGTCTTAGTTGCCGGTTCAATTTGATGAATAATATAAGATGCCATCGGTTAGGGGCGAGGGTATTGCCATCGCGATAGTCTTTTTTTAAATTATTTGTGTTATTGATAATTTCAAGGAAATTTGACTGGAAAATCGTTTTTAAAAAGCATTCCCTCAACTCCCTTGATTGGAACATTCAACCAAATCCAAATTATCAGTATGTTGCAACACCTTTTATTATGAACATGATAGTTCAGTTGCTGATTGAATAAAAAAAATCTACTAAAATCGATGAAGATGACCAAAATCAGTCATCTTCCGTTTCGATTCATCAAGATGAAAAGCGAAATTTGACGTTTATGTTAACCTACATTTTAAAATGGTCCTATTTTGCCGAAATTTAACGAATGTCAGTAAATCAAACTTTGATAAAATAACTTACTGAACGCGTAGTTTATCGGTTCTTGTGTAGGGTAATTTGACCGATAATTTTAAAACCACGCATATCGATAGTTTATAATGAATTCCAAAACGTTTGTAGTCTTGAAAGTTTCCTTTTTGGTCAAAACATACGACAGAGTTTTTGCAAGATGACATTGAGGTACCCGGGTTTTGATTTGAAATTTTGTTAACTTTCCCGAAGATTGCGAATTATTTTGACTTCTGAGAAATAAGTTTGTTTGTTTACTCAACATCGATCATTTTCAAAATTTTAGCACACTCTATTACTAAAACAAGAGCTAATGGACAAAATCTGGCGAATGATTCTAATTCAGAACGCCAAAATCAACCAAATGCAAATATTAAATCCTAAAGGGTGTCCACGATGAAATTGCTCTAACTTTTTAATCGTTGGGTAGAATTTAATGAAAATTTGGGTAGATTTAGTTCATAGTGCATTGTTTACATCCTGCAAGTTTCAAAGTCTTTTGATAAAAACTCGCTGAAATGGAGTCGAAAGAACAGCCCGTGCGTGATAAAATCTTGCGCATCTATCACGAGAACAAGGATTTCTCGCATCGTTCCATCGCTAAAACGTTGAGAATCGCGAATTCCACGGTGTCGCGAGTGATTAAGTGGTTCGAGGAATGATTGACCACCGATCGGAAGCCCAAAAGTGAAGGAAAAAAGTTGAAGAGGCAGGAGGTAGTAATTTAGCCACAACCACTAAACGTTGAATTACCCAGTTTTTTTTCTTGTCAATAAGTGAACTTATGGTGTATTGTCTTAATGATCAAAATGGGACAGTGTCAAAATGGTAATATTTGACAATCTGGCAAATTTCAACTAAATAATATAATTGAAGCATGTGACATAATCCGACCATGTGGCATAAATGGACAAGTAACATATCCGATCATAAAACATAATCCGACCATGTGACATAATCAAACTTTGTGACTTAAACCATGCAACATAATCGGACCATGTGAAAAAAACTGATCATGCAACATAATTCGACCATGTGATTTGATCGACCCTGTGACACAATCCAACTATGTGATATAGTCTGACCATGCAACATTATTGACCATGTAACACGATCCGATCATGAAACATAATCCGATCATGCAACATAATCCGACCATGCAACATAATTTGACCATGTGACATAATTGACCTAGTGACATAACCCGACCATGCAACATAATTGACCATGTAATCTGACCATGCAACATAATCTGATCATGCAATATAATTGGACCATGTGACATAGTCCGATCATGCAACCTAATTGGACCAAGTGACATAATCTGACCATGCAACATAATCGACCTTGTGACATAATCCGACCATGCACATAATCGACCATGTGACATAATCTGACTATGCAATATAATTCTCGCCACTGAAGCGCAATGCCACTGGTCGCCTCAGTCGCTGGCTGTCTACGCTGCTGGCGGCCGTCATCGCTGCTCGCTGTCTCTGCAACTAGTCCATGTTGCTCCACGCCACGGTTGCCACTGAACTACGGCAAATCGATATCTGAGTTGGATTACTACTGGTGGGGTCCAAACTCAGATCGAAGCGCAGCAAAAGTCGGTTCAGTTCGACGGCAAACAGAGAAAGAAAGCGAGTCGTTTGACGGGCCCTTTGTTCTATACCTTTCGTAGGTAGGAAAAACAAAACCCATCAAAACAGGCGTTGGTGATGACGTCATAATCCTTTAGATGTGATGTTCGTTGATGAGGCGTTTTTCGTGACGCGAGATTCGTTCGTCAAAAGTATTCCGTACAACACCAAAAATCAGAACCGCGTAGTTGGGGCATTCAACCGAAACCCGAACGCCTTTGTTCAGGATGTGGCTAAGAAGCTGCACCTTAGCCGAAGTTTTGCCCAGAAGGCCAAAACTTAGGCTGGGTTTCAAACGTTCAAGGGAGAAAAGGCCCCTAACCGCTACGGGAACTAGGAGAAGTCCGCCAAAACCCGTGCCAGGAAGTTGTATGTTGAATGCTGTATCATGGACGACGAAACATATGTGAAGGCCGACTACAAAAAGATCCCCTGCAACCTTGCGAATAAATTCCTGGTTTGGCACGTGCGGGAAGCGAAGTGCACCTTTCGTGACCCAGGACACGCCTCTCCTGAAGGCCCACAACGTCCCAACAATCTTCTGACTGGATTTGGCCTCATGCCACTACTCCAGGGACGTGCTGAAGTGATATGCGGAAAATAAGGTCAATATCGTGCCGAAAAAGTTCAACCCTCTCAAAACTCCGGAGCTTCACTCCATCGAGAAGTACTGGGCGATTATGAAGCAGCACCTTCTGAAACGACCTAAGGTAGTTAAGACAGTCGAGGAACTGAAGAAAGTATGGGTTTACATGCAAAAAACGGTCGATTCACAGGTTGTGCAGAATCTTATGGCCGGAGTTAAGGCCATGGTGCGGGCATTTGCTTATGGACTGTTAATAAAACACGATTAAAATGGTAAAATGAAGTTTAATAGTAATTTTTCAATCCCTGAAAATTTGAAGGCAATCGGATGAAAACTCGAATTTTGCAAATCAATTTTGTTTGTGGCAATTTCATCGTGGACACCCTTAAAGCACCAAAAATGATGTTACTTAGTGTGATTGTTATTTTTATGCCGGTATTTTGTTTTTTCATCCATAAACAAAAAAAAGTTGCTGCACAATCAATAAAAAGCTATTTGTAAACCAAAGAAACTGCATGGCATTGCTGTACTTATAAAAAGGTTCGACAACATGTTTTAAAAAATAAAATTTTCAACAAAAATAACAATAAATTTGGCTTGAGGCCATAGCAAATACTGAACAAGTAATAGAGTAGTTTTGTTCTTTTTTTTTTTTTTTTTTTTTTTTAAATATGTCTTTATTTGTATCAATTCATCATTACATTTATATTACATTTTTTCATTAAATTAGGTGTTCAGCTCAATAATGAACTGTTCAGAGCCCTATAGTTAACTAGATATTAAAAATTTATTTGTAAGAATTAAATTTGTTTAGCGCAATTAAGAATTTAATGTAGGAGAACATCCTGTAATGGCAAAAATATTTTAAACTTAAAACTAAACACTATCCTAAAATTAAACTAGTTATAAAGAGAACGAATCTCTGCTATGGAAGACTGCATCGATTTGCCTCTGAAGTTGGAGATGATTTTGTTGGCCATCTCTTCGATCGATTCAATGCCCGCAATCCGATGAAGATCTTCGGTGCTGTGCCAAGGTGGAAGCCGCAAAATCATTTTCAGAACCTTGTTCTGAATCCTCTGGATGGCTTTCTTCCTCGTCGCGCAGCAGCTGGACCAAATCGGAACTGCATACATTATCGCTGGTCGGAAAACTTGCTTATAAATAAGCATCTTATTCTTCAGGCACAGCCGGGATTTCCTGTTGATGAGAGAATAAAGAGATTTAGTATATTTATTACACTTAGATTGAATATCTTCACTGTGATTTTTAAAAGTAAGATTCCGATCAAGTGTAAGTCCCAAGTACTTCACATGATCAGACCATTCTAAAGAAACCCCATTAAAAGTTATGGAATGATTTTCATTAGGTTTTAAAAATTGAGCTCTTGGCTTATGGGGAAATAAAATAAGTTGAGTTTTGGAAGCGTTAGGAGAAATTTTCCACATTTTCAAGTAATTCAAAAAGAAATTTAAATTTTGTTGCAATCTACTGCGTACCACCCGTAAATTTCGACCTTTGGCTGAAAGCAAAGTATCATCAGCAAATAATCTTCTACCTTTTCCTTCTGGTACATCAGGAAGATCAGAAGTAAAAATATTGTATAAGATTGGCCCAAGTATACTACCCTGAGGGACCCCAGCTCTAATGGGTGTCCTTTCAGAGCATGAATTTTGATAGCTTACTTGTAAGGTTCGGCTAGTCAAATAATTTTGAATAATTTTGGTTAGATATACAGGGAAATCAAATCGAGCTAATTTAGCTACTAAACCTTTGTGCCAAACACTGTCAAAAGCTTTTTCAATATCAAGAAGAGCAACACCAGTTGAATAACCTTCAGATTTGCTAGCGTTAATCATATTAGTTACACTCAAAAGTTGATGTGTAGTAGAATGTCCATGACGAAAACCAAATTGTTCATCAGGGAAAATAGAATTCTGATTAATGTGAATCATCATTCTATTCAAAATAACTCTCTCAAATAGTTTACTTAAAGATGGAAGCAAACTAATTGGTCGATAACTTGAAGGCTCTGAAGCACTTTTTCCAGGTTTTAAAATTGGAGTTACTTTGGCATTTTTCCATTTATTGGGAAAATATGCCAAGTGAAAACATTTATTGAATATTTTAACTAAAAAATTTAAAGTGCTTTCAGGCAACTTTTTAATAAGAATATAGAAAATCCCATCTTTCCCTGGGGCTTTCATATTTTTAAATTTTTTGCAAATCAATTTAAGTTCATCAATATTTGTCTCACAAGAACTTTCAAATACATTTTGTTTAGAAAGAATATCATCAAATTCAAGGGAAATTTGAGCATCAATTGGACTTACAACGTTTAAATTAAAATCATGAGCAGACTCAAATTGTTGGGCCAATTTTTGAGCTTTTTCTGCATTTGTTAAAAGAAGTTTATCCCCGTCTTTCAAAGTAGGAATTGGCTTCTGGGGCTTTTTCAGAATTTTAGTTAATTTCCAAAATGGCTTTGAGTAGGGTTTTATGTCCTCTACTGCTTTGGCAAAATTTTCATTACGAATGAAATTTAAACGACGTTTGATATCTTTTTGAAGGTCGCAATAAATAAATTTCAAATAAGGATCCCTAGTACGTTGATATTGGCGTCGACGAATGTTTTTCAGTCGTATCAAAAACTGAAGATCATCATCAATTAAAGGTTGATTAAATTTATGTTTAACTTTGGGTATTGAAGCGGCTTTAGCATTGACTATTGAAGTTATCAAATTTTCTACAGCCAAATCAGTATCTTCAATTGAATTCAGTGGAACGTTTACATTCAAATTACGTTCAATAAAATTCCTATATCGCTCCCAGTCAGCTTTTTGAAAGTTAAAAGTTGATTTTAAAGGGTTTTCAATGGGACGTTGGGATAAAGAAAAAGTTACTGGAAGGTGGTCTGAATCGAGGTCCGCATGAGTAACTAATTGACTACAATGCTCGCCTAAATCCGTTAGAACCAAATCAATTGTGGAGGGATTTCTAATTGAAGAAAAACAAGTATGCCCATTAGGATATTCAACAGTATAATAACCTGCAGAGCAGTCATTAAATAAAATATTCCCATTTGAATTTGATGAAATATTATTCCAAGATTGGTGTTTTGCATTAAAGTCACCAATAACAAAAAATTTAGATTTATTTCTGGTGAGTTTTTGTAAATCTCCCTTCAAAAAATTTTTCTGTTCACCGCTGCATTGATAAGGCAAATATGCGGCAATAATTATAATTTTCCCCATAGAAGTTTCTAATTCAATTCCAATTGTTTCTAAGACTTTTGTATTGAAAGAAGGAAGAAGTCTAAATTTGAGACGACTATTGATGACAATAGCTACACCCCCACCTTGTCGATCAAGTCGATCATTTCGCAAAATTTTAAAGAAAGCATTGCTTTTCAAGTTAATGTCTGGCTTTAAAAAAGTTTCAGTGATGGCAGCAATATGTATGTTTTGAGTTTTCGAAAATAAAAAGAATTCATCTTAGTTAGCCAGCAAAGATCTAGCATTCCAATTCATAATATTTAAACATCTATTTGGATCCATGAGGGAATCGTAAAGTCATAATAATTTTGTTAGCATAATTAAAAGAAGTTTGGAAAGCTTCAAACATTGAATTTGCTTTCAACATAAGTTGCATCATTTCCATTAAATTTTGATGCAAAAATTTTAATTTTTCCTCAGTAATCTCACCCAAATCAACAAAATTGTTAGGATCAGAAAATGAAGGAGAAGAACAAGTATTTGAATTTCGGGGATTTTCCCAAGCCTTCGCATGAACGTTGAGACTTGGTTTTTTCCCATTTTTATTAGTTATGCCTGGAGAGGGCAACCCATTTTCAACCACCTCTGAGAACGATAAACAACGAGTCTGTGGCGCAGATTCAGCACAGGTAACATTAAAATCACTTCGGGTATTACCCAGCCGTGATTCCAATGTAGACCGAGGCTGAATGCGAACAGGCAGGTTGTTTGCCGGCCCGACGTGTGAAGACGAAAAAGAGGAAGGAGGAGAAGAAACTTTTCTGGAAACTTTGGGATTTTTCCTAGAAGAAATAATTTTTGCCCTGATGGGACAGTCTAGCGAATTCGAGGAATGATTACCTGCGCAATTTGCACACTTGAAAAATTCTGTTTTTGGTTTATCACTACCATAAAGGCATTTAGATTTTTCATGATCGAATGAGCCGCAAAGCATGCATCTGGCATTCATTCTACAAATTTTAGTGCCGTGACAAAAAGCTTGACAACGACGACATTGCGTAATATTTTGAAGGAAATTGGTTGAAGATTTTCGAAAAGGTTCGAATTTGACTCGACAATGAAACATAAGAGGGGCCTTTTCAAGAATTTGCAAATTATTAACTTGATCCTTTTTAAAAATGGATCAAATAAAGCTCAGGAGCAAAACCAACACTACTGATATTATTCGTGTTGGTTCTTTTCCTCATTTGAATTACTTGAATTGGAGAAAAACCTAACAAAGAATTTAATTCAGATGTGATCTCATCCTGTGTCTGATCGCCGGTGAGACCACGAAGTACAACTTTAAAAGGACGATCACTTCTAGTATCGTACGTAAAAAATTGGTGTTTTTTATTATTCAAATAATTTAAAATTTTTTGAAAATCATTAAAAGATTCCGCCAAAATACGAGCAGTTCCCCTTCGACCGATCTGAAAAGAAATCTTCACATCCTTGACGGAAGTGACGATTTCTTTCCGAAAGGCATTGAAGTCAGGAATCGTGACCGTAATTGGTGGAACCTTTTCGTTTTTATGAGTATAAGAAGAAGAAGGTTTCTTAGTACTCTTATCAGAATTAAATATGAATATTTCCTCATCACCGATGTTATGAAGGACATCGAATGAATTGGAAATTTAAATTTTTTTGGCAGATGGCCCTGGATTAGGTTCAGCAATCCGTTTTCTTCCGGCCCTTGAGCCGGCCGAAGACTTCCCCATGCTGGAAAGAAAAGAGAAAAATATGAATAAAAGAAAATAGAAATAATTTTAGCACTGAAAAGTGCTGATTGAAAAACAGGTAAGGAAAAAATAAATAATGTAAAAATGTTCCTGCATGTACACAGCAACGATACGATGCTCCGGCGTACGTGTTGACGGCTCAACGGTACAGATGGAAGTGGAGTAGTTTTGTTGTTTTTTGTATTTACACATCTGAAATAATGTTACTAAAATATTATAATTTATTGTGATTTTTGTTTACATTTATAATTACCCTTACAATATGATTGTTATTTTCTCAATCCCTTTGAATTTTGATCTGATAAACTATTGAAATTTTTGTGGCTGTGAGTGAAGGTGCGGTGATTTCATTGATGTGGTTCCTGCAGTTGGAAGCTTGAGTTTGATTTGATTAAAATGCAACGATGTTATGAAAAGGTCTAAGAGAAAATTTACCTAGGACATTAAACAAAAAATTGTTTGTTTTTTTTTGAAGATTATAAGAGTTTAAAATTTTTTAAATGGAATCTACAAAACTAGACACTGTTGTATTTTTGTCGATTCTAAGCATCAAAATAATGAGGTTGTCTGAACGTTGTTTCCTTTCATTCGTTTCGTTTTATTTTTTGGAACAATTCCAAACAAAATTGACAGACACTTGCTTTGAAATAACTGTGCTAACTTTCTAGGTCAGTTAAACTAACAATTTGAAAACCGAAAAAACACCTCCCCAAGCCTGAGGCGAACAGTTGCTGAAATATCACCCGTCGTGGAACCAAATTAATGGCCAATCGTGGGTGAAGCATTTGAAGTGTCCGATGAAAGTGGCCTGGCTTTGTAATTTTTTTTATTCTCTCTATGGTACAGCAAAATTGCTACGACAAAACTCACTAACCTGCCGCAAAGCATCTCTGGAATGTTACTTTCCATGGTTGCGTAAAACTTTTAAATTGTTAGCAAAAAATGAAGCTCTATGCATGAGAGCCAAAGTAAGGGCGTTTGGTAGGAACAGTGAGATAACTTTAACCATGATGGAAGAAATTTTTCGCCAATCATGAGCCTATAAATTTATGGGTAAAATTTATTGACCATGCCCTTAAAGGTTCACCAATTTTCATTACTAAGCTCAGCTCACCTGACGTTATCTCGTATGCAGCCACGATGTCCGGATAAAAACGCAGAAATAGCGATCTGGATATGAGCCCCTTCATCAGATCTCCCCATCGATGATCTGACCGAAAAGACCACAACGATTGGTCGGTCACCACGAGTTGCTCTTTGGAGGATTGAAGGGAGCCAAGCGAATATCATAAAGGTGGACTATGAAAAACGGAAATAAAATTGCATTTTAAATCGACCGTAAAAGATCGCGCGGGGCATCGGCCACAGGTTTCATAGAATGACCATTTGACCATTTGGTCGATCATATTTTTCATCAACATTTCTTACTGGCGGCGCTAGATGCCGCTCTTGAAATTGCGTAGACCTGTCGTGCAGTTTTTTTTCACTTTCACTGGTTAATGGAGATTTTTCAGGTTATGACTTTATTGGATTGTGTAAGAAGTTTCTAAAATAATGATTATATTTCTCAAATGGACACACTCAAATTCGATGCCTTAATTCTATCAAATGCGATTATTTAAAAAAAATTGATATCCATGAATCAAAATTTTTATAAATATTAACAAAAAGAAATAGATAAGACTTTTACCCTCAACAGTATGGATTATGAATCCGTTGAGAAGATATATTTTGTCAACGGAAATAAATATATTAACTTCTAAATAAGCAATTTATGTCATTTATACAGTTTTTAATTGTTTGAATATTGTAAGAAATGACCATAATTTATGTTTGCTACTTAATTTATTGGCCTTATTGGTGGAAAGTGATGTCTGTTTTAGTGAGAACATCTTAAGAATTTAAAATTTTATAGACGGATAGAAAGTTAGAACAAATGAAAGATGGAGAAAATTAGAGGGTAGAATTTTATTTGGAATAAGGTTGCCATATTGCCCGATTATTTAATACAAAATTGGGGAAAAGTCCGGACTTGCCCGATTGCCGTGATTTATTCACTTAATTTGCCAAATCAATAAAAAAAAACAAATTGTGTTGTACTTTTTTTTTAAATTTTGCGTCCACGACGAAAGTTTTTGATCAAGTTTAAAAAAAAATAACCACTTGGAAGTCTCAAATTTGATTTGAAACCTTCTGAAGAGTTTGGATTAAAAAGAAGTTTCATATTTTCTAATTCTAACTTGTTAATTTAAAGAGGATTTTATCCGACATGGTCTTTTGTTGATTTTTTTAAGTAGTTCCTGGGTTTCGATAAAAAAAACTGAAAAAGTTTTGGCAACCTTAATAAATCCTATGCGTGCCTATTTCTCAGATCCTTCCAACATCTTCCTGGACTCTTTGAGCACCGCGACTATTCACCAGATCAACAGCTTTGAAAACAAAAAACGGCCGTATGCTAGACCTCTGCTTCATAAACGGAGGTTTCAGGAATCCGACTATTGATTTAGCTCCTGCACCTCTCGTTAAAGTTGTTTCCCATCACCCAGCTTTAGTGGTCTCACACGATGTCACTAGAGTTAACGCTCCCATAGAGGAAACCGCTCCCTTCTACCGAGTCTTCAAAAACGTCGACTACGAAGCTATCCCACTTGTCCTGGATTCTATCGAATGGGAGAACGAGCTCGATTTGAACGGCCATACAGCGAACACCGATCTTGAAATATGCAATCTCTTTGCTGAGAAATTTTCTAGCGTTTTCACAAATGGGTCCATTTCCTCAGAGCAACCTGATATGGCTGTAGGAAATATCACACCTCTAACTTACTTACTTACTTAATGGTCCCGCGCCGATCCTCCGGTGCATAGGGCCGTGGTAAAAGACCTCCACTGTTGACGATCCGGAGCCAGCGTCTTCACCTGGTCCCAGTCAAGACTCTCGTCGACATTTCGGATTTCAGCGGCTAGGCTTCGCCGCCACGAATTTCTGGGTCTGCCTCTTCTTCGATGTCCTTCTGGATTCCAATCTAGCGCCTCTCTGCAAATCTCGTTTTCATCTTTTCGCAGCGTGTGCCCAATCCATCTCCATTTACGTTCCCGAATCTCGATTTCTAGCGCCCTTTGATGACACCGGCGATGAAGTTCCTAATTCGAGATCCAGTTGCCAGGCCACCAAGCGCGGATGATATTCCGCAGGCAGCGGTTTACAAAAACTTGCAGTTTTCGCGTCGTCACCGCATATGTGCACCAAGTTTCGCACCCGTACAGCAATACGGATTTGACGTTTGAGTTGAAGATTCGAATTGTCGTTCGTAGAGAGATCTGGCGTGACCGCCAGATGTTTCGGAGACTCGCAAATGCAAAACGGACCTTTCTGATCCGGGTTTCGATGTCTTTCCTGGTACCACCATCAGGCGTTATCTGGCTACCCAGATACTGGAAGCACTCCACTTTCTCAACTTGTTGCCCAGCTACCATGAAACTGAAGGGATTTCCTGCGTTGATCTCCATCGACTTGGTCTTTCCGACATGGACCTTGAGACCTTCTGCCTTGGAGCTTACGGTGAGGTCGTCGAGTGTGCTCTGCATGTCCGGTTGGGTTTGGGCGAGTAAAACAATATCGTCAGCCAGATCAAGGTCGTTAAGTTGCTCCATTGTTGAAGGATTCCACGGCAATCCTCGATTCGGTGCACAGTCGATCGATCCAGTCAGAATCTCATCCATTACGGTTAGAAAAAGTAGCGGTGATAAGATACATCCTTGTCTCACTCCAGCAGTTGGTTCGGACCTTGACCTTGCACGAAAATGCCTTCGATGAGATGGACTAGTTTCTCTGGGATCCCTCGTCGCCTTAGAGCCGCCCAGATAATTTCATGGTTAAGTCGGTCGAATGCTTTTTCGAAATCAACAAACACCAGCAGAAGAGAGTCCTGGAATTCGTTGATTTGTTCCAGTATGATTCGTAGCGTTGTGATGTCCACACATGATCGTCCGGATCGGAATCCAGCTTGTTGCCGTCGGAGTGTAGCTTCGATTTTCTCCTGGATCCTGTTCAGGATCACTTTGCAGAGTACTTTGAGGGTTGTACAGATCAACGTTATGCCTCGCCATTTATCGCACTCTGTCAGGTCTCCTTTCTTCGGGACCTTTACGAGGATACCCTGCATCCAATCGGACGGGAATGTTGCAGTATCCCAGATGTCAGCGAAAAGGCGATGCAACATTTGTGCTGGCAGGGCAGGGTCGGCTTTCAGCATTTCAGCAGGGATGCAATCGATCCCAGGTGCTTTGTTGGATTTCATGTTTTTGATTGCCGCCTCTATCTCAACCAGCGAAGGCGCTTCCGAGTTGACGCCATTTATGCAACTTACTGTTGGCGCTTCGAGCTGCGGATTCTGTTGGCCATCACTATTCTGTAGAATTTCGGAGAAATGTTTCCGTAGGAAAATTATATCTTATGTTCTACAGCCAGTAAATCTAATTCTATCAACAATTCAAAACAATATCATGAGATTCTGATTTCAAAACACAAATAGATCATTTATTCCATTTTTCTTTTCTTTATTGCTTTTGGCAACCATTTTTTGACTGATTTGTGGATGGAAAAAATATTGGTCTCATGAATGGTCCAAAATTCTATAGAAATCGCATTTTTAGGTTCATGCCTGAAATATTGTACCTCGCGTAACTTTTGATCCCATCGATAGAATTTTCCAAGAACTTCAGACATGCTAATTTAATATTTTAACAATCACTCTGCGAATTTTCCAATAAAAAGTGTTGCGTAGTTCCTGAGATTTTGTAGTTTGAATGGTAATATTCCAAAAAGTCAAATTTTCGTAGAACCTTTGTGACCGCAATTGGTGGAACCTTTTCATTTTAAGAGTATTAGAAGAAGAAGGTTTCTTATTACTCTTATCAGAATTAAATATGAATATTTCCTTATCACCGATGTTAAGAAGAGCATCGAATGAATTGGAAATTTCAACTTTTTTGGCCGATTGGTTCGGCAATCCGTTTTTTTCGGCTCTTCCGGCCGATGAAAGAAAAGAGAAAAATTTGAATAAAATTAAGAAAAAAAATGTTAGCAGTGAAAAAGGCTGATTGAAAAACAGGTAAGAAAAAAATAAATAATGTAAAATGTTCCTGCAGGACACAGCAACGATACGATGCTCCAGCGTACGTGTTTACTGCTCAACGGTACAGCTGAAAGTGGGCATTCTGATTAATGTTTCTCATAGCCAGTCACCATATTTTTCTATAGAAAACGAATCATTTAATAACATTTTTTTGGAATTATATTAATGTTTTTTGTTTAGGATAGGAAGGGAATATGTGAATGGATTAAACCAACACCCGGTCCATTCTCTCCAAGCGTGCAGCCAGTAAGTCAGTCGGTCGTCCAACAAGTAGTGTGTGTTGTTCCTTCCGGTAGTTCGTTATTCGGGGGCTCTCTGGTGCTGCTTCCGAGCCTTGGAGCTCCGGACAGGTCTGCACAATTGGGAAGCATGAAAGGTGTTGGAAATGAGCCAAGAGCACATGTTATGAGAAAACTTCTTGCCGTACTTCTTAGTCTTGTACGGTAAAAAGTTTCCTCATAACACGCTCTTGGATCATTTTCAACACCTTTTCATGTTTCCTTATCTAATCTATCCATCTATAATTTTCAGTACTTTCATTTGCTTTTGAGCTATGCGCCTGGATGAGATGCTACGCATAGTAAAAGAAAAGAGTTTTCTAGATATATCGTGTAATCCGAAGTTTCACTAATTCGAGGTAGTCGGTGCCCCGGCAATCTCGAATTAGCGTGGTTCTACTGTACATGTGTAGACTCTGTCAAAACATTTTCTGTTTTAAAACAAAATCGGAATGAAGTTCCTATCAATGTTACTTTGATTTATCGGCCTAGCGGTGAAAAGTGATGTCCTTTTTAGTAGGGACATCTAAAGATTATGAAATTTTTATATAGATGGATAGAAGGTTAGAAGAAATGAAAGATGGTGAAAATGAGCGGGTAGAAATTGTCTAGAAGCATTACCATCACATACCAAATTTTTGTTCCTCACGAGCCTACTACTATGAAGTGGTAGATACAGATAGAGTTGCAGCTACCACCACACATTAGTAGGCTTAGCGTGGTCCGCCCCACAAGCGAGAACTTGTAGTGCGGACGAACAAAAAGATGGTATGTGATCGCTCAGATAAGCTCCCTTTAACTCAGAAACGCATCTATCGATGTTTAAGTCTTCTCAGTTTGTTATCTTCGCATTCGTTACATGCGGGGTTTGCATGCGAAACGGTACGGTCGATAGTCTGATAGTGACCAACCACCGATGCTATGATGTCGTGTTTTTATTTCTTTTTGGCCAAAGTTTTTTAATTTTATGAAGAGATTAACCACCGTAATTTTTGTTTGTTACTTTGATTTATCGGCCTAGCGGTGAAAAATAATCTTTAGATGTCCCTACTAAAAAGGACATCACTTTTCACCGCTAGGCCGATAAATCAAAGTAACAAACAAAAATTACGGTGGTTAATCTCTTCATAAAATTAAAAAACTTTGGCCAAAAAGAAATAAAAACACGACATCATAGCATCGGTGGTTGGTCACTATCAGACTATCGACCGTACCGTTTCGCATGCAAACCCCGCATGTAACGAATGCGAAGATAACAAACTGAGAAGACTTAAACATCGATAGATGCGTTTCTGAGTTAAAGGGAGCTTATCTGAGCGATCACATACCATCTTTTTGTTCGTCCGCACTACAAGTTCTCGCTTGTGGGGCGGACCACGCTAAGCCTACTAATGTGTGGTGGTAGCTGCAACTCTATCTGTATCTACCACTTCATAGTAGTAGGCTCGTGAGGAACAAAAATTTGGTATGTGATGGTAATGCTTCTAGACAATTTCTACCCGCTCATTTTCACCATCTTTCATTTCTTCTAACCTTCTATCCATCTATATAAAAATTTCATAATCTTTAGATGTCCCTACTAAAAAGGACATCACTTTTCACCGCTAGGCCGATAAATCAAAGTAACAAACAAAAATTACGGTGGTTAATCTCTTCATAAAATTAAAAAAAAGTTCCTATCAATTTTTAAGATTTTTGGTGTTAAATTCATATTAAGTCGCGTAATATAGATTTGACGTAACTTATCCAGGTACTAGATCAACAATTCTTGACCAAATTTCAAATTTTTCACTATGAAAATTGTCAAAGATACGGCGATGATTGTGAAGTAACACTAATTTCCTGTACCTGTTTTTTCAGTTATTGTACACTTGCACCGACTTGAAATATGTGGCTTGTGTTATAGCTCAGTTGGCAAGTCAGTTGACTCCTAAGCAGATGTCGGCGAGTTCGAACCCAGAATAAACATCGAACACAGAACCGGATAAGTATCTGTCCGCCAGCTGCAACGTTGATAGGAAGTCACGAATGCCATAAAGATGGTAAAACGACTATCAAACCAAAAGGATGAAAAATGGCTGAACTACAAAATAATTCGTAATAATGTGATCTCATTGATAAGATGTGCAAAGAAATCTTATCTTGGTCGACAGTTTAACGATCAAATCACCGCATCAATGACCTGGAAAAAGCTTAATGCGATAGGAATAGGGAAAACTAAGCACAATGAAAGCTGTGCTTTTGATCCTCAAGATGTGAACAATTTCTTTGTGTCTCATCTCAACACAGTTACAAGTACGCCTGATAGACTTGAGCAACGTGCAATTCCCAGCTTTGAATTTAGGCAAGTTCATGATTTCGAAGTGGTCAATGCAATATATGATATCAAATCGCACGCAATAGGTATGGATAGTGTCTCCATATGCTTTATTAAAATCATAGCTCCTCTCATTTTAGAGCACACAACACATCTAATGAATTGTGCCATAAATTCATCAAAGTTCCCTACAAGCTGGAAGAAAGCCAAAGTTATACTCTTGAAGAAGAATAGCCGCTTAAATACTATAAAAAATTTTGTCCGATGAGTATATTGTGTGTATTATCAAAGGTATTGGAAAAATTGGTAAAAACTCAAGTCTCTACACACCTTGAGCAATGCCATCTTTTATCTGTCAATCAAGCTGGTTTCCGACGTGGTCAAGGAGTGAAAACTGCACTTCTAAGAGTACACAACAACGTCGCCTGTGCCGTGGATCATAAGGGTAATGCTGTGCTAGTACTCCTGGACTTTTCGAAAGCATTCGACACTATATCACTCTCTTGGCTGCTACACAAGCTACAAAGGATGTTTGGATTCACAGATGCAGCTCTAAGGTTTATTAATTCATACCTATCAGAAAGATGGCAGTGGGTCTCTTCTGGTGATCAAATTTCTCAACCGGCTTTTATCTCATCGGGAGTACCCCAAGGTTCTGTTCTAGGACCTCTGCTATTTTCGATCTACATTAATGATCTCCTTGATGTTCTGCAGTATTCCCAAGTGCAAATGTTCGCCGACGATGTTCAGCTTATTTTCGTCGCTCCTAGGAAATCCTTGGAAGAGCTACTGACCTTCGTGAATAATGATTTGAACAAAGTGAATACTTGGGCGGCACAAAACTATCTTCGAATTAATCACACCAAAACAAAAGCCCTGATTTTTTGAAGGAACCAATTTACAACTGGATTGCCAGACATCTACATTGGAAATCAGGTTGGTTTTCCAGTAAACTCAGCAAACAACCTTGGAGTCGTGTTTCAAAACAATCTTAAGTGGGACAAACGGATTTCTTCACAAGTCGGAAAAATCTATGCTTGCCTTCGTACTTTGAATGGAATAGCCAGAGATTTGCCGCGGAATACCAAATTAAAATGTTCAAAACGCTGATTTTGCCTCACTTCATTTTTGGTGATGTTTTCCTACTAGGCATGCGCAACGAAGAAAAATCTAAACTTGAAGTCGCACTAAATAGCAGTGTTCGTTACGTGTATGACCTAAATCGCTTTACATCGGTACGTCATCTGCAAAAACAGCTATTGGGCTGCCCTTTTAAGAATTTCTACGAAATGCGTTGTTGCATTTTTCTCCATAGACTTATTCGACGGCGTGAACCGCAATATCTGCATGCCATCTAACTCGATAACAAGGACAGCGGACAGGAAACTTAACAGTACCGGTACATGGAACAGCGGCATACGGCAGTACTTTGTTCGTTAAAGGTGTGTTGTTGTGGAACAATCTACCAAATTCTTTGAAGCATGAAACGTCGGAAGCAATGTTTAAAATAGGTTGCAAAACGCATTTGAATAATAATTAAAGATTCAATTTGAGCAGGACATATTGAATTTTGTTTTTTTTTGTGAAAATAAGTAAATGGTTGCTAGAACAGATGAAAACAGATGAAATTAGTAGAGAATTATGAAAGTGACAATTAAAAAGATGTTATCTTACGTCATGTATAAATAAATAAATAAATACAAATACAAACTTTACCATTTGGTAGGGTTTTTAGTCATTTGTTCTATGCAGACATTTTCATAGAAAATTTTCGTTTTTTAATATCCAAAAATTATCATAGAATGACCATTAAAATAACTCCTAAACTTTATCCAAACAAAGGAAAAAAGTAAAACTTTCATATAAAACAATCCATTTGCTTCTAAATGCCATCATTTTATCATGAGAGGTGTTTGTTTGTGAGAGTTATTTTAAAACCTTAAAACTAAATTTTAAGTAATATTAAAAAGTCTCCAACTACATACCAAGTTTAGCCTATTTTAAACTCGTTTTATAGGTTTTCAAACGTAGAAAACAGTTTTAACTGCAGACTTAGTTAATCATGATTATCTGCAAAAATTTCATGTAGATCAAGGTTACCTCGGGGCTCAATGTTCCCCCAGTTTACGGTACATGAAAAATGTAAAGAAAATCTTTTATTGCAATGCTTAGTGATAATTTTTTTTGTTACCGAAAATTCCGGGTTTTAAACCGTTGAAATACCGGTATTTTTGTATCGAGTAAATGGACATTTTCCCGTTTTATCAGTTTTGAAGAATGTTGGTTAATCGCCGCGATGTATTGTTGTTAAATTTTATCGACGTATGGTACAAATGGACAAATGGTAAGAAAACGTTTTGAATTAGTAAAACTCGCCGAAAAACGTCGATAAAATACAACAATTTATCAGTTTTGGTAAAGCCGGTTAGACCACCCTACTCGAGGGTCGACTGTTTAAAAATTGATAGTAAAAAATACTTTCAAATTTGTTCATCTCTTTTGTAATAAAATATTTTTCACTCTCTCAAACGTTTTACAAATTTTTGAGCTGATTCAAATAATATTCAAACATCCATTTAAGTACCAGGTGAGGTATTGTTCCAACTAGAAAACTAATTAATACTCTCTATAATGCTTTAATTCCCATTCTTAAGCCGATCCAGATTTAAAGTCTACTTAAACAGCTCTAATTAGCGGCACAATTTGAGCTACCCACTTCTTTTCCTATTATGTACGATCCGCTCATTAGTTTTGAAGCGCCCGTTCACAAATTTCCACCTTCCTTCCCAGTTCGAATAACAATTTGGCGTGAACGAAAATCGCTTCGAAAATATCTCGAAAAAATTGAGCCATTCACAACATCCGGAACGGCCTGGGAAATTGACGCCAAACAATCACCTTCTCTCTGGTGTGCTGCAATATAGAAATAATCCACAGATCAGTATGCCCCTCCCCCGCTCTTTTCGAAACCCACCCCTCCAATACATAACTCCATTAGACGAACGATCTACTATAAACATATCTGGAGCAGTCACTGAGTGGAACGCCTATAGCCTTTCATTTTCTACCCACTATCTATCTGGCTGCTATTTCCAAACGATGTCGACAATTTTCTGATGACGTTTCATTGCCCGGAAGCGCGTTGAAGCTGCGCACGAAAATGGCGGGAAAAGATTACCATCTTCTTTCCTCGCTCGTCTTTCGTCACTCACCTTCATCCGAAATTCACCAGTCGTTCGTGTGCCAAAATCTTCTCCACGATTCCGGAATGCTTCATCAGTTCAAAGCTCAATAGTTTCTTGCGCAGCTCATTTCTTTTATTTTTCCATTTTTTTGCTTCCGAGGGAATTTTCAAATAAGCGCACACGATTCAAAGCTTGCGTTTTGAATTTAAACCCTAATTACCTACCTTCCCCGACTTGGGTGGTTAAAGTTGAGAAAATGAGATAAAGTATCGAAAAGATTGTGTTGATGGTGAAGCAACGAACCTGGTGGAATCTTAATTGTTCAGGAAATGACTGTCATTCATTGAGTATCAACAAACACTTCAGAAATATAAATTTCGGTAGTCAAATTCAGGTGCGCTCAAAATATTTAAACACTAAGACAGTTTGTCCCTAAATATCAATATTTTGTGTGCAAAACCAATTTTGATCATTAGTTCATCTTATTTCAGAAATTCGCATAGCTCAAAAACTGGTTCTAATGAAGGTCGATGGCTTCCTTTGAATTCAGCTACTGTATAAAAAAAATCAAATAGGAAAAAGAGGGAGATGAGGAGGGAGTTCAATACGTTTAAATACATTTTGAGTCACCAAGCATCAGTGTAAAATTTCAGATGATTTGGTTGATTCCTGAGTTAGCGCAATGCGTCTGAGAAGTAGGCGTGTGCTTGAACGATGAAGTTTGGAAAAGTTTGTGCTACGGTAAAAATTTTTCCAAATTTTGTATTGTGAGGAAATTTTAATTCTTTTATTCCGTTTGGACACTTATTTAAACAATGTTTAGAATCAGTGTTAGAATACAGTGAAGAAGTGGTAGCAAATCAGCTGGAGGATGATATTGAAATTTGACGGATCCAGCGATGGGATATTTTGGAAGCTTAAAATGAACACTAGCAAAGTTGCTTCCATTAGAAGTTTTGGTGAGATCAATCCAATTTACTTTCTATTTTAAAACTACGAAATATGTTGCATTATCTGCTTAGTTTTTTAATTGATAAAATGAATTGTGATACCTACGTCAAATAAAGGGTGATACGGTCAAAATTTGGTCAAGGGAAAACGCGTGTAAATCGGTGAAATCGTTTATTTAAAAAGCAAATAAAATTTCTTTTTCAAGTTTAATTAGTATAAAATTCAGAAAAAATATTCAGTTAGGCTTCCACTTTTCTAAATTTGAATTGCCGGGCCTTACGCTTAACCCCTGCCACCAGATTTTGTACAGCCACCTTGTTCACCTTCTTCGCCGCAGAAAGCCGCTTTGCCTTGAACTGCTGCTCGTCCTTAGCAATTTTTTGGTCTTCTTTAGGTTCCGCTTGACAATAGCCCAGTATTTCTCGATTGGGCGGAGCTCTAACGTGTTGGGAGGGTTCTTGTCCTTGGGAACCACCTGCACGTTGTTGGCAGCGTACCACTCCATGGCCTTTTTACCGTAATGGCAAGATGCCAAATCCGGCCAAAACAGTACGGAACAACCGTGTTTCTTCAGGAAGACAGCAGACGTTTATTCAAACACTCTTTCTAGTAAATTCCTTGGTTGCCATTCCCGGAAGCTATGAAAATGCTGCTTTTCAAGCCACAGGTACAGATGGCTTGCCAAACCAGATATTTCTTCGCGAACTTTGACAGTTTCATGTGCTTAAAAATATCTGCTACCTTTTTTCTTCCTTTTGCCGTATAAAACTCCTGTCCCGGAAGCTGCTTGTAGTCGGCTTTGACGTAGGTTTCGTCGTCCATTACCACGCAGTCAAACTTCGTCAGCATCGTCGTGTACAGCCTCCGGGATCGCGCTTTGGCCGTCGTATTTTGTTTATCTTCGCGATTTGGAGTCACTACTTTCTTGTAAGTCGATAGTCCGGCTCGTTTTATGGCTCGATGCACGGTTTTAGACGATACACCCAGCTTATATGCGGCATCTCGGAGAGAGAGGTTAGGGTTTCGCTTGAAACTACCGGCAGCTCACTTTGTCATCTCAGCGGCTTCCGTCGATTTCCCCCCTCCCCCCACCAGACTTCCTGGCTATCGACAAACGTTCACCAAACACTTTAATTACACTTGTAACGGTTGATTTGGCAACTTTTAGCGATTTTGCCAGCTTTGCGTGCGAGTAGCTTGGATTTACGCGATGCGCGAACAAAATTCTGATACGCTGCTCTTCTTCCTTGGACGGCATTTTGACAACTGAAGAGTGAATTCCAAAATCAAAAAAGGAGCAACATTCTACACACACATATCTTCAAAATGAGGGGTGTTCAGATTTTTAAATGCAAAATTGAAAGAAGTACGTCAAGTTGATATTGACCAAATTTCGACCGTATCACCCTTTATAATCTTTTTGTTCGTTCGCACTGCAATTTTTCCCGCTTGTGGGGCGAACCACGCCAGGCTCACTAATGTTTGATGGTTTATGCAACGCTATCTGTAGCTACTACTTCATAGAAGTTGGCCCGTGCGAAACAAAAATTTGATATGTGATGATAATGCTTCAAAATCAATTCTACCCTCTCATTTTCACCATCTTCTATTTCATCTTATCTTCTAACCATCTATAAAATTTCATAATCTTTAGATGTCCCTACTAAAAAGGACATCACTTATTACCGATAAGGCCGATAAATTAAAGTAACATACTCAATTTTAAATTTCATATTATTTCAGATCAATTCGCAATCAAACGTCGACTTAATATACAAATTAAAAATTCCGAATTCTAGTAAAATTTGTTTTATTTCCAATACTGTTACTAAAAGATCCACAAGTAAGCGTTTGAAAGAAAACTTCTGGGCCAGATTCATGAACAGAAACAAATGCGTTGCATATTCAAAGGCGATTTTCTATCACATCACGAGCTTTGATGTGCTGGTTATCTGGTTGGTTTCATTGCTTCTATGAACGTATAATTCGGACGATGCACACCAACTCAACTACATCGTTTTCTCCTCCTCAGAGAAACCTTTGCTTGCGAATATTGCGTTGAACGAAGTATCGAAGCCCGCCATCGCTGTAGCAGCATGCGATGTGGGATTCAAGGCCCAGTGATTGAGTATTCATTAGGGAAGAATGACCTCGGAATTAAACTCCCGGAAAAAATGTTATTATCTATATGGGATAAATAAACTCAAGAGTTTTAAAATCCCAAATGAAATAACTAACAACATCAGTTACTACCTATTGATGAAGTTTCGCAGTTTTCGATGACAACTTCCAGCGCGATTTCCTGCGGTCATTATGGATGCAGTTGCTGTAAAGCCTTCGTTTACCAATCCTGTAACATAATGAATTCCGATAACAGAATCCGGTTGTCTGCGTTAAAAATCTTCTATGGCCATGCTACAGTTCGCTTATAAGAGGTCCATGAATGCCACATCTAGTGGCTGAAGTTTGTGCAATGTGTGAGGTGGTATCGACAAGATTATAACGTGGTTTTTTGTTGCCTTCTCCAGCACACAAAAATTTCTTGTGTAACTGAAATGTCCATCATGTAACAAGAAATAAGATGCCTCTTTGATGAGCCTTGTAAATTTTAAAAAGTGGTCTAGCCACTTTTGAAACTATTAGCTTAACTCCAGCTTTTCAGAGCACAATCAAATATGGCTCCAGTTGGTACTTCTTTTTTGAGGGTCTCGTGCATCTTCTGCTGGGCGAAGAAAACGCGCCATATTGAAGAGATGGGGTATACTGTTCTTCTCGGCCAAATCGTAGACTGGCTTCCTGACAACTGTTTGTGTAAGCCCAAAATAATATTTGTTAATCCTAAGCAGGTGCTCTATGATCTGCTTTTCTATTGCTTCCGTAAATACAGTCCTGTGGCCTAGGGTTAGGATTTTGAAACCTTCGGACGAACTTAGTTATCAGTAGCGATTTAATGTCCTCTAAAGCTCGAAGCGCATTGGACATGTCCTGGTTGGTCCAGCATTTTCGATTTTCTTTTCGAATATATTTATAAGCCATTGTATAAGCCACGGTTTTTTACTAAATCTGTAAAATTCCAAAATTGTGTGCGTTGTATGTGTTATTAAATGATGATTTTTCAATTAGTGGATGCATATCCTTTTTAGTTTCAATACATACATATAGAATGTTGAATGCCATTGTACAATAAATAATTTCGTTTCCAATACATGGTTGCCATACAAATTATTGATAACAGCTTTTTATTTTCATACTTTTTAAAATCAATAAAAAATAACAGTTATGATGTAGATTAAGATCCTTTTAAAGGTATACAATTACAAAATTGAGCTTCCAAAAACCTGTACTACGCTTTGTGGCATGAAATAGGTAGCATGCGCCTCATGCCGCCTTACCCAGATCAGTCGAGAATTCGTTTTCATAAGCGGGCCATAGACTACACAAAATTTGCACAAATGCGATGAAATTTCTGCTTGAATATTCGGTAAACCCATATACTGTACAAACCGTTGCACAAGCATGGCGTTTACTGAACAAGTCTTCTGCTCATTTAGTATAGTGGCATTTTCGAAAGAGTAATCATGCCTGACACGGATGATTGCTGTACCGCGAAAGTTATAGCTGCAGCTACTGAAAAATGGAAAATGAGAAGAAAGAAAAGGAATTGACTCTTGAAGAGGAGCGAATTTGGCCATGCGATCATGAGCTCAGGATGTCATCTGCAACCGACTACATGAACTACCTGCGAATGGATGCGGCATCGTTCGGCGAGCTACTGGAGATGGTGGCACCGTTTATTATCAAAAGCAACACCATGATGAGAGACGCTATATCTCCAGAACATCGACTGTTGGCCACTTTGAGATATTTGATAGACGGGCCTCCTTTGAAGAACTTAAATTTCAAACTGCCATCATGAGACATTGACATGGTCTCAATTGGCCTTATTAGTAAATCAAGCAAAATGTGCGCGCATGTACAGTTTGAAATTGTAGCGATGTTGGAGATTATTCTGTAAGTAAAATATTTTGATTTTAGATTTAGAATTATTAAAAATTGTTTTATGTTTCCAAATAGCAGAACGCTAATTCGATCCTGCCCGAACGAAATCCTTTATTGATTTCAGGGACTATCGCACCGGTCGCAGATAATCACATCAATGAAGATGTCCTCACTGAAATATTTTGGTTGAAGGAAGCGAACGAATGAACGCACATTCAGCAGGTGCCATTGGATGCCTAGTTGAGCTCTAGAAGGATCTTCTTCTAGTACGTACCGAAACTGAACGAACAGAGGTTTTTAACACTTTTGCCATGTGTAATGTGTATTGTTTTTATATTTTTTTTATAAAATTGTTCTTAAAATTATGACACATGCATGCAGAACGCAAAGATCAGAACATGACACTCATGACAGAAGTCAAATGTTACTTATGCTTGGCCCTTTAATGCTTGACTGGATTTATGCTGTTAAATCATCTCAAATATGTTTAACCAGGCCCTAAAATCATAATATTACATGAAAGACATAAAAACTAACGTCCATTAAAAACAAGAAATGACTTCATTTATAAATTTCTCAAATTCTTACGAAAACTTGGTAATAGGCAATTTAAAATTTCGATTTTTTATTTCCGAAAACAAGCCAAAAGTTAACTGCTTTTATGGATTTATGGAATTGTATTGCAATTTTCCCATCCAACAAAAAAAAACAAATAATTTATTATAAAAAAATCGCAGTAAAACTGCATTTTTGCAGAATTTCGTTCGTAAGGGACTAGGGTAGAAGCACAGATATTGAACACTAGTAAAACACTAAGCAATTAAAACAATAATTGACAGTAGTAAAATTAATTAAAAATGGCTGAGCCACTGTTGAAGCATTTTCTGCCTCTGTTCAATTTTATATCAAGAACTTCGAACTTTTAAAGCCACTATCCCCGAAACTAGAATATGTTATCAAATTTCGGCTTGGTTTTTTTGGCTGGATGAAGAAAACAGCCTTTTTTTAATGGGAGAAAAATTTTGTTAAAGACAAATAAACGTCTAAGATAATAATATGGATGTTTTCAACTAAGTCTTTTTGAATGATTTCTGGAAGAGTGACAGTCTTTGTTATCCATATTTTCTTAAAATTTAACAAATCAAAGTGTTCAACCATTGGATCACAGAAAACGCCAATGTTTCAATTATTGAACGTTCAATCTTGCAATACTCGTTTCGTATTAAAATGCATGCACCAGTTATTAAACAAACATCGGTTGGTGTTTGGAAATATAAACAAACTGTTTCTTGGTTGCTAGCTCAACAAAAATCTCCCCTGCAAGGCATACTTTCAAGCGAAATACCCCTAAATATATACAATGATATTCAATGTTTACGTGTTCAATAATTAGAACATTGCCTGTTCAATATTTGAAACATTGTGTTCAATCGTTGGGACAAAAGTAATTTGCAATAAAAAAGCAATGATAGTTTTAAAATATATTTCCGCGGAAAAAATATGTCGACTCGAAGCTGAGAAACATGCTTAAGCTACACTATCAAAAAAATTTCCCAAAAAACCTTCCGTTATTATTTATTGGCCATAAATTTTCTTACCCTACTAGACTTCAGAAGAGAGGAAAAATTAAAGAAATTGGAATTATGCCAGTAGCACTAAGAATTGACAGTTTCTATATACAGCAGACGCAATGGATGGTGGTTCTTTTCATTTTCTGCTAGCTGATCTTCTTAATTTGGGCTAACCTGTGTTGAAAATTTTTGCCAGGAGCCAGGGTGTTAACGTTTGTTTTGCCAATAAAATCAATTTACCTTCTGGAGCACTTTATTATTGCGGGACACTCCTTGGATCAGTTCCAAAAACACCGGTGAAATTCAGGATCGCAAAATTTATGCATCATTCGGAGTCCGGAATAGTCGGTTGCTTCAAACCTCGAATTTTTACAGAATTTACCGACTGCTTTCCGTTTTTTGATGACAACCCGAGCAGACTTTGATGCCTAAAACGATAGCAAACTGATATCAAAATTAGCTGTCAACAGCAAAATGAGAGCAACATTTGATGTTCATTTTGGATGATAGCAAAATTAGGCATTATTAAGGCGTCAAAGATTTTTATTTAACAGCATGCTGAGGCCGAAATGAGCTGTCAATAGCAAAATGAAAGCAACATTTGCTTTTTGACTTTCAGTTTTTTAAAAAAGAAATCTGAGACCTTAATGATATCATCCTTTGATGTAAAATTTTCCCAAACGCGAAATTTGGCATTTTTATTTTTTTTATGTATAATAAAGAGACATCGTTTTCTTTGAAACCAATAGTATCAATCTGAATTGCATTAAAGAATTGAAATAGAAGTACAAATAACATTTTCCGGCTTTCTTTATTTAATCAGAATGCAGAATGTCACTTAAAAAAACGTAATTTGGTTATAACATTAATAAATACAATCAAAATCCCTTTTTCTTTCCACTGTTGTATTAACAATAATTTTATGTAAATATGACTTAATCGAAGTATTAAGGAAATTGTTTTGAAGAGTCTCTTAAAATAAATCAAAGTTTGGGATTCAATTCGAATTTTTTTTATTTTTTAATCAAAATTCATGGTTTTATATTAAAACGAATTTGTTAATATTTAAAAAAAATCTTGAACTTCGGCAACTTTAAAGCAAAAAAAAAAAAAGTTAAAATGACTAAGCAACCAAATTTGAAATTAAAATAAGCATAGCAAAATCATAAATCCCAACTTCCAAAATTATGAATTTGTTAATGATGTATTTTTTCAAAAACATCCAAAATAGACCCAAAATTTAACCACCCCTACACATACCGAGATTAAATAAGAAATGTGAATCACCGAAATGGATTGCAATTTTCTGAATTAACGCTCGATTTGATTTTATAACACATTTTGAAATTGTTTTGAATGCGGGTTATCATAATAATTTATATGGAATCGACTCCATTATATTTACTTTTCTTTTTACAAAAGGTCATGCAATGCATCTCGATACTCAATTTTAATTTTACTTCATATTGGCCCTTAGTCACTCGATTCCAGAAATCGCTTTAGGTGAGAAACGTTACTTTGGATGAGCTTTGGGAATGATCCTCTGTCACTTCACTTACACAGATTTTCGGAATAATCAAAATTTATAATTAACTTTTTAAAGTTCTAAGAAGGGAAATTGTAAACGCAATAAATATTTAGAGAAAGATTATCCAATAAAAACATATAGGCATATAGTCAATCCTACGTGCACGGACTAACCCAGGGCGAGTACAGCTACGGGTGGGTTAATATACCAAAACATGGAATCGACCATCTTGTAACAGGCAATCGTAATCGTAGGCATGGTAGGCGAACAACTGGCTGTCAAAAAGCGCCCTATCTTCACCCCACCACTGAGAAACTTTTGGTACCACTTGCCTACTTTTTCTCAAAATGCTTACACCCCAGCTATAAGCACCCTGATCTATCCGAGACGAATGTAAACAAACTTTCACTATTTTTGTCGGTGGCAAACAGGAAGTAAAAATTGTTCCGGTATTAAATTGGCCAATCGGGATACTTGTAAGTAATATTGATGTCCGAAACTTTAACCGGTACAAGTATCGGGATGATAAGTTTATTCTCTTTAGGCAGTAGACTGTAGAGAATGATGTTGGAAACATTCGGGGGAATTTCGTTTAAAATCAACGCCAATATGAGATTCCCGTTTTGTAAGCAGAAGTACCAGCAAAAAATTTGCGTAGGCACGTATCACGGACCACGGGATAAATGGAAACTGGTTGTTTCAACAAAAATTTAATTTTTTTAGTCTTATTCAAAACGACGAATTTAATTGTAATCTATCCTATCCCAAGCAACATTTTAAACTCCTGATGGTTTTATAGCAAAACGAGAAAGTTTTATAACGAAATTGCAAAAGTCTTGATGGCTGTGAAGCGTATTTCAACAAGACCATTACAAAAACTAACTGCAGGCTATCTACACGACGATTATAAAACCTTTTTAGAAAATTTCAATCAATTTTAATGAATATTTTATCCTCCGTGTATATAGCGGTTTTGAAAGCCGCTATAAAGCAATTTCAAAACCGTGCTATAAAACCGACACTTGAATGTCAAAATTTTTCGAAGTGTAAACTAAAACAAAAAAGAAGAATCAAAATGTAAACAATGTTTCTGAGGTAACGAAACATTTTTTTCATCAATCGACAATAAAAGGTAAATTTTTCTCATTCTTCGATAATCCGTATATTGTATATTGTATTTTTTTATACTTTTGTAGGTAATATTCGGAAACCTGGAACAGATTGCCTGGCCGTCCGTAATACCATTCACACAATGTCCTGGAGTTCCAGATTGATAAGCTGGTACCGGAGGATGGTTGTTTTCTCGAGCAACGGACGGAGAACCACCTGTACTACTTGTTGTGCTGCGTAGCTGTTGCGGAATGTGTGCACCGGACGGGGGACGAACCGTCGTTTTGGCTCTTAGAGCTGCAATGCTGTGGCTATAAAAGTGTACCGAAGGATGTTTTTTACTGAGCAACACACCCGGAGATTGATGGAGGTGCTGCTCAGCTGGAACCGGAAGAGCACCTACATTCTACGGTTGAATCCGGATTAAATGGTGTTCAATTAGTGTCTTTAAAAATGAATAACAATAAAACGTGAATCATTCGTTTCGCATCACTCGCCGAAGACGGTCGAGTATTCTTTCGCTAGTGTTTTGACAAAATAGTGGTGTGAAAAAAAGTCTATTTGCTCTTCATATTCGGGTTTGTATACCGCAAAAGGTTACTATCCGATGTGCCGTTGTCGGATAGCGAAATAAAACGCTAGTGCAATATTCATTATCGTGTGTTGCTGCATCGAAAGTTATCACAATCGATATCGTTCCACTGACTCAAGACAATAGACCCTGGTGCTGTGCGGCTGCGACGACATTCTGCCAGCAAACAAAGAACCACGTTGTTGGTTCGACACCAGGTTTGATTAGAGTGGTTCACAAATCATAATTGGTTTTTTTTCCAAAAAAAAAAAATTTTTTTGGTTTTTCTTTTCTTTTTGGTTTTATATTTATTTTCCTCCTCTTTATTGTTCAATAGTAATAAGTATTAGTTATATTATTTTTTATTTTTTTTATTTTTATTTTTTTTTTTATTATTAGTTAATTTTGGTTTTGCTCTCTGCTTACACCCATTAGCTCGGAACGTTGCCGACTAATGGATGACGACGGCGAGGCAGGTAAGGATCCTCCATTTCAAGAGGATCTCGTTTCTGAGGAAATACTTTCCGAAGAAATTGTCCCTGAAAATGAAGACCACGTTATGTGCATGTCGGACATGGAAAATACCGACTCCACTCCTGCTCAACCATACACCCTATCCATTTCCCCGATACCTTTCACGTTTGGTAGCCCCCGCCCCTCCGTTACGAATGTAATCCCTGCATCATCAATCTCACCTCAAATTAACTGCCCCCCTGCAGATCATGAAGATGAGCCTAAACCTCCTCCTCGCCGTCGGGTTTACCAACCTGAATCGACGGGACCTTGGGTGGTTTACATCCGGTCCAAAACGAATGGGAAATCACCTAATGTGATTTCAATCGCCAGAGACCTCGACAGATCTTACCCTTCCGTAATCAGCTACCAGCCGATGAGACCGCACAAGATGCGCATTGTTGTTGGTAGCCTGAAGGAAGCAAATGCCATTGCTTGTGACCCGAAGTTTACGATCGAATACCGTGTTTACGTTCCCGCTCGTGACGTGGAAATCGACGGAGTGGTAACCGAAGAGGGTTTGACCGTCGATGACCTAATGGAATCAGGGGTTGGCCGATTCAAGGATCCTGCTCTTCCAATGGTCAAGGTGTTGGACGCGCGACAATTACAATCAGCATCTGGCGAGGGGGAAAAACGAAAGTTTTCCCTGTCGAACTCTTTTCGGGTTACCTTTTCCGGCACTGCACTTCCTGATTACGTTGCGATCGGGAAGGTTCGTCTACCTGTGAGACTTTATGTGCCTTCGGTCATGTTCTGCCAGAATTGCAAGCAGTTGGATCACACGGCCGCCTACTGCTGCAATCAGGCACGCTGCTCTAAGTGCGGGGAGAAGCATGCGGAAGCTTCGTGTGAAATACAAGCAGTAAGCAAGTGTTTGTATTGCACAGGCGAGGAATCTCATGCTCTCTCAGCGTGCCCAAAGTACATATCGCGCCGGGAAAAAATCAAGACTTCTTTGAAAACTCGCTCTAAAAAATCATATAGAGACATGCTGATGAAGTCTTTGCCAATCGTCTCAGAGAACCAGTTTGGCCTTCTAAGTGAGTATGAATCCGAAGGGGAGGATCCATGTGAAGGAACATCAGCTGGGCCATTTGTTAAAAAAAATGTTTCACAGGCTCCAAAAAGGAAACGCACAACCAACACACAACCCCGATCAGCTGCCAGCAAAGTTAATAAAACAAAAAATCCTCAAAGTGGAAATAGTTATTCTACCCCTCCTATTCAGAGACCTCCGGGTTTTAATCCGTCCCCGAAGGACTTCCCTCCACTTTCTGGTAAGTCAAAACCCCAGACTTCCCTTCAGAATTCAAGACCATCAGTAGCAAACAGGAATGCAACAATTCTCAGTGAAACTGCATCTGATCCATCGTCGAACAGTTTGCCCAGTTTTTCGTCTGATGGTAAGATGAAATTTTCGGAAATTGTTTCGTTCATCTTGGACTTTTTCAGTGTACCAGCAGGTTGGAGGACTATGATTAATATGTTTGTACCTCTTTTGAGAGAAGTCTTGAAAAAGAAAGCTTGCACTATGACCCTCATCGCAGAAGCAATTTCTTTTGATGAATAACTCGTCCACTGAGGTAAGAGAAATTGTTTCTGTATTACAATGGAACTGCAGAAGTATTTTACCAAAATTAGACTCCTTTAAGGTATTGGTACACAATTTGAATTGTGATGTGTTCGCCTTATGCGAAACTTGGCTCTCTCCAAACACTGATTTCAACTTCCATAGCCACAATATTATTCGCCTGGATCGAGATGGGCAAAGAGGGGGTGGCGTTCTTTTGGGGATCAAGAAATGCCACTCTTTCTATCGTATTCCACTACAACCATCTCCAGGTATTGAAGTCGTTAGTTGCCAAGCTAGAATTAAAGGCCAAGACCTTTGCCTAGCCTCGGTATATATTCCGCCAAATTCAAGCGTGAGCGGGAACCAATTGGCGAATATTATTTCACTTCTCCCAGAACCCCGGCTAATTCTGGGAGATTTTAACTCCCATGGCGTTGGCTGGGGTAGCTCACGTGATGATGAACGTGCTAACATTATTTATGAGCTGTGCGACGACTTCAACATGACTGTCTTAAACAATGGGGAAGTGACTCGAATTAATGGATCCCAATCACAGCATAGTATTTTAGACCTTTCTTTAGCTTCTTCCTCTCTGAGTTTGGATTGTACGTGGAAGGTAATCCAAGACCCTCAGGGAAGCGATCATTTGCCTATCAATATTTCTATCATCAGTGGTCGTAGTCCACCCGAAGAAATCAATATTCCTTATGACCTCACAAGGAATATAGATTGGAAAAAGTATGCATCGGATGTCATTGAAGCCATCGACTCAACAGACGAACTGCCTCCGGAGGCAGAGTACAGTTTTATTTCCGGGACAATTGTGGAATGTGCAATCGGGGCACAGATCAGACGGAGTGACAATTCGACGATACAAAAACGGCCTCCCACTCCGTGGTGGGATGGAGACTGCTCACGTGCGCGAGGAGAAAAGTGCAAGGCGTTTGTTGAGTTTCGCAGAACCGGATTGCCAGAGAAGTTCCAACGTTACTTGGCCTTGGAACGCAAGTTCAAGAACTTGATCAGGGGCAAGAAACGTGGGTACTGGCGGCGATTCGTGGATGGGTTATCTCGAGAAACGTCTCTGCACACGCTTTGGAAAACAGCTCGAAACATGCGAAATCACACACCTACGAACGAAAGTGAGGAAAGCTCGAGTCGTTGGCTCACACAATTCGCGAAAAAGGTCTGTCCGGACGCAGTACCAGCTCAGAAAAACTATCGGGATACAGAGAATAGTTCCGAAACGGAGGATTAATTCTCGATGGTCGAACTTTCACTTGCGCTCTGGTCTTGTAACAATTCTGCTCCCGGACTGGACAGAATAAAATTCAACTTGTTGAAGAATCTGCCAGATATCGCTAAGAAACGCTTGTTGAATTTATTCAATAAATGTTTAGAGATGAACATTGTTCCGCATGACTGGAGACAAGTGAAAGTCATCGCCATCCAAAAACCGGGAAAACCAGTTTCTGATTACAACTCGTATAGGCCGATTGCAATGCTCTCGTGTCTCCGGAAATTGCTCGAAAAAATGATTCTCTTTCGGCTGGATAAATGGGTTGAATCGAACAATCTGTTGTCAAGTACACAATTTGGATTCCGTAGAGGCAAGGGTACGAACGACTGTCTAGCATTACTTTCATCAGACATTCAATTGGCGTTTGCCCAAAAAGAGCAGATGGGGGCAGTATTTCTGGACATCAAAGGGGCATTCGATTCGGTGTCCATAGAAGTGCTATCTAGTCAACTTAACTCTTGCGGACTTTCACCAATTTTGAATAATTTTCTTTATAACCTGTTGTCTGAAAAAATCATGCATTTTAGTCATGGAGAAACCATAGTTGAACGAATTAGTTACATGGGTCTACCCCAAGGCTCGTGTTTAAGCCCCCTGCTATACAACTTTTATGTCCGAGAGATCGATGCTTGTATGGCACAAAATTGCACGCTAAGACAGCTTGCGGATGACTGTGTTGTTCATATCACAGGTAAAAAAGGCACTCAAATTAAACCTCCGTTACAAGAAACTCTAAATAATTTATCACATTGGGCCAGGAATCTAGGCATCGAGTTTTCGCCTAGTAAAACCGAGTTAGTAGTTTTTTCAAGGAAGCATTCCCCTCCTCAAATAGAGCTCCTTATGATGGGTAGAACTCTAACTCAATCTCTTAGTTTTAAATATTTGGGTGTCTGGTTCGACTCTAAATGCCTCTGGGGAAAACATATTAGGTACTTGACACAAAAATGCCAAAAGAGAATCAATTTTCTTCGAACGATTACTGGAACCTGGTGGGGTGCTCATCCACAGGACCTCATCAGGTTATACCAAACAACGATACTGTCGGTCATAGAATACGGAAGCTTTTGCTTTGGGTCCGCCGCGAAAACCCATTTGATTAAACTAGAACGAATACAGTATCGTTGTTTGCGTATTGCCATGGGTTGTATGCAATCAACACATACGATGTGTCTCGAAGTACTGGCGGGAATAATGCCGTTGAAAAATCGGTTCTTCGATTTATCGCTACGTTTCCTAATTCGAAGTGTAACTATGAATCCTTTGGTGATAGAAAATTTGGAAAGGCTTATGAATATTAATCCGCATGTAAAATATGTAAACAATTATAAAACTTTTAGACAGTTAGAAATAAACCCTTCTTTGTTAAATTCGGACACGAGTCACTTTTACCCGATCAGTAGTTCCTTAATAAAATTCGATCTGTCCATGACCGCTGACATCCGTGGAATACCAGATCACGTCCGACCCAACGTCATTCCTTCAATCTTTGCATCAAAAGTACGTGAAATTGACCCTACAAAAATGTTCTTTACTGATGGTTCCAGAATCGACGGCGCGACTGGTTTCGCAGTGTACAATGAGCGCTTTGAAGCTTCGTTCAAGCTTCGAGAGCCATGCTCCGTTTACGTTGCTGAATTAGCCGCAATTTATTGTAGCTTGGAACACATTCGCACACTGCCCGTAGACCACTATTTCATCTATTCGGATAGTCTCAGCTCCGTTGAGGCGATTCGATCGATGAAACTGATGAAGCGCTCTTCCCATTTTTTGCTGGAAATTTCAGGGATATTGGGCGCTTTGATCGAAAATTCGTACAGGATTACCTTAGCTTGGATCCCGTCTCATTGTCTTATTCAAGGCAATGAGAATGCGGACTCATTGGCTAAGGTGGGCGCGTTACAAGGTGAAATTTTTGAGAGGATAATAACTTACAATGAATATTTTTCAATACCTCGCACTTTAGCGATTAACGCTTGGCAGTCTAGCTGGGATAATGGCACAAAGGGACGTTGGTTCCATACGATTATCCCTAAGGTTCCGACGAAGGCATGGTTTAAGCATTTTAACATGAGTCGCGATTTCATTCGCGTGGTTTCTCGGCTCATGTCAAATCACTGCCGGCTTGACGCGCATTTGTTTCGTATACAACTAGTTACAAGCAATGTTTGTGTTTGTGGGGATGGCTACCACGACATTGATCATGTTGTGTGGACGTGTGAACGGTTTGATCGATCGAGGGCTTGGCTACTGGATACCCTTAGGGCCCGAAGTAAACTACCTGGTGTTCCAATTCGAGACATCTTGGCAAACTTAGATCTTGAATATTTGTACCCTATATACAAATATCTTAAAATGTCTGACTTGGTCGTTTAGTCCTCTTCCCCTCTGTCTTTACTCTATCTAATGCTCTTTTCGTCTATTCATTAGAACAACCTCTCGTCCGACCGGTTCGATAACACCGGAAAGAAGGCTGGCCAGGAAGACAATACCTGAGGTAGCTAACGAAACCACGCTACAGGAAGCCACCACCAACCCAAGACGGAAATCTGTACTCGAGAGCGACCCTACACAATCCTCTTTCCTTTCCTCTAGTGAAATTAATTAACAGTTGAGTAGCCGCGACGATTACGGCCCCCCTCTTACTAACATCACACAAAAGTGAAATTAATACTCGGCACAAAAAAACTTTATGAGTTAAATGCCTTAATAAAACTACTTGTAAAAAAAAAAAAAAAAAAAACGTGAATCAAATCCTGGTATTTTATTTTGTTGATGGAATAATGAATTTAAAAAAGAAAAATTATTTTTAAGTGAAAGGTTTAAAAGGTTGTTTAAGAAAAAAAACTGAAATCCAAGAAAAACAATTCCTATTAAAGCATTTCTCAGGGCAAATGGTATAATAAATATAGTTTTTGTTAGTCGAATAGGTGTTGGGGATAGAACGCCATTTTATGATAAAATGTTATGAAAAACAACCGCTTGAAATTTTATAACATGAAGCGTTATTTTCTATAACATACTGCAATAACCACGTTTTTCTTTCAAATATGGTATATAATACAGATACACACACAACATGGGTGTCTATACCGAGTTAAAAATATATTTTTGGATGTTTATAGGTAAATATTTGAGTATTTAAATCTTTTATTTCGCAAAACTATACTGGGGCACGTATTTTCTACATGTTTTTCGAAATATCAATCGATAAAATTTTAAGCGCATCAAATTTATGTAGGTGAATTGAGAAAAAGATTATACTTTCTCATTTAGGTTGATATGTAACTTTTCGTGTATTTTGATTCGTGATCAAAATGGAAGCATCTTCGTTGAACAGAATATTTTTTCAATTCTTTTTCAATTCAATTTTAAAACCTGTCCGGAAAATAAACACGCAGAAAAATATTCACTCAAACTAAATTTTGACAGCTCTCGACGAAACCCGCAGAGGGTTGTATAAGGTACTTGAAATATGTTCTTCAGAACCTCCTGTAGGTGGGCCTTTTTACACTGATAAGTGCTTTATAGATGTTTTAATGCGGTTAATAAAACTTAACGTTGTTTTATAACAATGTTTCATAGCTAGCTTGCAGATTTTTATAAAACTAAAAATGTTACTTGGGTATAATTGCATAAAAGATACAATTTGACATAGACGGATGTTCATAGCCAACTTTTTTTACGTTTATTTTTTACATTTTTGTTTTGTTAGGGAAAGAAACAGCATTTTTGAATGAAGAAAAAAGTTAATTTTAAAAACAAACTTTAATTATGATTCCAGAATTGAACTGATATTGTGGTGGACCCGCAACATTGTATTTATCAATATTACAGTTCGTTTATGCATGCAAAGCATAAACAAACTGTATATCGAACAAAGTCCAATGTGAGGGCTCAGCGCAAGACGCTGACTCCGCACTTTCGGACTGTACTATGTTCGGTCGGTCACCGCACGCAGCACTGTAAAGAAGTAGCAAATAGATTAGTCTTAAGTGACACACGAACGACAACACACGTATTTTTATTCAATTAACAGATATCACAGGGCCAGAGAATGGGAAATAGTTCATGGCGATCCTGCCCGGTTTTTATTACTTGGTGACACGCGACGTTCGGAAAAGTAAAACTAGTTAAAAGTGCAAGTGTCAAAAATATTCCCTTAAAAAGTACAAAAACTTAACTAGCACTTTACAATGGGATGGTTCAGCGCGGACGAAATCGTCGCGCCGGTGACGAACAGTGCGTGCGAGCAAAATCAAGTAGCCCAAACAGTGGCACTGTGTGCGATTGCGGCAGCCGCTATCGGATATATTTCAGTTAAGGTGATAATAAAACTGCACCGCCAACAAACGGAACGAGTAGCCACTCGTGCGATCCAAATGAACAACTTATCGGCAACACCTTAAAAAGTAAAAAAAAAAAAAAAAATGTTAACGGGGAAAAGAAGTGTGCTAATCTAGTGAGTCAGAAACAAAAGACAATCAATGAACAATGAGTACAACAACAAACTACGAACAGAACGAAATTCTGATTAAAATATGCAAGCAACAACTGGAAGCGATAAGGGAACAACTAATGCTACGGCTGAAGGAAGATCCGTTCACAGCCCAAGACAGACTCTCGAGCTGATAATACATCGGGAATCTTACAGACGATAGTATGAATACTTCTTCCACTGAGCAAACGGGATTATTGTTGACAATGCCGTCGGGGACGTTGGAAACGCACCTGAGAATTGGAACCGGATCTAGATAAGTATCTATAGGTTTAATAAAAAAAAAAAAAAAAAAAAAAAATTAAAATAATGTTTTTAATGTATAGAGTAGTCAAAAAGCTAAAATAATATTTCGACTTTTAGGAACAAACAACAAACAGAAAAACAAAACATGGAAAACCAAAACAACCAACAGAGGAAGAGAACAAATGAAGAGAAATGAAAGACAGAAAAAAAAAAAATAATAATCGTAAGTAGAAACTGTATTTTTTAGAAATAGTGCTTCTTCCCTACTCAGGGAATGGATAGATTTTTAGAAGCCAGATTTTTACTTAACCAGCTTCTGATAAACCTCAAAAAGAATAATAAGTTAAGCAAAAAGACAAGGAATCTTAAAATCTTACAGATTAAAGATACCTTGTCTGATGCAAAAAACTTTGTTATAAGGCAAAGAGGAAAAGAAAACGAACAAAATATAAATAAAAGATATGTACATTTGAAAAATGTTGCCAGAAGTTGTTTGGCAATATTAAAATCAGATAATTTAGAAAAAACAGAACTAGAAGTAGTCCTACTAGAAAAAGTTACCAAAGGTTCTGAAGGACCAGGTATTTCTAAAAGCACTAGACCCGAAGGAGAACAGGAAACCGACGACGAAGAAGACGACACTGGAGAAGACGAAGAAGAATCCGAGATAGAGTCTGATTCAGAAGAAGAAGAACCAAACGACAAAATGCCACCAAAGCTAGACTTAAACATAGCTTTAAAGGTAGTAAAATCTTTCGATGGTTCCGCAGTTAACCTGCAGAGCTACATCGAAAGTAGGGGAAAAGTTCATATAACGCCCCATGTGGCCAATACGCGCCACTGTTGTTTTGAAGAATCTGAAACATTTTAAGCCTGCAAAATATTACCAATTTGTTTTAAATGCTGTGATTGGTCATGGCAAGTATGAATTTTTCCTTAAAATGCCCCTGTGTCGTGATAATTTAAAAATTTGGGTTTTTCTTCATTTCGATCTAAATTTTAAAACACTTTTAATAAGGTGTCACCAAGCAGAGAAAAACGAATAAGACAATATTTTCTGACACATCGATAGAGGAGAATCTAAATGATGATTTTATGCTAAAAAATCATACTGAACTCGCTAAGGTATGCTTTTCATGGGTATGTTTTATCATGGCCCATGCGCTCTTTATAACGCGCCAATCGTAGTAGGCTGAAAATAGCATTAATTTTTCAAAAAGGCCAATTTTCATTGAAAGTGAACAAAAAGTCTAAAACCATATTTTGAGCGTTAATTTAGCCCAAAAAATCTATTTTTCATTTTTTGTTAAATTTCTATTAGTCCATTTTGATTTTCTTTTCAGTCAAAATGTCTGTAAGTATTGGTGTGTTTTCGGTCTTCGGCTGCTCTCGGGTGTGTTCGGCTGCTAGGCGCGTATTGAATACACAGCGGCGCGTATTCGCAACACAGTTTTGTTCTGTGGCTTTGAATATGGTTTTTAAAAATCATGTTTTTGAAGAAACTATAGCAATTTGAGTGAAGAAAAATCATAGGAATTTGTAGAAAACACTTTTATTCAACGATTAATCCCATTTTTAACACAATTTGTACGTGGAATGCATAGAAAATCAGCGATTCGCTTAGGTGGCGCATAATAGGGCATGTTCCCCTATAGAACTTTTAAAAGACTATGCGGAAGGAGTACCTCCCGCAGAGCTGATAAAATTTCTGAAAATTACATTGACCGGAACTGCCCGTGGGGCATTCGACAGTGTTGCAACCGTCGATGCCGCCATTGAGGCATTGAAACAAAAATTCGGAGTCAAGCTCACTCCGAAGGCGGTGGAAAGTGAGATGCTTTCCAAACGCCAAAGCAACAAGACACTAACTGATTTCGGAGACGAAATCACAAAATTATCGTCCAAATTGGCCGCTGCTTACGTTTCGCAAGGAACGTTTGCCAGCGAGTCAGCCGCCAGCAACCTGGTAGAAACGGTTGCTGTGCGCGCATTTGTTGATGGGCTTAAAGATCCATCAGTAAAATTTTTATTAAGAGCACGAAACCCGACAACTTTAAACAAAGCGGTTTCAGATGCTCTGGAGTGTCAAGCAACACCCCATCAGGAAAACTGTGTTGACACTCTAATGGCACTCTGGTGCACAACCGGAAAACCGTCATATAGAGGCAATGGACAAAATCAATGGAGAAACAGAGGCCACCCTAGAGGACATGGTTCCTACAGAGGGAATAATGGATACCGTGGAAGAGGTAACCATTATACCAACTACAACCGTGGTTACAACAATAACAACTATGGTAATAACCATAGCAACCAAAACCAAAGAGGGAATAATCGAAGGGGTCGAAACGGTCCACACATGGCAAACATTGCCGAAGGACAACAACAACAAATTCAACAACAACAACCACAACCCCAAAGACAAGAACGAGAAAGGGAAGAAGCCAATCTAATTGATCTTTTTCGCTAATTTTAATGCGAAAAAGGCTCTCAGAATAAAATTTTTATTATTTGGTAAGGAAGTAGAACTAATAATTGACAGTGGAGCATCTTGTTGTATTTTGGACAAAAGATGTCTCCCTGAAATTTTCAATATAAATAATTCACAAACATTGGAAATAAGTGGTGTAAACGGAGTTACCAGCACGCTGGGATACGTTGAAACTTTTGTAGGATACAATTCTGTAGAATATCCCATTAAGTTTAATATAATAGAGAGTTTACCGGATACAGTTAATGGTTTAATTGGTACAAATTTCCTTAAGGAGTTCGGAGCAAACATTGATTTCGCAAGAATGAAGATGGAACTCAAAAACCCAAATCACGAGTATTTTACAATACCGGCTAGAACGGAAATTGTTAGATACATCGAAACTAATTTTTTTGAAACGTGTGTTGTATTGAATGAGGAAATACAACCACAAGTATTTGTTGCAAATGCTATTGTACAACCGTCAAACGGAAAAATACCCATCCGAATGGTCAATGTTAAAAACAAACCAGTTCGAATTTCAAATCTGAAACCAACAATCAAGCCAGCCAGTGAGTATTTGATACTAGCGATGGATTATAAGAATGATAAGTCAGACAGAATCCAACAGCTTTTCAAAGAATTGGATTTGAGTCTTTTGCCAAAAACAGAGAAACAGCATATGGAACAAATTTGCACAAAATATGCTGATATATTTTGTCTTGAAAACGACAATCTGACTGTAACAGATATCTACAGTCCAGTGGTTAAAATAAATAAAGAAGCCCAGCCAATTTATAGTAAACCCTATAAATTGCCGCAAATGCAAAAGTCGGAAGTAGAAAAGCAAATTCAAAAGATGGTAAAGAACCAAATTATTGAGAAAGCCACTTCCGCATGGAATAGTCCAATATTGCTAGTGCCCAAAAAATCTTCAAATGACAAGAAAAAGTGGAGACTTGTTATAGATTACAGGAAGCTAAATACGGTAATTGAGGATGATAAATTCCCTTTGCCTAATATTGAAGACATAATCGATACACTTTCAGGTGCTCGTTATTTTTCGCATTTAGACTTGTCACAAGGATACTATCAATGCACCCTACGTCCAGAAGATAGACCAGTGACAGCTTTTTCGACACCATCCGGACAGTATCAAATGACGAGACTGCCGATGGGTCTCAAAATAAGCCCCTCATCATTTTCCCGTCTTATGACGATAGCGATGTCAGGGTTAGATATGACAAAATGTCTTGTCTATTTAGATGACATTATTGTCTTTGGTAAGTCAATTGAGGAACACAATAGGAACCTCATCGCAGTTTTTGAAAAACTTCGAAAAGTCAATCTAAAATTGAATCCTAAGAAATGTAATTTCTTTAAAACAGAGTTAATCTACTTAGGACACTTCATATCCGCTGAAGGAATAAAGCCCGATCCTGCTAAAATAGAAGCAGTGAAAAAATGGCCTATTCCGAAAAATGCGGACGAGGTGAAGCGTTTCGTAGCGTTTGCGAATTATTATCGCAAACATGTTAGAAATTTTGCAGCAATATGCGCACCACTAAATCTTCTAACAAGAAAGAATACACAATTCAATTGGAGCATTGAATGCAATGAAGCCTTCAATACTTTAAGAGAAAAATTTATAAATCCACCTGTACTTGATTTTCCTGATTTTGGTAAAAATAATACCTTTACGTTACATACGGATGCATCTGGGTATGCAATTGGTGCAGTTCTTTCCAATGGAAATGGCAGACCGGTTGCATATGCTAGTAAATCCTTAAACCAGGCTGAGACTAGATATCCAACTATAGAGAAGGAACTGTTGGCTTTGGTGTGGGCAATTAGACATTTCCGACCGTACCTTTACGGAAGAAAGTTTATTGTTCATACTGATCACAGGCCGTTAGTTTACCTGTTTTCTTTAACGGATCCTTCAAGTAGACTAACCAAATTCCGGTTGGCACTTGAGGAGTACGATTTTCAAATTAATTATATTCCCGGAAGAAATAATGTGATAGCGGACGCGTTATCACGCATTTCGATTTCCGATCTAAAAACTATGACAGAAACAACAATGACAATGATAACACGGTCAAAATCAAAACAAATCAAAGAAACCACTGACACGGAAGGAACTGATCAGCCTCAAGAGTCAAATGTGGAATATATGGAAATGGAAGTATGTCCAAATATAAAAGAAATTGAAATAACCCCACAAAAAATAAGAATACCGCAAACTCAAACGTTAACTCACCTACGGGGAGTAATGAAAAAGGTAGCGGATTATATAAAAAATTTAAAAATGAACGTATGCATACTATTAAAAAGAAAAAAGAGCGCTCAACATCTTATGGAAAATATCCATGAAATAAAAATGAAGGATATACCGGATATAATTATTATAGGGGAGCACATAAAAGTGATAAAAGAAGACATACAGAAAAAGATAATAATGAACGATTATCATGTACTACCAACGGCAGGCCATGCAGGCATCAATAGAACTCTGCACACTATCCAGCAAAGATTCTATTGGAAGAATATGAAAAAAGATATCAAAGTTTTCATTGATTCGTGCCAGTTATGCCAGAAAAACAGAATCATAAATAAACCCAAAACACCAATGATAATCACAACAACAGCTGAAACTGCGTTTGAAATAATTTACTTAGATCTTGTTGGTCCTTTACTGCCTAGTGCAGAAGGTAACCGATATATATTAACAACGCAATGCGACCTGACAAAGTTTATTACGGCAACAGCCATTAAAAACAAAGAGACAGAAACGGTAGCGAAAGCTTTTGTAGAAACCATTGTTTTAAACTATGGGATTCCAAAAAGAATCGTAACAGATAGAGGCAAAGAATTCATGTCGAATCTATTTTCGGATATATGCAAATTACTCGAAATAGAAAAACTGAATTCAACAGCATATCACCACGAAACAATCGGTGGACTAGAAAATTCTCATAAAAACTTGGGAAATTTCTTACGTATATATAGTGAGAAATCACCCTTGTATTGGGACAGTTGGTTAAAATACTACCAGTTTGCGTTCAATACTACAGTCCACACAACGACAAACAAAACACCATTTGAGCTAGTTTTCGGTAAAATCTGTAATTTGCCATCAAACCTATCTGACGCCGAGACAGTTGACCCAATATATGACATTGAGGATTATTCAAAAATTTTAAAAATTAAATTGAAATCTTCGCAACAAGCAATCAGGGACAGAATAATACAAGAAAAAATAAAACGAGTTGAAAAATTCAACAACTTGGCGAAACAAATGAATTTTAACAAAGGAGACTTAGTGTTATTAAAAAATGAAACTGGGTCCAAGATGGAAAATATATATGTAGGACCATACCAAGTAGTTGAAGATTTAAATTCAAATTTGAAAATAATAATCAAAAATAAGGAAGAAATAGTTCATAAATCTAGGATAAAGATATTTAGGGAATAAAACCAGAGCGTGTGGTGGATAGAATAAGGACTTAACATTATAAACATCATAAACATAACATAACAACACTATTTTACATTTTATTAAATACGAATCATACGTATAATTTAAAAATTAAATCTATAAACTAATTTTTAAATTTATTAAGGAAGGGCGTGTGGTGGACCCGCAACATTGTATTTATCAATATTACAGTTCGTTTATGCATGCAAAGCATAAACAAACTGTATATCGAACAAAGTCCAATGTGAGGGCTCAGCGCAAGACGCTGACTCCGCACTTTCGGACTGTACTATGTTCGGTCGGTCACCGCACGCAGCACTGTAAAGAAGTAGCAAATAGATTAGTCTTAAGTGACACACGAACGACAACACACGTATTTTTATTCAATTAACAGATATCACAGGGCCAGAGAATGGGAAATAGTTCAATATAAATAGAGACGGCAGGTTTACACATTGTTTTTTTTTTTTTTTTCATGCGGCAGCTTTATGTGAAATCACACGGCCCTTTTGAGGCCAAAATTACTCACCGCGGGGGAAAGCTAGGTAAATGAAATGGGTAGGATTGGGAGGAGACCGCAATACACCGGGCGGATTAAGAATGTGTCTCATTTAAACTCCGGTTGCTCTCTGACAAGTCAAACCCTGGCGAACCAGGGTTGGGCTTGCCAATGAGCCGTTTTGCGAGCGAGGGTATTTTATATCAGTTGTATAATGTGTAACACTGTGTCATGTGAAGTGAGCAACAAATAGTAGTTTTGGTTTGGTTTGTTTGCTGGATTCGTCGTGATATTAAGTAGTATTGTGTCGTCTGAAGTGAGCAACAAATAGTAGCCTTTGTAGGGCTGAGTTTTGTTGTCACAGTGAGTAATATTGTGTCATGTGAAGTGAGCAATGTTTGAATTTTGTTGTCACAGTGAGTAGTATTGTGTAGTGTAAAGTGAGCAACAAATAGTAGCCTTTGTAGGGCTGATTTTTGTTTTCACAGTGAGTAATATTGTGTCATGTGAAGTGAGCAACAAATAGTAGCCTTTGTAGGGCTGAGTTTTGTTGTCACAGTGAGTAATATTGTGTCGTGAAGTGAGCAATTTTTTAACTTTGTTGTCACAGTGAGTAGTATTGTGTCATGTGAAGTGAGCAACAAATAGTAGCCTTTGTAGGGCTGAGGTTTGTTGTCACAGTGAATAGTGTTATGTTGGGCCCTACCTGTCACCTAACCTTACTCGATTCAAAAACTTTGAGCCCATGATAGTTTTCTCTTGAGATTAGCATAGATTGGCGTATATAAATATTTACAAATGAGTAAGTCTTTAGAGATTCAAAACAAATGCGTGGCTACTCTGTAATTATATTAACAACATTAAAAGGTGTTTATCACTGCAGCAATTGTAAAATAATCTACGTTACAGAAACAATAAAATAACTGATAAATAACCAAACAAGACCTTACTACTAATGACAATGCTGTTCCTCTAAAGCATCATCGCTAACTCTGAACATCTTCTCAGAGCAACTTTCCTCAATCTGTTTCGGTTGAAAGAAATAACACTCCTATTTTTAATTCCCAATATTAACTTCCTGTACTGCCTTTATATTATCGTTTTTCAAAATCGTAACATCTTTCTTCGACTACCTTAATTGAATTTCAAGCCTAACCGAACAATAGACAAATCTACCAAAAAGCGTTGAAACGAGAAAGAATTATTGTTAACAGGAAACTGTCCAAAAAGCATTCTGATCCAATGAGCCTCTAGTTCTTGTAAAATGCTTGATTTAAGAATAAACCTTCGAAATTCATAAACCGCAGATGCACACTTACTAGAGCATTGGGGAGGCGAATACCTTTACCTTGCCTAGTAACACATTGAACAGTTATTAACCCGTGACCCATTACAGCCTAGGATACGGGGACACATCTGGACCTACAGAATACCGGACCTGAAATATAAAACTTTATTAAACAAATTGTAAGAAAAATTATATCAGGTCAAACAATCAATACTGATCGGACCATATTGAACACTGGTAAGACGTTTGTTTAAAGCCGTGGGGCCAACACGTAGGTTCCGTTTCACTGGTGTTTATCAGTGATCCGTTCGTGTTCGCAAGATCTGGTGTGATACTATCACTGTTCGATTCTTTAAGATCTTGCGCGACAAGGCATACCCATTTATATCAAAGTGATATAAATGAGCCTCTTACCATGCCCACGGAGGTTTACACATTGTTTTTAAGAGAAAATTGTTGTCTTCGCTTACCCCATGAATCGAGGTAAGTGGAGACAAGAACAGTCCATAACAAATCATATGGTATCATTTGCATATTTTAAGCTTTTCTCTTCAGCATTGATAAAAACCATATTCTGCATAAAATTGTGCCTTGTTTGATCAGAATTTTTCCAACACTGATTTTTTTGTTGAACTATACGAACGAAAGTCTCAATTTGCCCCGGTGTTTCTTTATAGATTCTGTGCTCCATGCGCATTTTTTGCATATTTTTTTAACATAAATTCAGGCGTTTAGCCATAGAGAATAATGTGCTAGAATTTATAGCAACTAAAATCTAGTGTGAAAGTTTAACTTTTATTCTCTTTTTTGTTCTATGTATGCGAAGAATTTATATAAAATTATGCTATTATGTATTGTTAGAATTCCTGTTATTCCGGGTTTAGCAGAATTTGATTTGCTTTTTTAAATCTTTTCTATAATTACAATTTGAAAGGATTTCCAGTAAAGCTACTTATTTAATGATAGAGTAACACTAGATTTTATCCGATTTCTCAACATTGATATGGAAATTAAATCTTTTTCTGATGTTCTTAGTTCAAATTCTACTGAAGACTGATGGGTAACCTTCTAATTGAAACTAAATGTCGAAGCAATATTTACGTTACTTTGCAAAGTGTTTATAGTTATCGCAATTTCCACGATAGGAGCAGTCACGTTTACCCTGCATGGTAAAACGCCTTAATTTATACTATCCATACAACTATCTTATTCTTGGAGCGAACGATGCGATAATCTTTTTTTCAATTCAAGATATCTTCAAAAACCACACACTAGAAAAATGCCGGCAAATAGAAATTCAAGTTCCAGAGTAAACTTTTACAGCAATTTAAAATCAAATTTGGCTATCACGCCATGGAAGCAGAATTAGCTATTTGTTTGAATGACTTAATGTGGTAAACAGCTTTTGCGTTTTCTGAAAGAAAGTTTTGAGAGCACATTGATCCCAAATTTTGCTTTCAAGAAAATTGTGTTGATGCCCTATATTGGCATCATTGTGCTCTCCAAGCTCTCGGAAAACGAGGTGTAGTTGGGGTCTCAGTTTTAGCAAAATTTGGCATCACTTTGCTAATCAAGTATGAAAATTTCTGCTCTCATTTTTGCTGTGTACCACCTTATGTCAAGCAAAATGAGAGCAAATTGTCCTTTCAAGGCGTGATAGCAAAATTTGCTATAATTTTGCTATAAAAGTCCGCTCGGGAAATGAATAGTTGCTGCTGTGGTGAACAATCGGCGACCGACGAAGATACTAGGTCACTTTACTCAAACTATATATGGCATACCTACGATGCAACATGTACACCAACAAGGGTAGTTTCGATCCGGACCGATTTTACTCAAACCGTTTGCGTGCTCATTCAAGCTGTTCGGTAGTTGAGCACCACTGGGTGCATAATCCAAACCACCATCAACTGATCGGGGATATTCTACTGGCCAATATAGAGCAGCGATCGGTGGATGGGTGAACAATGGATCATCAAAGTATACTCTCCCCAGGACCCGGCAACGTTACACGATTTGTCTATGTATCGTGTGACCAACATCTTTTAAATACCTATGTGTTCATGAATCTCGTTTTAAAGCTTTTTTTTTCCTCAGATTTAAGCTTTTTTTTGCCTTGAGAGCATAGGAGATGAAAGCTCAAATCTGAAGAAAAAAGCTTAAATCTGACAAAAAAGGGGAAATCTGAGAGTTGTGCTCCACACGGGTGAAATAGAATTGCCAGCCTCTGCCTCTGACTCTCCCACCAAATACTACAATCGATTGCCCACAACCAGGCTTCCGAAAAGTACTGGCGAACGCCAGTATTCTTGCGAACGTCGCACATGCACCTCGATGAAAGCTTCCCGAATATTTCTTCCCCGACAGTTTTAAAAGGAGCGGTCGTGCGATGTACAGCGATGGCTTGTTTTACCTCATGCGAGAGTTTGTTCGTGGGTTTGAAAATTTTTTAAGCTTCGTGACAGTTTTGGGAATATCTTCGTGACAGTTTTCAATGCGTTGAATTTCGCATGACAGTACTAATTACTCCGTCCGACTGTAGACGAGATTCGCTCGGGCCGAGTTAATTTCTAACGAACGTATGAATTTTCCTTTTGCTTGAAGCTACTGCGGGTGGTGATCACCCCAATCACCCTCCCCTTCCCTTTTCGCCTAACCTGCACCGGCACCACACATCGCGTTACGCGCCGATCGAATGAGGCTTGCTGCTCGGTGCAAATAGATGGCTCGTTCGATCTATTCGAAACCGAGCAGCAGCGCATACGATCGGGCATGGGTACGGTATGGGCACGACAGTCACCCGTGACAGTCCTGCCCAAAACTGTAACGCCCTGCAGCCGACAGTTAGGATGAAATTATTTTCGAAACAGGAAGCATGAAGGGATGGAAACCGAGCAGTCGGTTGGGTTCGCTACAGCTTAAAGCACAACATTTTCGGTAACGCATGCTTTGAGCCGATTGTTCAGATACAGCCTGGGTTCGCGCACGTGTGCGATGTAGCCGAAGCGTTTCGATTCGTTACCGACGGTACAGCAGCGAACCGAGTGGTAAGGAAATCCGAGACAATTTGTTTGGCAAAAAAAGCTGTCATAGCAAAGCAGTACTTTTCGGAAGCCTGCCCACAACCGTCAGGAGTTACCATCATCATCCATCAGTACTGATGGTACTGATAAATAAAAACCGCCCGGTCAGCGAGAGAAAACAGATTTGCTTCGAGTCGGTTGTGTCTGAACTCGATAGTCGCACACCCAAAGCCGTTACGCTTGCATCTAAATCTTCATCGTCGTCTATTTTATTCGTGCTGTTAAATTTCTGTCTAGTTTTTGAAAGTAGTTATGTAAGCGAATAAAAACCTAAAGTTAAGCCGAAAAATTGTGTGATGGTGAAGTGAATTGGCCGAAAACCCAAGTGACATTCCCCCCTGCATGCGTTGTGCATGGTTATTGGTTTATTGGCAAAGTGTGGTTTGGCAGTAATTAATACTGTGGTTCGTGGCGAATGACACCCAATTACTGCTGTGGCGATCAGAAAGTGATCGGTTGTACCGTCCTGCACCGGAAGAATTCCTGAGCCAGATCGAACGAAACCGATGGTTCGTTGGTGAAGAACCACTAAATTATTGATCAACTAGGTGTTACTGCGAATCGGCGTCGGTCAGACGGATTGAGCAGTATCCATCTCAACGGTGTCTCAGAGCAACTAATCTCAGCGGTCGAACATCGAAGGGTGGAAAACGGAATCTAATAAGGTAACCTGCTTTGATCCATCACAAGCAGTGCCATACACGATGCAAATCGTATTCACAGCGATAGAATTTCATCGAATTTCAACGCATTTGTGCAAATGTTGTGTAGCCTATGGCCCGCTTTATAATCTCTAGAATGTCACTGATTTTCTTGATCCCCGGATGTCCGGAAACATAACATCAACCTACCCTACCGCAAATGGATGTTCCGTGGGCTGAAAAAAATAAGTTATTTCGTTGGTTTGATGATATAACTGTCCAAATCAACGGTAAATCTACTCGTCCACGGACGTCGAATATTTTGACAACCTAGCGAAAACTAAAGACAAATTTCTCAAACATTTTTTCCCAGGACGAACTCAAATTTTCTATTGGTGTAGGGCCAATAGGCGTAACTGAGTTGACCGTGTGTGACAAAACTGCAAAATTAGAATTTTCATGTATGACCAAAAGGCGTCACTTCTAAACTCAAATAAATACGGCCGATCAATCGAAAATCAAAAACGGAAATGGACGAAACTCGCAAAATGTAAGAATTCAGAACTTCTTGAGGCGGCATCCATAAATTACGAAACGCAAAAATTGCACTTTTTTGACCCCCTCCTCCCCGTATGTCACAAATTGTAACGCTTCGACGTACCCCCCTATGAAAATTACGTAACGCTGATAATTAACCCCCCTCCCCCCTCATGGTTTTGAATACTAATTTTCGAAGGTAAAAAAATATTTCAACAAAAATTTTTTAACGTTCTTCAAAATTAATATCGATCTATCCAAATCGCTTCTTAGTACTCATTGATGATAACTCTCTCATAAATAAATTGATTGTCTTGGTATGAGTTTCTCTTTGCTTGTAAACTGATGATCTACCTTGTTTACTTTAATTTGTTCAAGAAGCCTAACTTGTTATGCGAAATATATTCCAAGAATCAAAATTGCATTTTTTTAATAAATTGAAAAAAAAATAGTGAAATTTACGTCTTAAGGTTGAATTGACTTCTAGGGGGTAAATGAACCTAAATTTAGGAGTTTTTTCAACGGTTATTTCACGAATATTTAATACACCTTTCAAGAAGTCTCTTTCAGAATTTTTAAAGAGGAAAGATTACAAACCAGTTTCAATCATGCTGAAGTTTACAAATTTTTAACTGATTTTGGTTTGTATATCATTCTGCCGAAATTGCATTGCATTGCATTTTTAAGGAAAAAATCGTTACGTAACGATGAGCATACCTCCCCCCCTCCCCTATGTCACAATTTGTAACGTTCGAGCTAACCCCCTCCCCCCCTAGGAGCGTTACGTAATTTATGGATGCCCCCTTAAGCAACGTTAAATGTGTGGGTAAGTTTAAACATTTATTCCAATATGTTATTCGTTAGAGTATGGAATTGATCTCATTATGCCACATTTTCAAAGCAATGGTAAAATCACAACTTTTTCCAGAAAAAGTTTTCAAACATGTTTTTAACGAATTCAAATGATACCTAGAATTTAAGAAGATACATATACTATTCTTCTGAATGCTCAGCACGAGTTAACTTATGTAATGGGGGTAATGTATTTAGAAAATGACTACTATTTTTACAATTATTGCTTGGGTAAATGTACCCAATCGATTGATTTTATCTAAAAAATAGAAATTTGCCTCTTTAAGTATACTATGAATTAAGAGTTGTAGACAATTTTGAATGATTGTTTTTTTCTTACACTGATAAATTTTGATTTTTTCGAAGGGTATGAATTGTGAAACAAAAGGAATAATTATGGCCAAAATTCGTAGATTTTTGCCTAAGGTCAGGGTCCTTTGAATAAAGGATGAAGTGTATTTTAACTTTAAAAATATCACTATTTTTTGTGCCTCAAAAATGCTTGTTACGCATCTACGAAATAACGTATCATTCTATTTTTTTGGAGCGAGAATAAAAATTTGGAATTACATGCTGTCAGGTCAGAGAAGGCAAAAGACGGCTAAAATTCTACCTAATTTTTTCCAAGAAAATATGACGAAAACAAGCTCATGAGAAGTTTTCCCATTCACCCCTACCGTTACCATCCCCAAATAAATACTTACAGCCCAGAACTGTTGGTTGCTAATAAGAACTCACAAATATAAATTTTGGAAGTTGTTTTAATTCCCTAAAAAGCCAAATTTTCAATTTGCATCAATTATTACTCAAATGAAGGGCTGAAATTGGACATTCGGACAGACAAGAGTGTGTTATCGCTAGCACGATAGGCGATACCAAAAGAGTAAGGCGTTTTTTTCTATTTGCATTTCTTTTGAGTACCCAGATTCGGCACCACTATGGATTAGAACTGTTGAATTTTATTTATTCAAACTAGACTCGTTTTCACATTTATGCTAGACACATGCTGCAACAAGAGATAGACAAATGAATTTGACCTCAAAACAGCTCCAAACGTAGAATTAGTGGAATTTAATTTAAATAGTTACTTTATTCTTGTCATATTTTAGTTTTGGCTTGCCTACTTTTTGGTATTGAGATGATAAGGTAGGTAATAATTTAAATAAATTACAAATTACAATTACGGCAATAAATAAATACACAAGATAACATTAACACACATACACTCTGGCGAAATTCTGGCCCCGTCGAACTGTCCGGTTTATAGGGCTGTTTCCTAATGGGGGCAGGTTAGATCGCGCGTTCTCTCTCTCTCTCTGGCTTCCATCGGGCATTCGATACCATCGATTGATTTGGGAGGGGTCCATTGGGTGATGTGTTTTCTTATTTGGTTGATTCCGATCGACGAGATCTCGAAGTGTGCGCACGTCAGGGACTCCCTCGCTATAAGGGAGTACCACCGATTCTTTTTTGGTAGTTTACTTATGAGCTACATATGTCTTCTAATTTGAGGAATTTGATCTAATGACCGGTCGAAGCACGGGTGTATTACTGAGGAATTTTGGTTATCGAGAGTAACTCTTGGGTAGTAAAGGTGTCTGGTGGTTTCGGATTTAGTTCTTGGGGACATGGGCACGGTAGGCACGGTCCTGCATCTGCATGTCGTCGCTGATCGAGTTTCCGAAGCTGCGGTGGAACTGTCCAGACTCGTGGGTGTCGAACTCTCCGTGGTTGGACGAGTAGGTATGGCTCTGCTGGACATGTGGGTGCTTGACGATTTCATAGGTGGTCTTTTCGTGTCCTTCTGGGGTGACCAGTTTCTTCAGACCGATGATGGCAGAGATGACCAGAGCGATCTTACCGATGATCAAAGCCTTACCAGCAACGATTGCGATGGAATGGTAGACCATGGTCAGGATACCTCCCTTGATAGCCATTGCAGCGAGGAATGGTCCGAGGTACTTCTTCATCTTCTTGCGACCTTCCTCGACCAGACGTCCGGTTTCCTGCTGTCCAGAGACAAGCATACGTGGCACATTCAGAGACAGCTGGTGGGAATCCATGAAACGGGCAGCTCGCTGGAACAGCAGTTCATCGATCTTGGCCGAGGACATTTTGTTGAGTTCGGATTCGTTGATCGCGGGTTCGTTCAGAGCACGCTGTTGGCTCTCACCATCGGCCTTTTTAACGATCGACATGCCATCGACCAGCTTGATGCTTGGCAGCTTGATAGCACGATCTGTCAACTTCAGGGCTTGGATCTTGATACACTTGAGCAGTTCGTCACTGTCCTCGCACATTGAGTAGACTTTTCGCAGGGCACGAACGGTTCCATCTTCAGCGGAGCAGGTTTGAACGGCTACCAGCACACACAGGACACTACACACTAACTTGAATGAAGCCATTTTGGCACTTGACTGGTGGTTTGGTGTAAATTTGATTAAAAAATTAAACTAAACTACTAATTGATGGATCAATACCAATGCTCTTCCTCCGATCCGAACCACTCAAAGCAATTTATACCACTGATAGCTTTCTTCTATCAGTGCCCAGATTTTATGCAACTTGGACCCAGCCCAGGAGCCCTTTCCGTCCACGATGTACAATATCGGTTTTCCGCTGCAACTGCACTTGCAATCGGTATCGTCTCGCGCACCCACACTACTAAACGAACCATATGTTAAAACCGCCACCCACCCTCCAAAACTTCCACCCAACTCAAACATTTCCAAGATCCACGAAAGGAGCTAGAACTTTTTGGAGCGTGAAAATTCGCACATATATCGCAGCAGCCATCGAACGAAACAAGACCATTGCTCTAAACATTAAACACATTAGAGACATTTTTACCAGAGAAAACACTCCCCTGGCAGAAGATCCGGATCTGTTGCCTATGCCAATTTAACAAGCTCCGCCAAGTTCAGCGGCTAAGAAAAGTGAAACAAGTCGATGGAATGAGCAGAGAAAAAAATCTATGCTAATAAATTAGCCGAACTAAGCAAAGGCTTCGCGCTCTGATGAGGATGCACTTATGCGCACATCATGCAATTCCATCGTAGCATCCACTCGGAACCATATGCCAGTTTGCTAGAAGGGCTTGAACGAATTTTCGCTTCCTTCGCTCTTTTCCTCCAAATGTGTACGCATTTTCATCGGCAATCAAAGATCCTGGTTCGAAGACACGTGAACATGATCACGCGAAAGCGAAAAGAAAAATCGGTGAAAATGAGGATCATCGACCATCACCATCGAGTCACTCGCCATACAAACACCCACAGATGCATTCAAATCGACACTCCACCATTGCATTATTGGTGGGTGTTGGGAAGCGTAGAGGAAAACTTTTCATTTTTTTTTTTTTTGGAGGAAAATTGTAGGACCAGCAGCGTTGAGAAAGGGTGGCAGAGGGTGGCTAATTAAATTGCATTTACAAACTCTTTCTCTTTTCACCCGAGGCCTAGGATGGAATGCAATGGGTTTTTGAGTACTTTTCTTAAAGACAGATTCAGGGTTAAGTTCTTAATCGGAATAAAAGTAAATTAAAATTGGTTTTTCGACAAGGAAATTATAATGAATTATCGCTTTAAAAAACTGTTCTTGATTTAATTTGACCTTTGAATTTTTAACACAAAAGAAAATTATTTTCAAAAACAAAAATCACTATGGTTTGGTGTTTATGGAGATTTTTTCAAAGCTGATTAAGAAGTTTCTGTTATTTGATTTATTTGGTATCGTATAAATTCAATGAGTATATTTGAAAAAAAAACATGTTATTAACCTACTGAAACATATTTTTTCCGTACATCAACAACACTCTCATCACGCCAGTACGTCATGTAGAAAAACGACACGACAGTACGTCATGTAAAAAAACGACATAAATTAAGTTCTGGCTGAGCAGGTACCGTAAACTGGGGTAACTTTGATCACCGGGGTAACTTTAATTAACATGAAATTTTTGCAGACAATCAGCCTTAACTAAGTCTGAAGTTAAAATATCTGAAAACTTTTTCCTACGTTTGAAAGCCTATAAATTGAGTTTTGAATAGGGTTAATTTGGATTACAGTTGGAGATTTTTTTATATTACTTTAAATGTAGTTTAAAAGTTTTTAAATATCTGTTTTTTCGAGGACCCATAAACAAGCACCTAACCTGATAGCATTTAGAAACCAATGGGTTGTTTTACATGAAAGTTTAACTTTTTTTCCTTTGCATAGGCAGGGGAGAATGAGGATACTTGATCCCTGGGGATACTTGATTGCACCTTGGAACCTTGGAATGACTTACAAGGATCAAATGGTCTAGAAAAATGTGCTAAAAGGAGCAAAACAACTATGCTCTAAGCTCAAAAAATTTAAACGAAATAATTTTTTGAGTTATTGAGCTTTGTTTAAATAATTTCACAAAATACGACTTGAACATCTATTTTTATCACTTTAATATATTCCTGAAATGATAAAATTTAAACAAAAATATATGTTCCAATACACAAATCGTTGAAGTGTAACATGAACTTCATAATACTGTGCGATCTCAACTCGCCTTTCAAATTCAAGCTGTCCTCTCAACTCACTTCATTTCTTATCAACAACTCAGGCTGTCCTCTCAACTCACCTTTTAATATCAAGCTGTCCTCTCAACTCGCTTGATTTCTTATTAATAACTTAGGCTGTCCTCTTAACTCGCCTTTCAATTTCAAGCTGTCCTCTCAACTCGCTTAATTTCTCATTAATAACTCAGGCTGTCCTCTCAACTCGCCTTTCGAATTCAAGCTGTCCTCTCAACTCGCTTGATTTTTCATCAACAACTTAGGTTGTCTTCTCAACTCGCCTTTTGATTTCAAGCGGTCCTCCCTACTCGCTTGATTTCTTATTCATAATTGAGGCTGTCCTCTCAACTCGCCTTTAAATAATCATTTTCATCTTGAGTTCTTCTTTAAATCTGCCGATTCCTATTTGATATTTCATTAAGGCTTTCTTACAAATTTACCTCGCCTGAACGACAATGTTTTTTTTCGATTTTTCACTTTTTTCTGTATTCAATTAAATGAAACATTGATTAATTTACTTCCATGTGAACTATAGATCACTTTGTCTCTACACCGACCGAAAAAGCTTTATAAACATATTTTTCGGTTCGACTTTCTTTTTTCCGATTCCGATCTCCAAACCTTGACTCTGCAAAAAGGTTTATGAAAAGAAACCTGCCACGGTCGCCAAATGTGCGATCTGGTCCAGGGCTCGAAGGCACCGGTGTGCCAACCACTCGACCTAAAACGCCGGGGGAACCGTGCACTACCGCTAGACTCGTTCACTCACGCTCGCTGATCGCTGACTGACTGGCTGGCGTACACGCTCGTGACGAATGACCGAGTGTCGGTATAATCCATTCACACAAAAATCATATTTTCAAAACAATGGTAAACTCTCAACATTTTTCAGATAAAGTTTTCTAAAATGTTCATTATGGGTTCAATTGATCCCTAAAGTTCAAAAAGGTATTTTTTTTCTTCTAAATAGATCGTGATCATTGCTGATTACAAGATTACAATTTTTTATCCAATAACTGATATTTATACAACAATTTTCTGGCAAAAAGGGTTAAGAAAGTTGATTTTATCTGAAATTCAGAAAACTGCGCCTGAAAGTATGCAATGAAACTAGGGTTGAGACAAAGTTTAGGAATTTTCTTCTTCCGACATTTATAAATTGTGAAATTGTGAAATGAGAAAAAGACCAAAATAGTCAATTTACATTCTTTTTTGAAATTTTGTTTAATTTATTCCAAAGACTAGGGCACCCGGAATGAAGGATCGAATGAATGAAGGAATGAAGGAATATAGCAATTTTTTTACTTCCACGAAAATGCTTCTAGTTCATCTACGAGTTCATGTATCGTTCCAACTTTTGGAGTATATAAACTTGAAATTACACGCTGTCAGAAAATGCAAAAGACGGCGAGTTTTTAAATTTTATCAACAAGATATGATAAAAATAAGAAAAGGGGATCAAGTATCCCCATTCTCCCCTATAGTTTAAAAGTTATTTTTAAAAACACATACACCGTCTTAGCTGATTTAGGCTTTACAAACTGAATATATGGTAATTCTCTGATAATTTTTGGATATTAAAAACGTGTGGACAAAGTTTACAAAAAATCACACCAACACACACAAATACACTGACATCGTCTGAACTCGTCGAGCTGATTCGATAGGTACCTATAAAGGTATATCTAAGACCCATAATTAATGATCTCCCAAATCGACCGATAACTATACCTTTCTGAAAGAAAGGCAAAAAACGTACATTTTCTATGAGAAAGCCTGTGCAGAACAAATGGCTAAAAACCCTTTCAAATGGCTAAGTTTGAATAAAAAAAAATATAAGAACAATGGGATGACCTGGAGAATTGCAAGGATTGTAAAATTTCATTTGTTTTTAAGGCTAAAAAATATTGAGAAATGTTAAGAATTTTTGCCCCTAAAAGTATGCAGAAACATTGTCCATCTTTTGAGTATATTTATATTTGAAAGAAGCTGTTGAAAAATTCAATTGAGTTCAAACAAAAAAACTGTTATTGATGTTTTAAGCCTTCTTTGCTAATTGGCATCAAAACAATAATTTTGTAGATGTTGATATACGTTAAAACCATAGTGATCAAAGATACTCCGAAACATGAAATCTGGTTTTGTAACAAGCATTTACTTATAGCCACTAATGTCGTTTTAATATTCTGCTATCAATGGTCATGCTTTATACTCCTTACCTCAGTAAGTATTTTCAAACTTTTTAGTGTTACAAAAAAGCAACCCTTTTCGAAATATTCGTAATAGAATTAAAAAAGTGATCAATTTCCCCTTACGCTTTGTAGTTTGTGATTAAAGGGTTTCGGATCAAAAAGTCAACTTAAATTCCCCGCATTTTTTCTAATGATTCATATAAAAACCTGAATACCCCTCATTTTGTAGGTGTATGTAAAGTGATGCTTCTATTTGGCTTTCAACATCAGCTCTTTAGTTTTCAAAATGGCATCCAATCAAGAAGAGCTAAGAATCAGAATTTTGAACAGGCGTCGTGATAATCCTAAATAATTGAATGTGGCGAAATCAATCGTCACCAAAGTAATAAAAGTTTTCGGGAACGTATTTCGACAACTAGTAATCTAGGATCTGGGGGGAAACGAAATCTGGGAGGCGCAGTGACGAACAGAAGAGTGGTTAGCAACACATCTCTCCGTTCGAGATGTCACCAATAAGTTGGGAATATCGTCTACAACCGGGCATTAAGCTTAAAAAGATCTGAACTTTCGACTTATATGAAGGTAGTGACTGCTACGCGGTAAGGTTCAGATGATAATAGTGTTTTGCAGGCCAGCTACCTGAGTGCATAGTTTAAGGCGTCTAAATACAATACCAGTATTTCGCCTTCATTTATGCGATTTATTTAATCAGAATTATTTGTTTCCTGAAAAATCCTGAATTATTTTTCATGTTGTCCTCATTTTTGACAAAACCACCTGGCATCCCTGGAGTAGAATTTGATGCATGGGGGTGACAGCCCTATCCTTTGTCATTGATTTTGACAACCATCAAAATTACGGGCCCACGATTTTGTGGGCCCATACAGAGGTGCCAGGTATCCTGATTTATCAGGATTTGTCCTGATTTTCGAGAGACCGTCCTGATTTTTCAATCTCATGTCTCATGTCTCATGTCTCAGGTCTCAATTCTCATGTCTCATGTCTCAGGTTTCAGGTCTCATGTCTCAGGTCTCATGTCTCAGGTCTCATGTCTCATGTCTCATGTCTCATGTCTCATGTCTCATGTCTCATGTCTCATGTCTCATGTCTCATGTCTCATGTCTCATGTCTCATGTCTCATGTCTCAGGTCTCATGTCTCATGTCTTAGGTCTCATGTCTCAGGTCTCATGTCTCAGGTCTCATGTCTTAGGTCTTATGTCTCATGTCTCATGTCTCATGTCTCAGGTCTCATGTCTCATGTCTCATGTCTCATGTCTCAAGTCTCAGGTCTCATGTCTCATGTCTCATGTCTCGTGTCTCAGATCTCGAGTCTCATATTTCAGGTCTCAAATCTCAGGTCTCATGTCTCAGGTCTCAGGTCTCAAGTCTCAGGTCACAGATCACATGTATCACGTTCTTAGTCTCACAGCTAAGATTTTCCCAACTACAAAAAGATTCTAAGTGTTTTCCTTTGAAAAAGTCTTAGAATATATTCTCTGAAAAACCGCGTTAATTCGAAAATCTGCGTAAAAAAAAACCGCGTTAATTCGAAAATCCGCGTAAAAAAACCGTGTAAAAAAAAACCGCGTAAAAAAAAACCTCAGTGTATTTCGATTTCATTTATGCAATTTAATCAAAATTTTTGGTGTGCTAAAATTTCCTGATTTTTTTCATGTTGTTCTGACTTTTGACAAAATTACCTTGCATCCCTGGTGCAGAATTTGATTGGAAGTATTCAACGAAAACTTCGAAAATACATTAAAACGGCAAACAAAGAGGGGAGAATTCCTTTTTCTTATTGTGAATTTTAATTAAAAATTTTAGAAACGTCGCTGGTGAACTGGCAACAAAGCACGGACTTCCGACAATCTTGTACTTCACTTTTCATTGTCGGAAGTCGGGAGTTCGGACTTCCGAAATAAAATTTAGTGCTGGCGCCTTAATATTTCCATCAGATCTATTTGGAAAATTTTGCAGACCGTCGTTTTTAAATTTTCTGACAGCGTGTAATTTTAAGTTTATATGATGCAAAATTTTGATCGATACATGAACCCGTAGATGAACTAAAAGCGTTTCATGGGACTAACAAAATTGTGATATTTTAAAAGTTGAAGGGGAATTGTTCCTTTATTCAAGGAGACTTCCGATGTCCGTGAGTTCGAGCCCGAGAGTAAACATCGATCACAGTTGTACCAGATAAGTTTTTCAATTACTGTCCGCCAACTGCATCGTTGATTTAAGTCGCGAATGACATAAAGATGTTAAAGCAACTCTAATCGAAACCAAAAAAAATAAATAAAGAAGACTCTATCCCATAACCAGGGTATTCTAAGCTTTGGTAAAAATCATGCAAAAACTAAAGACAATAGTTCCATTTACTTTTTTTTGCCATATTATTTTCATTTCAAAGTTCATAAGTGTCAGAAAAAAGGAATTACAAAAATTGGTCAAGTAGTTTATATTCATTGCATACTTAAAGGCGTAATCTTCTAATTTTCAGATTAAAGCACTTTTTTGAGTTTTTTTTCAGGAAATTTATATTGGATATATATCAGTCTTTGGATAAATATTAATAATTTCGTGCTTAGCAATGATCAACATCCATTCCGAAAAGAACATACATTTTGGTAAAAAAATATCTTAAAACATACATTTTGGTAAAAAAAATTGTTCATACATTTTGATAAAAAAAAACAATTAGATCTGCCAGAAGGTGTCAAACCAAAGTTCAACTCATTTTGGTAGTTCAACTAGACTCAAGTTTGTAAGAAATTTTGTCATCATTTGTTGAAACAGTTGAAAGTGCCGAATATTTGTGTTTTTCAGCATAGATTTTTTCGCAGTCCTTAATGTTTTGAGTCAGGTTGGTAATGAATAATTTTTTTTTGTTTTTATTATGTTTTCGAATGATTAAAAATGTATAATTTTATCATTGAAATTATCATATCACAAATTTAGCATTTTTTTTTATCCATTTGTGCATTTCATTTTTATAAAAAAAAATGTGTTACTTGATTAGAGAACATATATTACAGATAAAATAATATTAAATTTAAATTTCCTGCTAAGAATGTAAACTAGGAATTACTTTTAGGAGAATGCATCCTAGATTTTACTTTCTCAAAATTGATTTGTATGTTTGGATAGCCGTTTATTTTTTCAACCACACTTGAGCCGCAGCTTAGTGGAGTACCGATATTTCCGAACAGTTCATGTACGTAAAGAAACTCGGATGTATGTTCAGCTAAGCTGAATGATCGTGTCCTGCAGACCGTAAACACCAGTTGAATGGATTAGCGATTTAAATTTGCTGCACAATGTAGTTAGTAGCCGCTATCAGTCAGTTGGATTGAACCACTTCAACATTGAAGCGAGTATGGTTTTGGATTGGCACATGGCCCGACGAGGTTCGTCCCAGTCAAGAAGATATTGCACCCACCCACACTGCAGCAAGTCACATTTTCAATGTTAAGGGCAGGTTGGAAAGCGTTCGGGCAATTTGCAAGATGACAACTTCGCTGCTTTAAGGGGGGCTTGATTTTTTTTATGGCCACTATGTGCGGCAGCATAAATAGATAGAGCCAGCAAATCAAACACCGACACATGTAGCAAAATTGTGTTGTACCTGGTACAGTTTATGAGTATGCTTCGTATCAAATATTTGCGTTATTTAATGGTTGGTTGGGGTGCCAAAACATGCTTTTCGATACCGTACTTTCCGAAGTAATAGTAATGAAGCTCTCTGTAGTAGGTGCTTTCATTGGCGGTATTTGAGCTCTAACTGAAAATTTGAACGTCCCCAATATAAGGTTAACCGATACTTAACAAAATAATATCGTGATCGATCGATCAGTCTGATCTCTTTTAAATTAAAAACAATCAATAAGTACATTGGGAGTGAATGTTATTTTCGACAGGTTTGAAACATTTAGAGCAGCATGGAAGCCTTGCTAAAGTAGTGAGAACTAGATCAGCAGGAGCTTCGAGTTTTCCATGTGAAAAACATTTGTTAAAAATGTTTAGTATCAAAACGAATGTAAAACTTGAAAACTTGCATTGAAGCAATTAAATTATGGAAAATCAATCGAATTTAATTACTTATCGAGAAGGTGCTTCGCTTTGTTTTTAAACGATCACACACACACACACACATTGGATCTTAGTAAAACTTCATGTTTCTTTGAAAAGATATAAATTGAACTCTACTTAAGACTAAACCCAAGCAACCAAAATTCCCATAAACCAGGTACGAAAAAGCTTACACAACCCCATTATCGATCTGAAGTACGTTCGTATTGATACTTTGAAGTTTCAAATCAAGTTCAAAACACCTTCTATTCAGCATTCAGCGGCCTTTCCAAAAAAACGTAAAATGAGCAAAAAAATCTCTCTTCAATTTCAATTATACCCTAGGAATCAGTTTATATTATCTTATCTTGATTATTTATAATGTTCAATACATAGTGCTGCCATGATGCTGCGCCCCGTATTTCAACCAGACTCGACGAATTGCGGTTTGCCGAAATTAACTCAATTTGCTACTCGATTGCAATAAGTAAATATAGTTACTCATGAAAATTGGGCAAAATAAGTCACATACAACGTACATAGCAATCACTGTTGTATTGTTCACTCAAGGGAATTGGACAGTTGTTTTTCTTTGTTAGCCAATGTGTAACTTCCAAAGTCTTCTGTTAAGTGAATATAATGATAAAACAAATGTCAATGGAAATACCTAACTTTTTTTTAACTTCATTGACTTCCATTCAAAAAATGCATGCCAAAATTTTTTATTTACTATTTTTTTATTTAATGCAAGACATACGATACATTTTTAAGCTTTAATAAAGCATGGATCACGATGAATCTGGACCATGCTTTAGTAAAGCATTCCCGATCAGGAGAGCATGTCAAAATAATAACCCAAACGTATTTCACCAAGATATTGACATCTGATTCAGTTATAATTAAGTACTCAAAACTTTTGATTTTTAGTTTCTCAAATCGGAATTATATCTTATTCTGATCGACAGACTTGAATGGGGTTGAGCTCATTTTCAATGACAAAGATTTTTTTTTCGGATTATCCTAAAATAAAATGAAACTTGGTGCACATATGCGGTAACGATGCGAAAACTGCAAGTATTTGTTTTGTAAACCAGTTGCCAGGCCACCAAGCGCAGATGATGTTCCGCATGCAGCGGTTTATTTGTAAACCGCTGCCTGCGGAACATCATACGCGCTTGGTGGCCTGGCAACTGGATCTCAAATGAGGAACTACATCGCCGGTGTCATCAAAGGGCGCTTGAAATAGAGATTAGAAAACGTAAGTGGAGATGGATTGGGCACACGCTGCGAAGAGATGAGAACGAGATTTGCAGAGAGGCGCTTGAATGGAATCCAGAAGGACAACGAAGAAGAGGCAGACCCAGAAACTCGTGGCGGCGAAGCCTAGCCGCTGAAATCCGAACTGTCGACGAAAATCTTGACTGGGACCAGGCGAAGACGCTGGCTCCGGATCGTCAACAGAGGAGGTCTTTTACCACGGCCCTATGCACCGGTGGATCGGCGCGGGATCATTAAGTAAGTTAGTAAAATAAAATGATTATATCTTATTTTGATAAACGTACAACTTTTTATGAAACACGGACATCGAAGTCAACGGCCCAAACCATACATTATTTTATAACTTTCACTCAACAGATCCATAAATGTGATTCCAATATTGGGAAACCAATTATTGAGCATGATTCGCAAATAATGCGGTTTATTGACACGCTAGAAATTTTTCTCGAAGCACTCATATGTATCATAATTTTGAAAGGTTTTGTTCTGCCCAATATAAAACTATGCTTTATGATCAAGATATAATCTTGAAAGGAGCAGATCTGAAATTGATATAATTTAGCTATGATCGCATAGATTTTTTGATATAATTTGAGATACTTTAATATCCTACGAGTACTGAATAATAACTCATTTAGATAGGAAAAAATTAGTATCAAAATATCTCATCTTGATATAATTTAGTTTTTTCCTCCTGATCGATATACCATTGCGCTCCTAGTTGTTGGATCTGGAATGTCTTTACCAGAGCGCAAAAAAGTCACTGTCATCAGTCGAAAAACTGTGACTATGAATAAATTAAAGCAGTCGCATTCAAAACAGATGCCTTCTTGTAACCAAGCAAACAATCTCGCCTCAACCTCCAGTCAAATGAAGCATGTTTAGTAGTATTATTTAATTCTGAATTACATTTGTCCACTGGCAATAAGTCCAACAAGCAATCCATATACTCGAAATTTTTCGAATCATACATTTGTTCTGAAATGTTTCCTCTATCAGTGCTGAAAATTTCATTGCGGTTTGTTTTGTTCCAAAAAAGTTACACGTGATGGAAGCCGCGAGACGAAAATAAATATTGGAAACCCACGTCAAAATCCCGACGTGGTCGGGTTCCAAAATCTCGAAATCGTTAAAAATTGTCAAATCAACCATGTGCAGCGTTCTCAAACGTTTCCGTGAGATGCAAACTATCGATCGGCAGGTTCATACCAAGCCTCATAGTTGGACTAAGGATCGGAAACTGCATTTGAGAACAATCAAGGCGAACGCAGGGCAGCCGGACTATGACACCGCCAAGAAATTCAATGCCGACTGATGCACCGTCAGAAGGATTCGTCTGCATGAAGGAATACGATCTTATCGGGCCAGTAAGCACAATCAAACCGGACATTGAAGCAGAATTTAGTTGCCAAAGGGCGTGCCCGGAAGTTGTACAACAATTTTCCAACGAAGTACGACGGATGCATCCTCATGGATGACGAAACGAACGTGAAGATGGATTTTGGGCAGCTTCCTGGCCAAACATTTTATAAAGCCACTGCAGTGGTGCTCTGGACTGGTCGGGGTGATGTCCCGGCAAGTTCGAATTCGTTTTTGCCGATAAGTTTGCAAGAAAGTGTTTGATCTGGCAAGGTATTTGCAGCTGCGGACAAAAAACCCCCGGTTTTCGTGAAAAACAAGACCATGGACTCCGAAATGTACAAGGAGGAGTGTCTGAAAATCGTTTTTTTTTTCGTACATTAGAGCTCACAAAGGACCAGTAAATTTTTTGCAAGATTTGGCAAGCTGCCATTACAGTAAAGAGGTACTACAGTGGTATCGGGCCAACGGGTAGATTTTGTCGAAAAGGACATCAACCCACCCAACTGGCCTCAATTTCGCCCTATCGAAAAATTTTGGGCAATTGTCAAGCAGAAGATGAAGAAGAATGGTAGGAGGACTCGTGATGCAACAGAGATGAAGAGATTGTGGAACAAAATGACCGCTGAGGTCAGCGAATAGGGTGTCCAAACTATGATAAGTGGTACTCTACGAAAAGTTGGAAAATTCATCAAAACACTATCCGAATATTTTTTTTTATTCTTCCTTTAAAGTGCAACAAAAACCCTACATTTTATATACAAAACATTTTTATTTCGTTTACATAGCACCGAGATAGACCCGTTTTATGGCGTCCAGATTCATCGTGATCCATGCTTTGATTACTCGCTGTGTTAAATTTCTGAAGGGATAAATCGCAGTAATTTATGTTTGTTTCTAAATTTATCGGCATTATCGGTAAAGAGTGATATCCTTTTTGGTAAAGACATCTTAAGATTATGAAATTCTTAAATACATATAGAAAGTTGGAAGAAATGAAAAATGTGTACCGTCTCGATTTCCTTCGGAAGTCGAAGCTGAAACAAGACGACAAAACTCTCAAAAACCAACAGCCACTGATTTTAATCAGGACTGAATCCCACTTCGTGCTAAAGGAAAGTGAAAATTTTATTAGCAAAATTGCGTAACTCAACTTAACAGCACTTAAGCGCCAACAACTAAAAAAGTTGATGTGCTGAAGACTCTTAAAACCCGGACTTTCTTCCCAGGGGTGGGCTTCCAAAGAAAACTAACCAAAATGGTGTTGGCGAAATGAGGAAAGTTTGTGTAGGTTCACGAACTTAGTCGCCGCACAATATCCGTAGTTCTCCACAGCATAAAATGACCAAACACAATGCTTAAAAAAAGGTTCACAAAGGTAACAAAAATGCAAATTTACCGATAAAATCGTCCTTGCACCTGCACACAAGCTACCGCCAGAGAACTTCCCGGGCTGGGGTTGAATGCCAAAACGTATAGGCCGTTAACTCCCGAGATCGTCGTTGACTCGATTCACAACTTGCGCGGCACGTACTACTACGGCAAATTTACGGGGGAAAAATACTTGAAGGCAGTAGGTGTTATAATCGCCTTACTAAAATTTACCTAATCTGCTGCTTGCTCCAAAAAAAACCGACCGAATCACTCCAAGAACAAAATGCTAAGGCCCGCAGGTTTTCTTTTTGGTCTCCAAGAAAACTCCATTTTCCATCCTCCATAGAAAAGCCACCTTTGGTAACTCATGATGACTGTCAGAATAACGAGGAGTTATTCCGTAGTCCTTATGGGTGGAATTTCCATTTTACCGAAACTTCACATTTCAGCACACAAAGATCCACTCCCAATAAGACTGACCTGATCAGAGCAGCATTTTTTCACAGGTCACACGTGACACGACTACTTATTTTCCGTCGCAGTAACTATTCAGCCCTCATTTGACTGGTCGTCAAGCGTCAAGTGATAGTAACAGTATGAGCGTTGTCATGGCTCTCTAGTCATCAGAAGAGAGTTATTAATTTTCAAAATCGCTCGTCAAACAGTTTGAATCTACACGTATACACAAGATGAACGGAAATCAATCGATTCAAAGCAGAAAAAGAAAGCTTTGCACACCGGGTAAGCCGACGATAGCGGAGACAATCAAGCCCTTCCTAAGCATTGGGTGACTACACACATCTTGCATTGGCTGATACACAAAGTACAACTCAATAATCAAAACGAACACAAGATGCCAAAACGAGTATCTGGATTCAAAACTCATTTCAAGTGTTGATTTTAAAAATAAGTATGGTACAATAATGCACACCGTGACAAGTCAATGTAATCATAATAGGGATGATCTGATACAGCTATATAAACTTTTTAGGTGCAGAGAACTCATGCGACCCAGGGTGCTGTATTCAGATAGGTAGGGAAAAGAGTATATACATGGGAAATCCTACTTGGCAAATAGGACTGAATTCTGCCGTGATATGCCGAAGTGACGTATATGCCATTCCCAGATCTCGTCATTAAGAGTGTCTTTCTCCCTTTTACCACTTTCCACTTCTCCACGACTAATCATGAAATGTGATACCGTATACAGATCACATTTTATGAGGGGTCCTCGAGATGTGGAAAGTGGGGGAAGGGAGAAAGACACTCTTAATGACGATATCTGGAAATGGCATATACGTCACTTCGGCATATTACGGCAGTAATAAGCAAAGTAAAATAAATATGATGTAAAAGCATTAAATTTAAAAATGAAACGATCTCACCAAAGTCCATAAAAATATGTTTTTGCCAGTGTGGTTTCCCAATTCTTCCTGATTCCAGTCATTTGGAAATGGGTTGCATCCAAATATTTTTTTAAAATCTGTTGCCTATGAGCAACGCGCATCGCAGCAATCAGGAAAATCCGCTTTCGTTTGCCCATCCCGACCACATCTTTTTTTCACTTTCATTGACATAAAATCAGGGCATCGTAGAATTTTGCACTGCGTAAGTAAAAAAACAGATCACACAGCCAGCCATTTTTCTTTGCTCGTCTACCAAACACTGTTTTTTATGGACTTGAATGTATCTGCTCTCTGAACTTCACATTTAACCATACTCTACTTCAGTTTACCCTTTCCAATGTAAAAAGTTTAAAGCACCTTAAATCCATAGTAGAAAATTTTAAGAAGGTATAAGAACGTAGAACGAACGCGCTACCGAAAAAAAACACGACCGTAGTCGTCCAAAGCCAACCTTGTTTTCCGCGGAGACAATCAAGCCCTTCCTAAACCTAGAAAATGGTAGGTTTTGGTGCTGTTTGCTGCACATAGGAATGTGCAGTTATTCCCAACCGGAAGAAAGGTTTGATGCTGCTAACATGAAGAGGCATATGGAAAAAATGCATCCGGAAGCAGCGCTCTCAGCAGGACTGTTGAATTTGGATAAGGTATCAAAAAGCGCGAGGACCACAAGTAAAATATCCGTGTCTATGAACAAACAACTTTTTATGGAAGGTTGTTTGAAGATGGTTACAGTCCACAATATGCCATTTGCTTGTTTCGAGTGGGATGGCATCAAGGCAATTTTGGATCCGCTAGGTGAGGCATTAGGGGTCAAACTCAACCGAAACAATATTAAAGTTCACATCACAAATGTAGCTGAAAGGGTTCATTCCTTTATCAAAGATGAAATCAAAGGCAGGTTGATTTCGTTGATGATAGACTCTGCTACAAAACACCATCGACATATTGTAGGAATTTCTTGCCAATTCGAAAAAAACGAAGGTCACGAACGTCATTTGAACTTTAGGTAAGTTTTACGAAATCATGCTACTAAAACATTAATAACTTCGAAAATTTAACATGACAATTCGTATACTAATGTTTTCCATGTACTACTAAAAAAAATCATTTATTTTTTAGGAATGATTGAGGTTCGAGAAAGCTTGACTTCCAAATGCTTAAAGGACAGAATCCTCCAAATACTGAAGGGATTTGACATTGGTCAGGACCAAATTTATTCAGCCACTGTTGATAACGGGGCGAACATGCTCGCCATGGTTCGAGATTTGCAAACTGAACTGATAAACGAACCACACAGTATACCGCAAGAGGATGCATATCAAACAGAATCTTCTGATAATTTAATTGAAAGCCTTGAAAGAGAATTACAGGCTGAAATATCTTTGATCCGATGCGCTGTGCATACGCTCCAGCTTGCGATAAATGATGTGATAAAACAAATCTCGGATCAATTTAAAAAAAATACAGAAATCGTAAAGATTTCTTACCGAACTAAATAAACAATGTTTTTTGATAGAAAATCTGCTTCTCGTGCGCTTTGTGGTGTCCAACAAGATGGGGCGGAAAATACGTTATGTTAGATGCCATTGCTACGCGGAAAGAATTCTATGAGGACCTTGGTAATACGTATCCAGAACTAGGTAAGCTTAAAAATAGAATTGTTTTATTTTAATATTAAATATATTTTTTTCTAGAACTTACCGCAGAGGACTGGTGCTATATAATCTTGTTTCTGGAAGCCTTCAAACCAGTATACACTTTAACAATATGCCTTCAAAAGCAACACGTCTCCTTAAACGACTTCTATTTGAAATGGCTTATGGCATCTGTTAACGCCCAAAACCAACAGCGTGAGCCAGCAGAAAATCTTTCCCACTTTTTTACATCACTAGCAATGAATACGCTATATCCCTGCTACACGCATCGTCAGTGATCATATTGTGCGTGTATGCAATAGTATTCCCAATTAGTGTGGGCAACGGAATGAGCGATAGTCGTCTAGATTGGCTATTGCGAGCTGCTGTTAGCCAGAACAATAGCACCTAAGTTTAGAAGCAATAAACCACTGTGTCGATCAGTCGTTTTGATATACAGTCCACTTCTATGTCTATCGTTTAGTGTTGGATCAATTGAAAATATAATTGTTCCCCCGTGACCGTATCACAGTATCGCGTAGTGTCTAAAATTATCTTCCGAACATCCTAAACGCCTGGGAACTCCCGTGGGTTAACCGGACCAGCGAACGCTTGAGGATTGGCCTCAACATTTGGTCCTTAGCGACCGGATTAACCGCGAATTTTGTGCGCGTTTGTGATCGGACTTCTATTGTGCGTGAACGTTTTGTCCTGTGAAAATAATTGTGTTAGGCGGCTTGGCTTGGGTTTGCCCCATTTTGTGAGGATCCGTTCATGACTGGGTGGCTTGGATTGATCCGATATAGTGCTTGTTGTCTTGGGTTGTCCTAATCTTGGGGATATAGTGCACATGAGGAGCCTTGGCGGGCGGCTAGTAAAAAGGAAAAAGTGTTCGATTAAGCTGTGTTTTTGGAACGGAAATTCCGTTCTCTTGAGAGCCTTGGGTGTACATATTGGGCAAACAATTTGGAAAATCACCACGGAAGAAGAGTTTTCTTCACTTGGCCAAAAACATAAAGTGGCCGAAAGCTGGAGTGCAAATTTAGTGATTGAACATTCGATGGTATAAATAAATCAACTTGTCGTGAGCCGTTTATAAACATTGATGTGTTCGAAACTGTGAGTGATTAGTTCCTGAACCAGATTCCCGATTAGTGCAACTTGAAAGCGGCGAACGGATTCGTTGTATACCAGAGCTGAAAAGAGCGTTGAGGAAGTTCTTTGGAAGGATTCTACGTCGACTGGAGGAAGTTTCAGCAAAAGCAGATAAGTACTAGTAGATAGAGTGTGCGTGTGAATGATTTTTGAGTGGTCGAGGTGGCTTGAATGCGGGGAGAGATTTTGAATGAGAATTATTTGGATTTGCTCAACTCTGGAAATTGCTAGATGTGCAACATCTTTCGATAATTTGCGAACATCATTATTGTGTATATTTAAACAGCTTTCTTCGGTAGATTTTTAGCAGTCACTTAGTGCAAGAAATGCTTATGATTGACTGATGCAACTACGGATACGTTCATCAAATATTTATTATTGTGTCACTTGTCAATTCGTCAACGCTTGAGGTCTCGGGAGTGATTTTATACTAAGTGCTCGTAAAAAGTGTCCAGTGATTAAAAATGGCTGACGATCTCCGACATTTGTCCAAGAAAGAACGAATTGTAGAGAATTTACTAGAAAATTTGGAAGAATTCATATCAGAGTACGACGATGTTCGAGATAAAGGGTCACTCCAACCACGGTTGATCAAACTGGAAGAGGCCTACGATACGTTTTGTGCAGTGCGGATTGAGATGGAATCTATTTTGGAAGATTTGGATTTGGCGAACGACGAAGACAACGACGACGATGAGGAACGTACGATGAAAAAAGAAACCCGCAATAAGGAAAACAAGAAAGTTTTCAAGCAATTCGTTAATCGATGTTTTGTAATAAAACAGCAGTTGATGTCGAAGATGGAATCGATCCCTGCTCCACCAGTGCAACGAAGATCCTCTGTTTCCGAATTAGTTTTGCCTTGTCACACAAAGTATCCAGAGCTTACGCTACCAACCTTCTCCGGGAAACTTTCTGACTGGATTAATTTCAGAGACAATTTTCGTTCATTGATTCACGACAACGCGCAACTGAATGAAATGGACAAATTCAACTACCTTCGAACCTCCCTGAAAGATGATGCGCTGCTCCAGATTAATCAGATTCAAGTATCAGCGATTAACTACGGTCTAGCTTGGAGCACATTGGAATCGAAGTACGAGAACCATAAGCTTATAGCTCAAGAGCATATGAGAGCACTCTTTGCAGCCCCTGTCATGCGGACAGAAAGTTTTGAAGGGTTGAATTCGTTGCTGACAACTTTCAAAACTAACCTCCAACAGTTGGAGAAGCTTGGCCAGAAAACCAACAGTTGGAACACTCTTTTGGCGTTTATGCTTTCGCAAAAGCTGGACACAAAAACATACCGTATGTGGGAAACACACCATGCGTCTAAAACCGTGCCTTCATATGAAGCCATGGTTACGTTCTTGGAAACTCAATGTACAATTCTACAATCAACTGTCAGTCGAAGTGAGAATCATGACCAACCGAATCTCAGTGCCCCCATCAGTCACAGTACCATTGCTTCGGAGAGATTGTGCATCATCTGCAGGAATGGAACGCATAGAGCAGAGCAATGCCAAAAATTCTCAAGGATGAGGGTGATTGATCGTAAAGACTTGGTTCGTAGCATGGGACTATGCTTCAATTGCTTGAATTCCGAACATTTTGTCGCGGATTGTGGTCAACATTCCTGTGAAAAGTGTGGACAGCGTCATCACTATCTTTTGCATCCGTATTACGCACCTCACTTGAGCCGGTCGAACGTGCAGAACTTTTATCAAGCCTCTCGAAGACCTCAACGCGCGAACAGTCAATCATACAGTGAACCTGATACACAACATACTCAGTCCCGGATGAATTGCAATCAAATATCTCAAAACCCCCAATCTACACAACAGCCACCTCCCATAAACACGCCCTCCGTTAGTCACCACACTACTACTCTACTCAGTACACAACGACACACCCACACTGCAATTCTATCAACTGCTGTTGTTTTGCTGGTCGATAACAGCGGAAACAAAGTGTTGGCCCGAGCATTGTTAGACAATGGGTCTCAAATAAACATGATGACAGAGAATCTTTCGAAAAAGTTGAAATTTAAACGTTTTCGAGAAAGTTTGCCAGTAAAAGGTGTTGGAGGGTCCATTTGCGTATCGACAGAGTCTGTTAAAGCCCGTATTGAATCAAGCACATCATCGTATTGTATTGCCGAAATGAAATTCTTTGTTTTGCCTCGAATCACGGTGGATTTGCCCCAAAGAAGTTTTGATATAAGCACCTGGAAACTACCGTCGTCTATCCACCTAGCAGATCCCATGTTCAATGAATCTAGCTCAGTTGATCTGGTCATAGGAGTCTAAACGTTTTATGATTTATTGTTAGCGGAGCAGATGAGGATCATCGACAGTGGTCCTATTTTACAAAACACCCAGTTGGGATGGATCGTAGCAGGAGAGCTTCCGGAAACACCAATTATTTCTTACAGCGCAATCTCACCCGAAGTTTAAACTGATGGAAAAAGCCATCGTTTTAAAAAGTTGTGTGCATTGGAGTCTCCTCAAACGGAAAGCTTCTTGTCGATGAAAGAGTCAACATATGGAGATGTTCTCGAAAGAACCGCTAATCGAGAAAAATTGACTGCTCCACTCTCAAAAAGAATCGTGTTGATGAAAAACCTGATTCACGTAGTTTTGGTGATGTTTGCGGCCCATTTGCTTCATCTTTATGTTTGCACGACTGCAGTAATTGGAATAGTAAACATGTTTCTCCGAGAGCTTTACAAAGTAAAGTTTTCTTGTGATGAATCCTGTAAAAATGAACAGTTTAAGCTGAAGTTTAAAGACAAACTGTCAGAATTCCACAAGTTTTCGATTCTTCGCATAAAATTTCAACATAAAGACGTGAGAGTATGCAAAATCCATGAATTAGACGACAATGATGGAAGGACCCACAACCCCACGCAGTCAGACACAGTTCAACAATCTACCAGAACCGCTACAATTCTTGAACAGCCGTTGTAATAAAACAAAGTATTTAACGCCCCCGTGAGGGGCACTATTGGCACTGGCGGCATATGTTACCGTAATTGCCAGGGGGCCGATAATTCAGTTACGTTCAACCCCACCATTTTGTTTGCGGAACCTATATTGTTTTTCCTCCGCCAGGGTTGTACATCGCACCGTTCATTCTCGGGGTTCATAATTGTCATCATGTTGAAAGCTACGCCATCGTCATCGTTATCTCCATCATTTTCTACATCATTCGTTTGTGGTTTTGCTGATTGAAATAAGTATTTTACGCCCCCATGAGGGGCATTATTGGCACTGGCAGCGCATCAGCTGTTTTGCCAGGGGGCCAAGCGTTAAGTTACGTTTTCACCCTATGTTTCTATTTGTGAAACCTACAGTGTCTCTCCTTCACCAGGATTTATGTACTACATCGTTTGCCTAAGATGACCAGGATGATTCCTTCTCGAAATGGTCCATTATGATCATGTATCCACTGAGACCAGACCGGATCAGAGAGCTTATGGAGGTCAAATTTCACCGTCAGATAAGTATGCCCCCAGTAGGGGCGCAAAAGGCTAGAAGCGGCATGTTAGCCGTCAATGCCAGGGGGCGAAGCAAAAAGATCCATGAAATCCGGTCAACACATTCATCGTCTGTATGAAGTTCATCAAAATTAAAAGTAATCTGGCCCCAACAGGGCATTTTGGCAGCTAGCGACATTTTCTGTCGTAATTGTCAGGGGCCAAACCATAAGTTAAGTTCTATCATCTAAGAAATTTGCGCGGAACTCACTCGGATTCCTTCTGATTTATAGGAACGCCTTGGAATATCGACTGTCTGAACACTCTGAGTATCATCAGCCCCCGAGAGGGGCGTACTATGGCTTATGACGAAGGTTGTTCTTTGTTAATGCCTGGGGGCCACGGCGCAAGTTACGTGCATTTTAAAGTTAATCGACCTAGAATCAACCATGTCTATCTCTAGCAGGAAACACACATGCACCTGGTGGTCCATCGCAGTTGATGGTTGATTGTTCGTTGAGAGGTGTCTACGGTGATTAATCAGCCTATTCCAACCTGCCGCCATCGTCAGCTGATTCAGCGCAACACTTGCTCTAACTGATCAACACTAGCCTGTCCAAGGACTTGCTTAAGAAGTCTATAGCAACCTCTGGTGCCGAACTCCAAGATGTCAGTGCTGAAACTGAAAGAATCCAGCTAGTTTTCGTGAACTTCGTTATGATTTTGTATTTTGTATTGAGTGAACTCAAGGCGGGCGGTATGTTAACGCCCAAAACCAACAGCGTGAGCCAGCAGAAAATCTTTCCCACTTTTTTACATCACTAGCAATGAATACACTATATCCCTGCTACACGCATCGTCAGTGATCATATTGTGCGTGTATGCAATAGTATTCCCAATTAGTGTGGGCAACGGAATGAGCGATAGTCGTCTAGATTGGCTATTGCGAGCTGCTGTTAGCCAGAACAATAGCACCTAAGTTTAGAAGCAATAAACCACTGTGTCGATCAGTCGTTTTGATATACAGTCCACTTCTATGTCTATCGTTTAGTGTTGGATCAATTGAAAATATAATTGTTCCCCCGTGACCGTATCACAGTATCGCGTAGTGTCTAAAATTATCTTCCGAACATCCTAAACGCCTGGGAACTCCCGTGGGTTAACCGGACCAGCGAACGCTTGAGGATTGGCCTCAACAGCATCCATGGAAATTGAAAAACACCAAAATAATACTTATAGCACTGACCACACTGACATGACACTTAGAACAAAAATTCAACCATTTTCTGTCTATTTTTTTGTTGTCAGATTTTGTAGGTTCGCAATACCGACGGCAGGTGGCGAACCTGAAAAAAATGACAAAAAATGCCCTGTAGGAAAAATGGTCAGTTTAGCCCGATTTTATCGTAGAAATTGCGTGTTTTATTTTTAAAGTTGGGTGGCATTTCCTAACTGGGATAGCATTTCTTCAAGTCGATCGATGCGCACTCTGGAATCGACATTGCGTACTGTTGGAAAAATTATCCAGAAAACGAAATCGAGTGTCCAGTCAGTATGGTCAGTGCTCATAGTACAAAACTTAGCAGTGCTATGAATAGAAGATTAGGAATGATCATGCAGAACAACGCTATTAAAGCGGCATTAGATATTCTTGGACCCTCGGTTGAACTATCCTGGCTCGAATTTATTCAATACAAGTACAGAGAGAGAATGCATCAAAGTAATTAAGCAAACAGTTTTGTAAAATATTTATTTAAATAACATTTTTTTCAGGCTTTCATCATAGATACATGGGAACGGATGAAATTGCTTCGAAATTGCCCAAGACCTTCAACTTCCAACCAGAACACCAGCATTGTACAGATACAGGACTCCTCTATCGATGATTACATTACACAGAAGCTTGGAGGACCATCGTTTAGAGCTGATAAAACATCAAATGCATTTGAAGCTCAGCTGTATAGCTTTGAATGTGAGAGCCGACAACCAAGCTCGATTAATGTAAAATCGTATTGGATGTCCAAAAAAATAAATTCGCTGCCAGACCTGTACTCGATTGCGTTAGTAGTGCTTTCCGCTCCATCCAATCAAGTGGCTGTAGAACGTGCATTTAGTGCTCTTTCTCTTATTTTTTCGGACCACAGGACTGCATTATCAGCAGAATCGTTGGATAATATTCTCATGTTGAAGCTGAACAAAATATTTTTGAAATAATTGTTCGTAACATGCAGGAATGGAATAATAACGTATAAATAAGTAATTTACTTAATCTTTAACTTTAATATTTCACTCATTCATGTTCAGTTCATTTTTCAAGCTCCGTTCAAGTGTTTTTAATAAATACATTGTCCTGTTCGCCTTATTTGTTTTTATTTCAACCATCTTCTCCTGATTGATATCATTTGATTTCATTAATCAAACTATTTGAAACTAAAAGACGGAGAAAAATAGTTAAAAGTTGGTTTTCAAAAAAATCAAAATTTTAGATTCATTGTTTAAAGCTGAAAGGTAGAAATCAGTTGAAATATAAAAGAAAATCATTTAAAAGGAAGAGTTATGAAAATAATTTTTTTTAAGAACAAATCATGTGAATTGTTTTTATTACAACCATCTTTTTCCTGATTGATATAATTTATTTCATAACACCTAATAACTTCTCTATCAAAATCATAAATAAAAAAAAATATCATTATAAGATTGGAATTTTGCCCATACTAAGTACTTCTTCACTAATCCTATTTTTTTGTCATGCTGTGAACAGCTGCTCGTTGGTGATACAGGAACAGCTTCATTGCAGTAGAATTTTCTAATTTCATTCATCGGTCTCAATGATGATGATTTTAACACAGTGACCATGATGATCGTATTACCTCATTTAACGGAAGGAAGAAAGAGTAGATGAAGCGTGAACTCATTTGAAAGCTTTTAAAATGAGTGTGATTGGTTCAACTCAGTCATAGTCATGATTTCTCGATGGGTGACGATGAAATTTCTCTGCCCTGGACATGATACATGTTCAAATTATGCATTGGAAATACTACGAATATTACCACTTTGCCTACTACGGGCCGTTACAAATGTTAAAAATTTGCGGATTGAATTTATTTAAAACAAACCACGCTTGCCCTTCTAATTACTCTATCTTTATCTTCCACTTCATAAATAGTTGTAGCCCTAGGCCGAACAAAAATTTGGTATATGATAATGCTTCTAAATAAATTCTACCCGTTCATTTTCACTTTCTTTCATTTCTTCCTACTTTCTATCCTTCTATAAGAATTTCGTAATCATAAGATGTCTTTACTTAAAAGGACATCACTCTTCACCGAAAAGGCTGATAAATTGATACCTGTCAACAAATGAAATAGAATGTATTTGACATGTCCCGTTTGTTTGTTTTAAAAAGTTTAAGATTAATTCATGCAGAGAATTTATTATCAGGTATTTCTCATTTTTGTGTTTTCTCTTTGCGTTTCTATGCAGTTTTTCTGGGTCTACTAGGAACTCGCTTTATAAAAGTTGGCCAATTTTGGTGCAGCCAAGGTCGACTTCAAAACTTTGTGCATAAATGTTGAGAGTACTGTCTCCACATTCCATTTTTTCTGACTGCATCGTACATTATGTCCAATTGTTCCTTTCCTCCACATGTACCTCAAGCAATGTACGTTTAAGCATATTTGGTAGATATGGTATTGGTATCATTTCGCAACCATATCTAAAAAAAATGAGCTTATGAATTAAAAGCTTTTTTAAATCAGGGGATCGTTGGATGCATCTTTTCAAACGCTTGCTGTATCTAGAAATTTTTGGAAAGAAATATAGTCAAACGAATATAAAATTGTGTTTAAACATGTAATTAAGATTTTTTTTAATAATTGAGACACACAACTTATCACAATTCCATGAGAACTTTTAAAGTGAGGAAATATACTTACCATATATTTCCCTTGAAAAGTTTTTTTCCTTGATCATTTATTAAGCATGTAAGATAAATCACTTATGTACTCGAGAATTTGTCGTTCGTTTGAATGAATGGCTGGAAGATCAGCAGCTATTTCCACTGCTTCTTCTTCATCACTTGTTATCACAGGAAGGAACATTGAGATGCGGGTAGCACTTTCTTTCGCATAATCACTATTCGCGAGTGAATTAAGCCTGTGTGCATCCCGTTTTATCTTCGATAATTTTTCCAAAAAATAACTTGATTTAGGCGAATTCGGAACAGCTGTGCTTTGGGAAAAGAGAAAGGTTTCAAAATTCTATTTCAATTTTAATCTTGAGTTGGCATTTCGGCAAATTTATAGAATCTAAGTAGAATTAATTAATTAAAGATGATGAAACTACTAGGTGGACAGATCAAAGCTAGAGCGCTTTGGGTAGAAGAACCGAATAGATGTTTGACGCAGCCTCATGAGCTGGTTGTAGGTAGCAATGTGGCTTCATTGTCACTTGCTACAAACAACCAGCTGTTGCTGGGCAAAGAATTACATAATGCTGTCGATAAAAACATTGCCCTAGCTCACATCTTCAAACACCTATTCGTTTCTTCTACACAAAGCGCTCTAGTTTTGATCTGTCCACCTAGTAGTTTCATCATCTTTAATTAATTGATTCTACTTAGATTCTATGAATTTGCCGAAATGCCAACTTAAGATTAAAATTAATAAAATTCCCGCGGCGATCAAAATAAGATAACAAAATTCTATATCCTAAATCGTATTTTTGTATTCGTATACTTTGCTAATTGTTTCCTCCGGCATCCGGAACAGCAGCAGACGACTTCTGCTGCCACGAGCAGAACCAAAACATTGTTTGTTTTGGTTCACCGCATGCTTTGGGCAATTCGCAATTGATGTTTGCCAAACAATAGACTTGTGAGAATGATGACAGTATAAATGTATACATCTTCACACGGTTAAGCGGGACGACGCAAACTGAGGTCGTGGTAGCTCAGCAGTGTTGCACAGAAATAAGTTGTTCTCATTTACTCATTCAGAAATGAGTACTTTCCCGGATAGGGTATATGACAAGTGGAAAGAGCGACGATAGCAGTCGCTAATGAATTGAGTTGTAATGTAATGACTAGACTTACGAAATACCTATTCCACCACTGAAACCTGCGTTGAATTACTAAGTTTTCAACAAAATTAAATCTAATAACATCAAATTCCGGTCAGTTTCTCCCGGAGAAATAGATGAAACAATCAATATTGATTGATGTCTAACTGAAATCTTTAGATATTCAAAGTTTTTTTTCAAGCGGTATACTTTGAATATTCTCGGAAATTGATATTATGTTGGCAAAGCAAAACTTCAATCCAAGATATTTTTTTCTCTATTTTCTGAGCAGAAAAAAGTCTTTTGCTAAGATATGCATATCATCCTGGGGCAAAGTTTGCTAAATACATGGATTTTTTTTTGACATTTTTCGGTATATTCAGAATTAAAACTTGCCAAAATCGTCGACTTAGTAGCATAACAATATATCGCGATGATAAAACACTACTTTACATTGGCTCAATTAGGCAATACATTTTGGGATTCTTAACAATCCAGCAGTGTCTAGAAAAGTATTATTTTTAACTAATTATAATCTTTTGTCAATTTCACCTGAAATATCTTATCCAAACATCACCAAGCGCTTGAATGTTCAAATTGATAGAAACTCTCGGAAAAAGTCATCAACAGTCATTATGCCTCAAAAATTTAAAATCGATTATCAATATTCTAAACAAAAAACTTCATTTTTAACCATACTTTCTAATTTTTATCCCTGATTTATAAAATCCTCAAATATTGGAATTATGGGCTTCAAACTATCTTGAAACTTGTGCCAAGCCAAATAGGTATGTTTGTTTACATTTGTCATTCCCTTCCAGCTGAACATTCCGCTTGCTGTTTCATAATCTTCCCATAATGCTCACTACTCGATCCTGCTTATAGACATTCCACCAAACCGGATTTTCCCTTTTTTTCAATGGAGCATTACGGAAAAAGCACCATCGCGATATAACTAGTCGTGTTGCATTTTTTTTTTCAAACCAAGCTTCCACCAGCCAGTCAGTCAGCCAGCTGTCTAGCTAGCCACTAGTGTTATGAAATAGACCCAGTCAACTTTTCCGTTTTCCTTACAGCTCAGTCTGATCGACAGGCGAATGAAGAATTTGCCCCTCGCCGAAGTCCCCCAGATGCGATGCGGGGGAGATGGATCGTCCAGCCATCACAGACCTCGCGAAAATATTTAATGCTTTCCTTGTCACCTGCCTGCAGCCACTTATCGCCAGGGGGTCATTCAACTCTTTTCAATGACGTTGCTGCAAATTTCGCTGGACTTGAGAGCAGTTAAAAGCTAGTAAAGCCCTTCATAAAAACATACATTCCGCAGGAAATCAGTGCCAGATGCAAACGACGCTGAATGATTTTTTTACTTAAATATATAGGGAAGATTGAGGATAATTAATCCTTGGGGATACTTGATTCCTTATCTATATCTCGAACTGGAATGACTTACAACGATCAAATGTTCTAAAAAATGTGCCAGATGGAGCTAAACAACTATGCTATAAGCTCAACAAAATAATTTTTTGAATTATTGAACTTTGTTTGAAAAATTTCACAAAATGCGACTTGAAGATCTTTCTCATCACTTTAATTTGTTTCTGACATGAAAGTTTAAAACAAAAATATATATTCCAATACATAAATCGTTAGGGTGTTATATGTGCTTCATAATACCATATTTTCAAAAATGTTCATTATGGGGTCAATTTATCCCTAGAGTTCAAAATGGTTTTTTTTTTCTTCGAAATAGATCGTGATCATTTCTGATTACAAATTATGATTATTTATCCAATAACTGTTATTAATTCAATAATTGTCTGGCAAAAAGGGCTAAGAAAGTTTCTCTTAAATTCAGAAAATAGCGCCTTAAAGTATGCAATGAATCTAGGTAGATACATAGTTTTTCCATAGACTAGGTCCCCCGGAATGAACGAACAAGTCTCCTTCAATAAAGGATCAAGTCTCCTTTAACTTCAAAAATACCTCAATTTTTTTTACTTTCACGAAAATGTTTCTAGTTCTTCGTCAGTTTCATGCATCGTTCCAACTTTTGGAGCATATAAACATCAAATTTCACTCTGTCAGAAAATACAAAAGACGACGAGTTGCAATTTTTTTCCAAAAAGATATGATCAAAATAAGAAAAAGATTGCTAATTGAAGAACGCTAACTCTTTTAAAAGTGGGTCAACCTCAGACAACATAGATGATCTTATCAACATCATTCTGGTTAGAAAATGTTTATCTGATCAGTTATAACTCAGGTAATTTATTTACGAAGTTAGGTCGGAACAAACTTCAAATCCTTCTTTTGTCACTCGGAGTTAGAACATCGCGGGGGGGGGGGGGGGGGGGGTTTCAATAAAAAATTAGGCGAAAAACAAATAAATTGGAATAAATTGCACGGAAGCTTGTATGCAACAAAATTGCATACTATATCGTTGCACAAAACCTAAAAATCAAGTAATTTCTCATCGAATAATTCAATCAAATCAAGAAAACAAAAGGTGAAATCACTCCCATCTTCTTAAATTTTTTTTGGTCTTGTGATCTTTCAGATATTGGAATTTTTTTTATCGAAATTGACATACATTAAATTAAAATTAAAAATTTATTTATTTCCCCCTTCGGGTTTTTTGGAAATTTTCAAGGGGGTTGGTGACAAAGGAAGGAATTGATATTTGTTCCAGCCTTATAAACAGGTATTAATTTTTTAATTGGAATCATAGAAAAAAGTGCCATAAAACGGGGTTACATTGATCACCGGGGTAGCTTTGATCAACATGAAAATTTTCCACATAATTATCAATAACTAAGTCGGAAGTAAAAATATCTTTTTTCTACGTTTAAAAACCTACATAATAAGTTTCAAATAAGGAAAAACATAGTTTGTTTTTGAAATAAAGTAAAATGTTATTAATAAATCTTGAAATATTTGTTTTATCGAAGCCTCGAAAACAAACACCCTTCCTGATGAAATCAAAGCGTTAAGAAGCAGCAGGTTGATTTATATGACAGTTCAACTGTTTTCCTTAGTAAATTTATAGTTTTTGTGTAGTTTTTGTTGTATTTTGAGGTAAGTTTTTGATATTAAAAAAATAGGGACTTATTCCAAGAGTTAGCCAGTCTAGGACAAAAGACTAGAAACCCTATCAAATGGGAAAGTTTGACGGAATAAATTAAAAAAGAATAGTGCTAGGGCCTAGAGGGGGCATTTCATTTTTTTATAGTAAAAATTGTATACCTAATGTTAAAAAGTTAAGCCCCTAATTTATGCAGCATCATTGTCCATCTTTCGATTTTAATTGTCGTTCGCCTTAACACATTAAGGACCGCGATGTTGTTTTTTTTGGACCACGAAGAAATAAAAACCAAGAAACACCAAAATTCGGCATTGGTATATCTAAGAAATCACTGGACCAAAAGGCTATTTCTCCACCATACATCTTCTAACCATTTGCTACCTGGAGTTATACAAACAAAAAATAACTTTGTTGTACTCGCAAAGAGGAATCTTAATTTATTGTGTGATATGCCGTTTTTTTCATCGAAGGTCGGGGATGGTGTTTGTTAATTTTTTTTTTGTCTCCGTCAGAAAGAAAAGTGAAAAATGTTTTCCACTCCCACCGGCCTAGCAAGAAAAACGTCAAACTCCGCTGGTGCTGGGTTGTATTACTTAGGTGAATAGCAGTTGATGGTTATTTCAATTTACAGCCACAGCGAAGGCATAAAAAATCATGAAAAAGAAAAGCAGATTTCAGTTCGAGAGATGAGTGGCAAAAAAGAGCCATGCATTCGCGCCACACGCCTCACTAAATGAAACAACACTTTGCGGCTCTTGACTCCAAAGAAGTTTAAAGTCATCGTCGACTTAACTGCTCGAAAAAGGGGGAAAAGGCTTCCCAGTTGTAGGTAACTGTCTGCCAGAAGTTTGCCTTAGCGAGATAGATAAGTCCGAAAACCGTGTCTATTCCTCGATGCTGTTAACTATACTGATTGTCGAAAAAAATACTAATCTTATCCAGGAAAAAACAAGTTTTATTAACATTTTTCAAAAAATCTTCTAATTCCATCTGAATTTGTGTAACGCGGGTAAAAAGCCCAAGAGGGTTACAAACTATCGTTCCTTTTGCAATTTTAGCTAACGCGAATAGCAGAATGAAAACAAACAAAGTGAGAGTCATTTCAAGTAACAACAACGACAACAAAGAAATCCGACTTTCCCTGGTTGATTTATTGCACCAAACGATAATACAATTCGGTGTACATTGGGCGGCCAGATAGGAAGAGTTTAGGTACATTAGTTATTATTGGTGCCATGGTGAGCTGAAAAAGTCTTTCTGTCACAAATCGTTAGGCAAAAAGATTTGAATATTAAATCCCCATGCATATATCAATATGGATATATCAACATGGATTATTAACTTTTTCTTCTTTTTTATTGAACGTGGCCTCAAAAGTTTAAAAAGAATCCGAATTTACATTGAAATATATCCTTAAAACTTCCAAATTTCATAGGACCACATCTTTAAATATAAGTATCCTTTTTCCAACTCAATGTAAACCCAAAATTATTAAAAATAAATAAAAAGTGGCTCCAAACGAACACAAACACATACATTCTGGATTCTTAATTAAACTTGATTTATCCTCGCAAAGATTCCATTCACCGAACAAACAGGTGTCGAGCATCTTTCGAGGATATTAAATGATCTTTCAAATGCTAAAACAACTAGACCACATATAGAGTTCTAGGTAGGTATGCCATGACCGAGATTTGATCACATAAACGTTGGCTTAGCCATAATGCTATCCTTTAGGGCACGAACGGCGAATTTTTTATCATGTAAGCAGTTGGAATGTTCCATGTTTTTAAATACAGAACGTAAAAAAAATACTTGAGTTTAATCCGTGTAGTTAGAAAAGTTATATACAATCACCTTATTTTTATGATCTCATTCAATTGTATGTATAGTACTTTACAATACAATTGATACTCAATTGTGGATGAGGGTTGAGATGCAATACCTAGTCGACATGAAATTGTAAAAGAAATCGGCATCAAACTCGTACATATCACTTAACCATCATTTATCCTATCACTTTATACATCGTAAAGGGTGATACGGTCAAAATTTGGTCAATATCAACTTGACGTATTTCTTTTAATTTTGCATTTGAAAAACCTGAACACTCCTCATTTTGAAGGTGTGGGTGTAGAATGTTGCTCCTATTTTGATTTTGCACTCAGAAATGAAAATAATATAAAAATTATTAGTTTTCAGGTATTCGGATATTTCTCTGACGATAATAAACTGAAATCACTAAAAAATAATGACTCACGATCATTTCTAGCCAAGAAACGATCCAAGGCATAAAATTTAATAACGGCGAGATTTTTTTCCAAAACAAACGATTTGTCTTTTGTCGTTTGAGTCTCTGCTAACCAGTTTGTGAGTACGTGCTAGATTTGTCAGTTGATACATGGCAAAGATAGTAGATATAAAGATACCCAGCTCTTGGAATTTTTCATATAAATCCTAACAGACATTCTTTCTACAAACATCAGCACCACCTGCTGACGGAAAAGGTCAACATTTCTCACAAATTGTGTTTGAAGATCCGAGCGTGCAGATCATGATGCACTCTGATATGTTTTCAATCAATTTAAAATTATTCAAAATGCACTCTGAAGTAATTTGATTAAATTTTGCAGAAACAAATGCTACTGACTCAGTAAAATTGAGATAACCGCATTCAGATTCATCGATTGAATTGAAAAACTTAAACTTAAACAGTTAAAATAAGAATGAACACATTAACGTTCACAATGTTTTTATTTTGATTATTGAAATCAACAATGAATGAAAAAGTGAATAAAGAAAATAATAATTGAGGAATATTTAACTATGTATAATTTAAGAACATAGTGAAATGTTGAATTTCAAGCCAGCCTCAGTGTTTAAAACTTCTTAAGATTTTAATTTTTGATTCCCTCAATGTGATAACATCCCTACGGTTAAATCAGAGGAATCGAAATTGAAACATCTTAGGAGGTTTTAAACTCTGAGACCAGTTCAAAATTCATCTTTCAACTATTTTTAGCTACTAGCTAGAGAAGATTTTTCATTTTCACCTGAGATGTACCGCTACCTTCATTTACTCTGTTAATTTTGTAGACAGAACTAAATTTAGCTAAATGGCCTGCAAGGAAATCCAATACTCAAAGTGCTGTATGATAGAAACAGCTGGATCAACTTATAAAACTGTGGATTTTTACTTTACCTTAAGTGTCGTGTTAAATTTTGAAGAATATTATTTTATTATTAGTTTTGCAAATTTTGAGTCTTCTTCAAATTTAAACAATCAGGCTGATATATATTTTTTTTTGAAAAATTTGGATATTGTGCAATCTTTTGCTGTCACAAAAAGCGGTTAGCGTGTAGAAAAATAAAGAAAACTGATTTAAATAGGTACTGATTTAAAACATGGCAGAAATGTACCAATCCACTGATCTAAAGTTTGCAGTCCCTTTTTGTGCGCTGCGCATAAAATAATCCACACCCCCATTTCTGATACTAAAGATTTTTGAGTACAAAAATTAGTTATTGTTAATGGGACTTTTGATTGCTGTGCTTTAAAACTCTCAATTGAATACATGTGTCCCACAGTGTGATAAAAAATGCTTTACATAGCTTTACATGAGTTTTTTCTGCTAACAGTGTTCACTGTGTTTTAGTTGCATTTCTGCCGTCATATTTGACGGTGGCGCTTATTTTTTTTGTCTCCCGGTTTTCATAAGAGTTGGGAATCTTTATATAAACTATTTTTGTACATGGTCTTCAACTTGACTGCAGGTTTGTTCCATCTTTTGTGGAAATGATTTGAATAATATTTTATAAGCATGGAATCAGCAGCAAGTCATGATAAACAGGAAAAATATGCCTGTTTTGTATGCTATGGTCAATAATGCACATTGACCATAGACCTTGTACGAAAATCAAATGATTTTCGTTTGATTTTGTTTGGCTAGTTCTGCTTTAAGCGTTTGTTATAAGCTCCGGCTAAACTTTTTTCCACAGCCACCAGATGTCACTCCGGAAAAGTCCCAATGCATAAAATTTAATAACCGAGATATTTCTCGGCGAGAAATATCCCAGTAGGTAATTACTCCCAGAGAAATAACTCTGTGAGTGGGCACGGTAAAGCGTGGAAATACATGAAAAATAATATTTTTATATTTTTTTCATTTCTGAGTGTGAAATTCACTCTTTAGTTGTCAAAATGCCGACCAAGGAAGAAGAGCAGCGTATCAAAATTTTGCTCGCGCATCACGAACATCCGAGCTACACAGCAGAAATTATTTCCTGTAAAATTACGCAAATGTCCTGTAACAAAAAGGAGCAGGACCAGAGCAGGCAAACGGTAACCATCAAACATAGGGGAAAAGTTCATATAACGCCCCATGTGGCTAATCTGCGCCACCTTTGTTTTGAGGAATCTGAAACATTTTAAGCCTGCAAAATATTACCAATTTGTTTTAAATGCTGTGATTAGTCATGGCAAGTACGAATTTTTCCTTAAAATGCCACTGTGTCGTGATAATTTCACAATTTAGGTTTTTCTTCATTTCGATCTAAATTTTAAAACACTTCCAATAAGGTGTCACCAAGCAGAGAAAAACGAATAAGACATTATTTTCTGACACATCGATAGAGGAGAATCTAAACTATTATTTTATGCTAAAAAATCATACAGAACTCGCTAAGGTATGCCTTCTCTGGATATGTTCTATCACGGCCCATGCACTCGTTATAACGCGCCAATCGTAGTAGGCTGAAAATAGCATTAATTTTTCAAAAAGGCCAATTTTCATTGAAAATGAACTAAACAGCTAAAACCATATTTTGAGCGTTAATTCAGCCCAAAAAATCAACTTTTAATTTTTTTTTTAAATTTTGTTTAGTCCATTTTGATTTTCTTTTCAGTCAAAGTGTCTGTAAGTATTGGTGTGTTTTCGGTCTTCGGCTGCTCTCGGGTGTGTTCGGCTGCTAGGCGCGTATTGAATACACAGCAGCGCGTTTTTGCGCAGTTTTGTTCTGTGGCTTTGAATATGGTTTTAAGAAATCTAGGTTTTGGAGCAACTATAGCAATTTGAGTAATAAAAAATCATAGGCATTTGTAGAAAACACTTTTCTTCAACGATTACACCCATTTTTAACACAATTTGTACGTGGAATACATAAAAAATCAGCGATTCGCTTAGGTGGCGCATAATAGGGCATGTTCCCCTACAATGTCACGTGATATTGATACACTCGTTAATATCCCTGTCATGCTACATATGTATCACATCACTGTTACATGTCGTCGGATATCGCGACATTTTTAAATGACTGACATCCAAGCTAGCATGATGGTCATTAATTTAAGCTGTCTGTCGACTAAACTTTTCATAACATTTTTTTTAATGGATTAAAGAAATTTAGACATTCAGTTCGACTTGAAATCTTTGTTTTAGTTAATATGATTCTGAATTAAACTGCGCATACCATCGATTAAAATACAATATTTTAGAGTCAAAGAACTGAAATTGACCCTCAAAACAAAACGTTTATTTTTAACAAAATTATTTGAAATGCTTCACCACACCCAGTGATAACTATTTGCCGAGTGCCGATCCATATTGTATCTCTTCCGGAATAAACGGTGGCGGAAGATTTTCATTTTGGAAGACCTGGTCAATCGACGTTAGTGGTTGATGCTCTGAACTACTCAATGACAATCGGAACAGGATCAGCGAGCTTTTGATTATCCGAGTTGCTGGATAATGCCTGAATCCGGACTAGAGTGGATTCTCTATCTTCCAAACCAACTGGGAGCTTCTTGAATGAAAAAACTGACGTTTCCTCAAAGTCAGAAAATTTGACGCGGTTCCGAGGAAAATTTGTCGATGCTAAATGGCCAACGGTTAGTCCAACTTCCACGTTCCTGTTAAACATAATTTCGTTTTCAGACTTTTATTGACAAAAAACGAAAACTTCTTACCTGATTCGGTCTGTAAGAATTAGCTTGGTGAAATTTAATCGATTATGTCCCGAAAACAGCTCGAACTTTATTGCTTGCTGTCGATACATTAACGAGATTTTTTTTGTTAATAAACAAACGCGATCTTACTGGGTTGGCATGCTACAAAGGTCATGCAACATTAATTCCTGTCAGCAACATGATGACAGAAACATTGAATGCTTTGATCGCGTTGCTTTATGACAGGATTTTCAAAGAGATGATATTCATATAGATTACTTTGTTAAGGTCGGACGACCATGAGCGATATTTATCAGCACTGAGCAGGACATTTACCGTAATTTTACAGGTTGAAAACATGTTCACGTGACATTTCATTTTTAGTGTACAACTTTTTTACAGGATATTTGCTGTAATAATAAATGAATCTTCGTTAACTTTCAAGGAAAACAATTTCAAATTACAGATTTTGTTAATTACAGGTGATTCATTTTAAAGGTTGTAGTTTTCAGGGACTCGTAACAGTCAAAATTTTTTTCTGTGTACTTGCACGCAAAGCTGGCAAAAACGCTAAAAGTTGCCAAATCAACCGTTACAAATGTAATTAAAGTGTTTGGGGAACGTTTGTCGACAGCCAGGAAGTCTGTATCGGGGGGAAATCGAAAACCGGAAGCCACTGAGACGACAAAGAGAGTTGCCGGTAGTTTCAAGCGAAACCCTAACCTCTCTCTCCGAGATGCCGCAAATAAGCTGGGTATTACGTCTACAACCGTGAATCGAGTCAAAAAACGAGCCGGACTATCGACTTACAAGAAGGTAGTGACTCCAAATCGCGATGATAAACAAAATATGACGGCCAAAGCGCGATCCCGGAGGCTGTACACGACGATGCTGACGAAGTTTGACTGCGTGGTAATGGACGACGAAACCTACGTCAAAGCCGACTACAAGCAGCTTCCTGGACAGGAGTATTATACGGCAAAAGGAAGGGGAAAGGTAGCGGATATTTTCAAGCACATGAAACTGTCACAACAGTTCGCGAAGAAATATCTGGTTTGGCAAGCCATCTGTACCTGTGACTTGAAAAGCAGCATTTCATAGCTTCCGGGACTGTCAACCAAGAAATTAACGTGAAAGAGTGTTTGAATAAACGTCTGCTGCCTTTCCTGAAGAAACACGGTTGTTCCGTACTGTTTTAGCCAGATTTGGCATCTTGCCATTACGGTAAAAAGGCCATGGAGTGGTACGCCGCCAACAACGTGCAGGTGGTTCCCAAGCACAAAAACCCTCTCAACACGCCAGAGCTCCGCTCAATTGAGAAATACTGGGCTATTGTCAAGCGGAACCTAAAGAAGGCAAAAAAGAACTGCTAAGGACGAGCAACAGTTCAATGCAAACGGGATTTCTGCAGCGAAGAAGGTGGACAAGGTGGCTGTACAAAATCTGATGGCAAGGGTTAAGCGTAGGGCCCGGCAATTCGGATTTGGAAAAGCGGAAGCCTAATTGAATATTTTCCTAAATTTTATACTAATTAAACTTGAAAAAGAAATTTAATTTGATTTTTAAATAAACGATCTCACCGATTTAAACGCGTTTTCCCTTGACCAAATTTTGACCGTATCACCCTTTAGCCTGCTTTTCCCCTAATGTAAAACATGCCGCCAATGAAACATTAAATACCAAAATAAACCAAACATCGTATTGCGATCGTTTATTATGTCGGCGAAATAAGAAAATAGCGCAAAATTGTATTAATATTGCCTTCACTTTTGGTAGGTATAAGCTATTTTCTTACTTATGTACCTACGATGTTTTTGTCGACGTTGATGTACGTTATTTTTTTTATATATTCAGTTTACGTTTGATGACTCTGTTCGATTTTTGCAACATTCGATTTTGGCAACGTAAAATTTACGGGCGTGTTGCCAAAAACGAACGGGGCCTGTACCTACCAATTTATGGCTGGGTACTGATTTTCTAAAAACATTTGGACTTTTCCGACATTTGTAACATTTTAGATAAACTATACTAAACCGTTATGCTTTTTTGAACTTCAAATTCCCTTTTTTTAGTTTTCGATTTTTTTTAAATTCTTTTAGGAACATTGATCCTATTTTAATAAGAATTATTTTTTGGAAGGTTATAGGAAAATTTATTAGCATTGTTCTATAAGTTGGAATGTTCCTAATTTGCCAAGATAATAGTGTAAAAAGCAAAAATATACACAGATAAAAAAAAAATTATCCTAAATTACAAGTGATTTAACACTAGCACATCATTCCCCTGGAAAAATTTAAAATGAGTAAAGCATCTTGACATTGGCAGAAAAATTACTTTAAAATGCATGCGCACCGTCTGCCAATGTTATCTATTTTAGATTGATTTGGTCGTTTACTTTTGCTGCTGTTCAACTCGGTTTTGATTTTATTTATGTACGTCGCTTAGGAGTCTTCTGAAAAGTGGAAAACGAAGTGCTAAATACTCTTGCCATTGCAATGGTTTGGAAATAAAAAAAACTGTGATAGGATGTTATCCGGCAGTGCCCTGGCGCGGATAAAACTGATTACAAATTTAATTTTGATAAATTCACACCGATAGGGCGACGAACAGTGTTCTTCTTCTTCAATTGTGCGGTAGCAAATTCTCAGCTGACAACAGACCGTCAGCAGACGATTCTACAGTCGGGTAAATCGCAGTAGTAAACTTTAATGATTGAATTTAAAGAAAATTTATGCCTAAAAATACCTACTTGGGTTTTTATTTTGTTTTCTGATCACTTCTTGCTTGAAAGTATCTAGAAGCCAGGCTAAAAATGTAATTCTACAGTAAACATTGGGAATGATTTCAACTGGACGTTTACATGTAATGAGCAGTAGGTATTCATACTGCTAGTTACCCAGTTCCTTTCTACACATGCAGTTACATGTAAAATAACGAGGATTTTTCTAAGTGTGTATGTATATTTAAAAAGGTTTTAATAACAATTTTGTTTGATTGTTTAAAAAAAACCGCTTCAAATAAGAAGGGATCCACAGGTGATATAATGTAAACAACCCCGCACAAGTATATATTTAGGAATGAGTACATTTTCTTATGACGCTCTTCAGGCCCCAGTCAGTCACTACCCGATCGATGGTTTGCATTTTCAGTAATGTTTCATAGATGACCACAAACCGGTTGTCAGTAATGAGTTTCAATGTTGTAGGATCCACTGCTACGTCGGACTATGGAACAGGTGCGTGAGGTGCAATGTTCAGTGAAATCAATTTGAATAATAAAACTGGGCGTCAGTGTGGAAATGATGTAGGGTTTTTTATCTCTCTATTTTGGATTCTTTTTAGGGGAAGTAACATTTAACTATCAATTTGAAAAAAAAGTGAATTAGTTCGCTCAGCTCAAACAAATGAATTTCTTAACATAACCACATGTATACAGACTTCGGAAGGGTGATTCTCGAAAACAATTCTCTGGGAGCCACCCTACCAAATTTTCTTTCAGTCGCGGAAACGAAAACGGAAAATGACTGCCGGAAGGGCGACGGAGGGCTGCGCGTATTTGCATGTACTTACACTTCCAAGTTTGCACAAGACTGGCTGATGGACACAGCGACTTGTTGAGTGAGAGGATCATTTACTGTACTATTCGGTTGATGCGGATTTATGGAAGCCGAGGAAAGGTTGAATGAGTACTTATGTTTTTTTAATGCGTACGTTGAAAAAAAAGAAGTGCTTCAGGGGTTTCATTGAGAAACCAGTACACCCAAATGAAGCAAGCTGGAAATTGAAATGTGCACAGGAAAGTTCATCTTCCTTTCCGTCGATCTTCGGATGCGGCCAGCCAAATAGAGTTTTGTAACTTCGGTAAGACCATCTAATGACAGTTAGGTATGAGCGAATTTTCTTTACATAACTCAGCCCCGTCACCTAATCCACACGTTAGTGTAAAATCATTGACGTCAGTTCCAAAAAATAACGTAATACTTAAAACTCATTGTTTTGCAACAGGTACGTGTCCAAACTGTTTGAAGTATGCAGTTTTGCACTGATAGATGACAAAAAGAAGTAACCAATTATGCCTTTAATTTTGGTTTTAATTTTACTTTTTGAGATGCATAGTCTAGAGATTGGTGTTAAATTCAATTCAATACAATTAAATTAAATTCAATTCAATTGCCATCCGTCAAACAAAAGCGGGACATGTCCCGCTTTTTTCCGAAAATGTTCCAACGTCCCGCTTTTTACTCGAAATGTCCCTCTTTTTTCAAAGTTTTCAAATAAAATAAAAAGTTTTCCTGATTGATTTTGATTTAGTTGCCATATGCAATCTTTACATTATACAAATGAGATGACTGCTATTTTTTTATCACTAACGTCTATGAAAATGATATTCTTAAATTTTGCTAAGCAAGACACATTTAAGGATTTCGTTTCAAGTAGAGCTTAGGAGCGTTGAATATGTTTTATCTTCACATATCACTAAACACCAAGAGATTTAATTTTGTTTGAAATATTAGCTCATTCATTTGTAATAATATTTTTGAAATTTTTGTTTGTTTCCAAGCCACATTTTGTTATGTGACATGCAATCAAACTAATGTTGTTTTCATATTTTCAAAGCTTGTGAAAATTTTAAATCATTTTCAAACCTCTTTCAAATAGCGATTTTCAGACCTTACTGCACGGCGAAATTTGTAGCTTTTCAGATATTAAAAAAAATATGCAAACAATATTTTATGTTAGGAAATGCTAAAATAATGCCTCACTGACTCACTGCATTGCATTAAAATGGATTCATTTGACTGCTATAGGGGAAAACTGTTCAAGACGCTCCAGTTAAGCAAAATCGCTATTTATAACGATACCAATTATCTAAGAACCAAATTGAAAGTTAACGACGATTCAGGTTTAAGCTTTACGTATTCTGGAAAAGAAAAAAATATGATAAAAACCAGATTTTGATTATATTTTTGTAAAAAACTTAAACAGCCAGAAAACAAACGTAGAACGCCAAAACTAATGGACAGAACGCACCATACCAGAAGGGTGGTAGGAAATGAAATAAGGATGAAAGATGATACGGTCAAAATTTGGTCAAAGGAAAACGCGTATAAATCGGTGAAATCGTTTATTTAAAAAATCAAATTAAATTTCTATTTCAAGTTTAATTCATATAAAATTCAGTAAAAATATTCAGTAAGGCTTCAGATTTTCCAAATCCGAATTGCCGGGCCTTACGCTTAACCCCTGCCATCAGATTTTGTACAGCCACCTTGTCCACCTTCTTCACCGCAGAAAGCCAGTTTGCCTTGAACTGCTGTCGTCCTTAGCAGTTTTTTTGGTCTTTTTTAGATTCCGCTTGACAATAGCCCAGCATTTCTCAATTGGGCGGAGCTCTGACGTGTTGTGAGGGTTCTTGTCCTTCGGAACCACCTACACGTTGTTGGCGGCGTATCACTCCATGGCCTTGTTACCGTAATGGCAAGATGCCAAATACGGCCAAAACAGTATGGAACAACCGTGTTTCTTCAGGAAAGGCAGCAGACGTTTATTCAAACACTCTTTCACGTAAATTTCTTGGTTGACAGTCCCGGAAGCTGTGAAAAAGCTGCTTTTCAAGCCATAGGTACAGAAGGCTTGCCAAACCAGATATTTCTTCGCGAACTTTGACAGATTCATGTGCTTGAAAATATCCGCTACCTTTTCCCTTCCTTTTGCCGTATAAAACTCCTGTCCCGGAAGCTGCTTGTAGTCGGCTTTGACGTAGGTTTCGTCGTCCATTACCACGCATTCAAACTTCGTCAGCATCGTCGTGTACAGCCTCCGGGATCCCGCTTTGGCCGTTGTATTTTGTTTATCATCGCGATTTGGAGTCACAACTTTCTTGTATGTCGATAGTCCGGCTCGTTTTATGGCTCGATGCACGGTTGTAGACGATACACCCAGCTTATTTGCGGCATCTCGGAGAGAGAGGTCAGGGTTTCGCTTGAAACTATCGGCAACTCTCTTTGTCGTCTCAGCGGCTTCCGGTTTTCGATTTCCCCCCGATCCAGACTTCCTGGCTGTCGACAAACGTTCCCCAAACACTTTAATTACATTTGTAACGGTTGATTTGGTAACTTTTAGCGATTTTGCCAGCTTTGCGTGCGAGTAGCTCAGATTTTCGCGATGCGCGAGCAAAATTCTGATACGCTGCTCTTCTTCCTTGGACGGCATTTTGACAACTGGAGAGTGAATTCAAAAATTAAAATAGGAGCATCATTCTTCACACACACACACCTTCAAAATGAGGAGTGTTCAGGTTTTTTAAATGCAAAATTGAAAGAAATACGTCAAGTCGATATTGACCAAATTTTGACCGTATCACCCTTTATAAGTAATGTAATGATTGAAACATAAAATGTTTAATTTCATGTTCATCGAGTTTTTGTAAACTAACCATGCTTTAACAAAACATAATTTCCTAATTCTAAACTTATCGAAAATTTCGCTTTTCAAAACACATTTTTTGCTAGCCTTTTAGGTAAAATGCCTTCAGGTAGGCAACGAATTACAATTTCTAGACTGATATCGCGCCGATAAACATGGCGGCAGATATTTTTTTCGAGTCGAATATTGATGCACCAGAATGGCATTTTATTTTGATATTTGGGTTCTCTCAAAAGTTAACAGCATTCAAAATTTGAGCCCAAACCACGTGGTTTTGTGGGAATTCTGTCCCAATTTTGATTTGATTGAATTCAGTTAAAATTTGTAAGAATTAGTGAAACACAAAAAAAAAATTTGTCTTCCGAAAGTGCATACGAGTGGAAAAGCGATAAACAGTAGATTCACCAGTTTACCAATAAACCTTAAATGTTAACCATGAAAAATAACAGATTTCAAGCTGTTCCATTCTCCTTCTGTTTCTAAGAACTTGAGTCGATTTTGTGAACTCTTCATCTAATAAATTATGAAAAAGCTTGTTGGCTCTAATATAAACGAAGAAAAACATCATTCAAAGCCAGAAATTAGTGTATTTTTGAGAAAGAATGACATGGGCCATCTTACCCCTCTGGTGCGTCTTGTACAGTTTTCCCCTACCTATACTTTTGTTTGTTTTAATTGTTCGGCCATCATCACCATTTATTTCTAAAAGTTGAGAGATGTTTTCAATTCTTTGATAAAACTTATGTTACTTATACAGTTAAATAAATTATGGAGAGCAAGTATGGTAAAAATCAAGAAATATCTTAAGATTTTTTTAAAAAAAATAGCTTGAAATACTAATGATTTCTTCATCAATGATACATTTTTATTTTCCAATCCAAGTTGTAATTACAACTTTGAGTCATTTGCAGTTGACGGAAAATCAATAAAAACCTTCAACTTTCTTCGATGTTTACTCCCAGGTTTCAAATCATGGAAGTTTAACCGGAAAGCAGGTGTTCTATGCCTCATTACTCGATTGAAAAAAATAAAATTTCAGCATAAAAGCACCGCATCCACTGCAGCTACCAAAAATATCCAAACATACATTGTTCCAGAAATATTTTCCAAATAAAACAAAACAACAAACCTGGTATCTAAAAAAAAAATCTTGAATTATTGCACTTTGTTTGAAAAATCTAACAAAATGTGACTTGAAGATCTTAAATATCACTTCAAAATGCTTCCCAAACGAAATATTTATAATGAAAATATTTATTCCAATATGTCAATCGTAAGAGTATGTATAATATGAACTTCTTAATACCATATTTTCAAAGTAATAGGTTAAAAATAGTTAAATAGTTAAAAACAAAGTTTTCCAGAATGTATGTAATAGGTTCACTTGATCCTTCGACTCCAAAAAGATATATTTTTTCTTCTGAATGGATGTTGTTCATTGCTAAGTATGAAATTATTAAAGTTTATCTAATGACTAATATTTATCCAATTATTTCCTGATAAAAAGAACTCATAACAGTAATTTTATCTAAAAATTAGAAAATTGCGCCTTAAAGTATGCGATGAGCATAGATTAGAAAACAAATTATTTGATATCTTTTTGTCTGACAATTAAAAACTGTGAAATGAAAACTTATAAGCCCAAAAAAGTCAATGTAACATTTATCTTTAGATTTTGCATAATTTTTTGCCAAAGCTTAGGGACCCTGACCTAAAGGATCAAGTATCCTTTAAATGTCAAAATATCAAAATTTTTTAAGTACCATGAAAACGCTTCTAGTTTATTTAAGGGTTCGTGTATCGATCTAACTTTTGAGAATATAAACTTCAAATTTTACGCTGTCAAAAAATGCAAAAAGCAGGGATCTGCTATTTTTCTCCAAAAAGATATGATGAAAATAAGAAATTTGGATCAAGTATCCTCATTATCGCCTAAATAATGTCACAATTTTCAATTTCAATTAAACAGGGAGTTAGGTTGTCTGCTAGTATTTTAACTGACCCATTCTATCGAAACCCGCTGAAGAGATCTTTCATCCCTCCTTCTCTTATTCCAAAGCCCAAAACTGAGCGACCGCCCGCAAGCCTAAAGGGAAACGGTGGAACTAAAAATCACCATGATCGGACGAGCCTTCGTTTGCAATAATTTTGCCTATACAAGGAAAAGCTTCCTTTCGCTAGACTTTCTTCAATAGGCAACTTAAGGTGGAAAAGCATAAACTCCCACCACCAAGTAACAACAACAGCCGAAGAATCGTTAGATTTTATTACACGTTCAGTCACCGGCGAGAAAACATCAGGCAAGGAAAAAAGTAAAAGTCGTGACGATGGGAAAATGCACGATTTGACCTACAAGAATGCGCGCGCCCATTGAGCCAAATAGCTCCGGATGACGCAACTTGGGGGGGTTTCCTTATGATTTTCAACTTGAGATGTTACGCCATATTTGGCGGAGTGGTGTAACGAATCGAACTTTGGCAGTGCCAATTTCAGAGTTAACAATGTTCGATTGAATTTTTGTCTGTCGTAGATCTTTCGATAGAATTAATTAAACTGAACAAATCAACTTGGTATTTTAAAATTAATTGTTTTTGCTAAACTTTCCGGAAATATCAATTTTTGAATACACTTTTTAATATGCTTTCGTAAAACACCCTAAACTAGGCAACGAAATTCAATTTTTTGGCAGACATCGCGACAAATATAACTGTAGATGATTTTTCCGAATAAAATATTGGTGCACCTAAAAAACTTGAACAAGGACGAAATTTGATATTATTTTGAATTCGTATCGTAATTTGGGAGTTAGCAAATAAAAAAAACATTTCCTTTTGATATTTGGTATTTCTCAAAAGGTAACAGAATTCCAAATTTGAGTGTAAAACACGTGGCGTTACGCGCATTCTGTTTTTATTTTTATAGAATAACTTTTATTACAATTTGTGAAATGTAAGTTATTATAGTCATTATATTTTAGGAAGCCAATTATTATAGTCATCCGAAAGTTCATACGATTAGAAAAACGAAAAGCTGCAGTTTTATCAGACTTTATTTTACCATAAAACCTTAAATGTTCATCAAGAAAGATAACAAGTTTCACACAGAACCGAAATTTTCACCTAAGAAATGATAGAGAAATTGTTTGCCGCCCAAAAATTAAAGAAAAACCTTATTATGTATACATACTTCTACTAAAAAATCATATCGATAAGGAGCTCTGGAGCAAGCTTTAACTACACTATCAAAATTTCATCCAAAAATCCATTCGTTATTTTTTGTGGACCTCATATTCGATGAATCCCAAAGATGGTGTTCAATATATAGGGTTCTTACCCTACAAGAATATTTTAAAAGAAAATTTATAGTTTTCATGTAAGTCACATAACCTCCAATATATTTTCAGTATGTATTGAAATTGAAATATCTCGGTGCCATCTCAGATAGAAAAAATATATGAACAGTTGAACCCCGCTTATCAGAGTTCAGGTTAACCAAGATTTCGCGTTTATCGAGCCACCATTTTTATCCAAAATCCATGTAAAAATGTGTTTCACAATGTGTTTTTTTTATATTTGACGTTTTTAGCAAGTTTAAAATCTGAACTTGCTGGAAACGTTGATGAAAATAGAAATAAAATCCATGTAAGCAATACCGTTTTCGTTTTTTCCACTGATACGGGGCAAACTTCTTTTTAATAATCAAACAAAATCGTCACCCGGGACGATGCAAATCTATAGTTGCTATACTATACTACTCACCCTCATGCTTACCCCCATCACTGACAACTTCTACGGGTTACAACCAGATGGCGGCAACGTTACACGATTTGTCTATGTATCGTGTGACCAACATCTTTTAAATAAGTGGTCGTGAATCTCGTTTTTAAGCTTTTTTTTCCTCAGATTTAAGCTTTTTTGCCTTGAGAGCATATATGCAATATCAGAGCAAAAAGATAGGGTTTGTCGCCGACCGTGGCCTAGAGGATAGCGTTCAAGTCTTCTAAGCCAGAGGTTATGAGATCGAGACTCGGTCACGGCATACACAGTACTCTTTCTGTGGGCTGGTGGTGTTAGCATTAGTAAGATGCTAGCCATTATATCCTTGAATGATGTAAGCTTTAGTCTTAAGTAGAATTTAGATCTCTCCAAAGAAATATGAAGTTTCACTGAGATCCTATATGTGTGTGTTCGTTTAAAAAAATGTATTTCTTTTAATCCGAGGTTTCACTTATCCGATTTGGTCCCTCCCCCGACTACCTCGAGTAAGCGTGTTTCTACTGTACATCCTTTTGCACACCATCCGGGCGCAAAGCTCGAATAAGGTATTGATCTTGTGTCAACCTGATGGTTGGAATAACGCGAGAGCTCAGAAAACTGGAATTTGGATAAGCAGGGTTCTACTATTTAACATTTCTCCTGAATTTTTGGATAAATGATCTCAATGTACTCTTTTTGATGTCGCGGGATATGGTAGCCCTCGTTTAAACATTGCCAAAACTCTCTCTTACAAAATAGGCTTCAAAAGTTGCTTCAAAAAAGTTAAACCAATTTTTTGAGGAATGTTTTGAAAATATGCCTTCAAAACATGTTATTTTAAGAGCTTTGCCTCCTTCAAAAAAAAAATTAAAACTTGGATGATCTACAACTATATAATTGTGATGATATGATCCATACAAAAATAAAAAAAAATATGATGACGCCAAAATTAGTTAACAGCACGCACCAAAACCGAACGGTTGGTCAGAAATGGAACAATGATTATACGGAACATCAGATGATTAGAAACTTGTTCATAGTATTTTTGTAAACCAAACCTCAATTTGGCAAAAAATCAATTGTTTTTGCTAAACTTATTGGAAATTTCTAATTTTAAATACACTTTTTAATATGCTTTCGTAAAACGCCCTAAACTAGGCAACGAAATTCAATTTCTTGGCAGATATCGCGGCAAATATAGCGTTAGATAATTTTTTCTAATCGAATATTGGTGCACTCATAAAACTTGAACAAGGACGAAATTTGATATTATTTTGAATTCTTATCGTAATTTGGGAGTCAGCAAATTAAAAAAAAAAAAAAAAAACATTTCGTTTTGATATTCGGTATTTCCCAAAAGGTATCAGAATTTCAAATTTGAATGCAAAACACGCGGCGTCACGCGCCACTCATGTTTCATTTTTATAGGATTCTTTCAGTTAAGATCTGAGGAAAGTACGTAGTGCAATATAAAAAAATTATAATAATCATCCGAAAGCTCATACGATAGGTAAAACGAAAAGCTGCGGTTTTATCAGATTTAAGTTCACCATAAAAACATTAATGTTCATCATGATAATTTACAAGTTTCACGCAGAAACGATTTATCCTTCTTTTTCTAAGAATAAATAATGTTTTAATTAATTGTTCAGCTAAGAATTGATAGAGAAACATCACTGGAAGCCATAGGCTAGCGAATTTTCGAAAAATGATGACTAAGGCCATCTTACCCCGCTGGTGCATCTTGTACAGTTTCCCCTACTTAAATGGAGGCATTGAAAGTTAGGTTCTCTGTGAGTTAGGGGAACACTGTACAAGACACACCAGCGGGGTGAGATGGTCTATGCCATTCTTTCTGAAATACACTCTAACCCATGGCTTCGATTGATGTGTTTCGGAAAACTATAAATATTTTGTTATATTTTACTAACGTCCCACAAATTTTAATTAAAATCAATATTATCAAAATTAGGGCAGAATGCCCACAAGATCACGTGTTTTACGCTCAAATTTTGAATGCTATAAACTTTTGAGAAATCCCAAATATCAAAACGAAATGCAATTATTTTTATTTGCTGACTCAAAAATTATGATACCAATGCATATTTATTACAAATTTCGTTCTTGTTCGTGTGGTGGTGCACCAATATTCGACTCGAAAAAATTATCTGCTGCCTTGTTTGCCGCGATATCAGTCATGAAATTGAATTTCGTTGCCTACCTGCAGGCGTTTTTCCTATAAGGATATATAAAAGTGCATCTTGAAAGGCGAAATTTTCGATTAGTTTAGCAAGAATAAATGCTATTTTGTCAAAGTATGGTCAGTTAACAAAAATACGATGAACATGTAAATAAACATTTGATGTTTTGAATATTAGATTCCGTTTAATCATTGTTCCAATTCTCACCATCCTTTCGGTATAGTGCGTTCTGACAACTAATTTTGGCGTTCTACCCCACTTTTTGTTTCCTAAATGTTTGTATAATACTTTTTTTTTAAATACGTAAATCGGATTCCTGAATCGTCGTGAGCTTTCAATTATGTTTTATGATTATTAGTATCGCTGAAAATAGCGATTATGCTTAACTGATGCTTCTTGTACAGGTTTCCCCGTCATATTGGCTGACTAAGAGAAGCAACTGCCCAATTCCCTTGAGTAAACTATATGTACTCATTAATGAACACTAAAGTTGCAAAAGTGATTCATAAGTACGTTGTAAGGAACTTGAGTCAGAGATAGGGCACAAAAATATTCAATACGGGATTTTTACTAAGTCACAAAAGGTAAATTCAGGTGCTTTCTACATGGCTGTCTGTATGGGCAGGTGCGCCTGCAGGTATGTTAAAAATATATATATATCAGCACTTCGGGATTTAGTTTCAGTTAGAACACCATCTAGACGTGGACGTGTGATTGCGGGTTCAATTGTCAACATGAAGGTTGGGGCTCAATCCCCATGATAGGCAAGTTTTTTTTATACACCAGTGAAGCATTAACGCTATTTAGAGCATTACCAATCATCAGATTTACGTCTTACTCAAAAGAAAAAAAAAGGTATAAACTGAAACAGCTAGAAAGCACACCGTGGGGTAGAATTCCAAATCAAGTGGACAGAACACACCATACCAAAAGGATGGTCAGAAATAAAACAATGATTATACGAAATATAATAATTGAAACATCAAATGTTTAGAAACATGTTCATTGTATTTTTTGAACTAACCATGCTATGTTAAAAATCATTTGTTATTGCTAATCTTATCGGAAATTTCACTTTTAAGAATACACTTTTTGATATTTTTAATTAAAATACGCCTTAAAATATACTATGATAGTCAATTTCTTGGCCAATAACGAGGCATTGATGATTTTTTCGAATCGAATATTGGTACAAATTTTACACTTGAAAAAAGACGAAGTTTGTTATAATAATGCATTCTCATAATTTGGGAGTCATCAAATAAAAAGAATGAAATTTCGTTTTGATATTCGTGTTTTCTCAAAAGTTAACAGCATTCAAAATTTAAGCATAAAACACGTGGTCTTGAGCGCATTTTGCCCTAGTTTTGATGAATAAAATTTGTTTTGGAACTTGAAAGTACCAAAAAGAACTTAAATTTTGAGCTGCTTAGATCAGGGGGCATAGTGAGCTTTTTCGTACCTGTTTTATGGGGCTTTTGGTTGCATGAGTGGTGTGTTCTGTATATTTTTCCCCTACGGTCACCTCTCAAGCTAAAATCTATTTTCATATGATGACTTTTTTAACAACAGCCTGTTAGCACAGTGACGTTCATCGTTTTCGACAGTGTCTTCTCAACCGTCTCGTTTAATGCCCCGATCCACTGTCCAAACCGACACAATTTTCCCATAAATCAATTCAAAACAAATGCAAATAGTCAACCTCCCCAAGTGTGCACAATTTTTCCGCTACCAGCAATTTCCTTTCACGTGGGGGGACATTAAATGGCACCCAATCAGCGTGGTGACTTCCCACCGGATCATTAAGAGCTGATCGGCTAGGGCCCATGCTTGCGGTGGCTGCGACTAGACAATTATCCGTCGTGCAAACTAACATAGCAGACCTGCCAGCTACCGTGACATTAAACCATTCAGTTCCATCCTCCATTTCGCGGGTTCCGCCCTTCTTCGATGACTTGTTGCCGCAAAGAAACGGCACGATCACGGCACGGCCCATATACGCCAGGGGGCTTCCTTCGACAAGTCAAGCGGGTGTTTCAATCATTCCGTTGTCACCGGAATTCACCCAAAGGGCGAATCTCATCAAACCGATACGCGATTAGTGCCACCAATGGGGGTGCATCTGTGGACCGGAAGATTTGCTTGACTGATGAATCAACAAGTGTGTCACTTTGTGTGAACATCGGGCGGCCAGTCTTTTGAATGGGAAGGAAAGCTCAGAAAGAAGCGATGGTTAAGGTTTGCTAGAAATTTGAATAAATTTCGAATTCAATTCAAATGTTGAATAAAGAAAAACAACTATCAGTCTCTTTCAATTTATCTCCATTTTTTTCATTTCTTCTCTATGGATTCTTTGCTGTGTTATATTTTCAGGTACTCCAAAAGTCCTGTTTTACTTTGTTTAACTACCACTATCAAAAATGGTTTTGTTTGACTAAAGTTTAGTTCTATTAGAAATGGGACAGTTACGAATGCGTGTATCTAAAAAACCATTCATTTGATCGAAATACTTTCTATGAAGGAAATGAAGTTAAGCTTATTATAATTCATCAAAAATTTAAAAAAAAATTATTATCGTTTTTCATAAGAAAAATTTCTACTTTATTCTTAGTATCTCCCATCGGCCGGCGCACACTACTTTCAGTTTTGGCTGTGTGGTGGCTGCTTATAGAATACTACCACTGGGATACTGGTCCACGTCGTAAAAGGCGACTTATCCAGTACTTCCCATATGCGTTAGTCATTCTTCAAATGCGACTATCACATTGGGAGGGGGGAACCTTGGCTTGGTTCCAAGCCAAGTTTCTTCAGGGAGGATTCACCAATTGTGCTTATTGCTATTAATGCGCATGCACGAGTCGTATTCTCCTAAATTTTGTAAACACCCGCTTCAAGGTGGTTCTGTGCCTGCGGGCCCCAAAGTGGGGGTAGGAGGGTGTATAATAATCCTATCTTAAGCAGAACGTTGTTAAGGTCTGCACTATAGCCAGGCACTGGTGCAAAGGGCCGTATTTTTCCTGGCAACTCGTGGGATTCAGATTATACACACGATTTTAAAATTTTCATCCTGTATGGGATACCCCGCTTCATGCGTCGATATGAAGGTGCAGAGGTTCTTGTGTGTGATGGAAATATGTGTGGAATTCTTTGATAGAAATGCTTTCTATTAAGGTTGCACAGATAAATCTGCAGCACAAAAGAACCGCTACACTTAACTTATGTCGTTTAATCCTTAATGGAACTGCATCAATCGCCTTGGTCCAAGAACCCTATTTCCGAAATGGAACTTTTTACTTAGGGAATTTGCTCAAACCAAACTTTACTGTGTTCAGTGTAATTGGAATGACTAATGCCCGAATAATGCCTCGTGCATGTATATTGATAAACAATTCTTTAAATGCAACACTTAGGTATACCCAATCTAACAACAAGAGATATTTGCGTCGTTCAGGTTTCGCTGCCTGATAGAAAATACGTCTACTGTTCAGCATACTCACCATATGAACAATCATCCCCTACGGATGATTTAAAAAATGTCATTTCATTCTGTGAATCACAAAATATACCTCTTGTAATTGGCTGTGATGCCAATGCCCATCATTTTGTATGGGGTAGCTCAGATATCAATCTGAGAGGCTTAAATTTAATGGAATATTTAAGCAGCACTGATTTAGAAATTCTAAATGTAGGAAATAAACCAACTTTTGTTAGGTGTGACAGAGAAGAGGTGATTGACATCACACTTTGTTCTAGAACAATTTCTCAGGAAATTTCAAATTGGCATGTGCCTAACGAAGAATCGATTTCTGACCACAGGTTTATCTATTTTGAACACTCAGGTGAGTTTTTAGAAACAATTACATTCAGAAACCCAAGAACAACTAATTGGGACCTATATTTGGAGCATCTTGCTACTAAATTTCATGGATATACACCTGAAATTACTACTCCTTCTGAGTTGGATGAAGTGGTTGCAAAAACCACCGAAATTATTTTAAATTCTTATGAAGAAGCGTGTCCCTTACGAACGTTGAAATTCAACAAAAACAGTACACCATGGTGGAACTCAAATCTCAGTAAATTACGAAAAAACTGCAGACGCTCTTGGAACCGAAGGCGCACGGAAGGTTTTGATGCGTTCAAGTTGGCTCGCAGAGCTTACCGGAAAGCAACAAGAGCTGCCGAACGCTCAAGTTGGCGGAGCTACTGCACAAACATTTCAGGCTTGCACGAAGCAAGTAGGTTAAATAAAGTCTTAGCCAAATCAAAAGATTATCAGGTTTCATACCTTAAAACCCCTAGTGGTGATTATACATCAAACGACGAAGAAACATTAAGTTGTCTATTCAATACTCACTTTCCAGGATGTGTTGATCAAGATTCATCGATAGAGCCTGAGTTCTTTTCTGGAAGTCTAGATTCCTTGCATTTTGCTCGGAAAATAGTTACTACAGAATCGATCAAATGGGCAATCGATGGTTTTGCTCAATACAAATCTCCTGGAAGTGACGGTTTATTTCCAGTTTTGCTACAAAAAGGTTTCGATCATTTCAAACACATATTAAGAAAAATAATGATAAGCAGTTTTGCTCATGGATATATTCCTAAACTTTGGCGGCAGATAGCCGTGAAATTCATCCCTAAAGGGGGACGATCATCATACGACGAAGCCAAAAGCTTTCGTCCTATTAGTCTAAGTTCATTTCTATTAAAAGCACTTGAACGTTTAATTGATCATCATATCAGGCAAGAATGCCTTGTCCAACATCCGCTTAATGCGACACAACATGCATACCAAACAGGAAAATCAACATTAACTCTTCTGCACAACGTAGTACATAATATTGAAAATAGTTTTTCACAGAAAGAATCATGTCTAGGAGCATTTCTAGACATAGAAGGAGCATTTGATAATGTCTCATTTACATCAATAATGGATGCGGCACAACTTCATGGAGTGCCTTGTGTTATAACTAACTGGATTAGCGCAATGCTAAGTAACAGGAATCTTCATTCGTCTTTAAGACAGGCTTCAATAACAAAAGTTAGCACACGTGGTTGCCCACAGGGAGGTGTACTATCACCTCTTTTGTGGAACCTAGTTGCAGACGGCTTGTTGAGAAAACTCAATGACCGTGGAATACCAACCTATGGATTCGCAGATGATTATCTTCTGCTGGTAAGAGGTTTGTGCATAAGCACATTATTTGATATAATGCAACAAGCTCTGCGCTCTGTTGAACGATGGTGTTCTCATGTAGAACTTTCAGTTAATCCTCTAAAAACTAATATGGTTTTATTTACTAAAAAACGTATCACCCGCGGGGTGCGCCCTCTGCTGTTTTATGGTTCCGAAATCACCGTGTCTAATCAAGTTAAATATTTGGGTGTCATTCTTGACTCCAAATTAAACTGGTCTGATCACATCGAATTCAGAATCAAAAAAGCATGCATGGCCTTCGGACAATGCCGACGTGCAATCGGGAAAAACTGGGGACTCAAACCCAAACATATTCAATGGATTTACTCCACAATAGTAAGACCAATTCTGGCCTATGGGTGTCTAGTGTGGTGGCAGAAAGGAGAAGTTGCAACAGTTCGGACTAAACTAAATCACCTTCAAAGAATGTGTCTTTTGGGGATGTCCGGATCGTTCACTACAACTCCTACTGCAGCACTAGAGGCTCTGTTTTCTATCAAACCTCTACACTTGTTCCTAAAACAGGAAGCCTTCTCATGTGCTTTTCGTCTACAGGCAGTTGGTCTCTGGCTGTCAGGAAATATCGAAAGATCATCGAGTCATACAAATGTGTGGCCTGAATTAGTTAGATTAAACAAGTTCAATCTAGCGCCAAACGATTTAACACTCTCGAGTAGTTTTCCCTACATGGGGTTTAAAGTCAAATTTCCTTCTCCTCAAGAATGGTTATCAGGTTTCGTAGAGGACCAAATGTCCTCTCATATTGTATTCTATACTGACGGTTCATTATCAAACGGCCGTGCAGGTGCAGGAATTTACTGTCACGAGTTGAACATAGAATATGCTCAACCTCTAGGAAAATATTGTACAGTCTTTCAGGCTGAGCTATATGCTATTATGTATGGAGTGCAAATTGCACTTCAAAGGAAGATTATGTTCAGAACAATTTATTTCTGTTCAGATAGCCAAGCAGCTATCAAATCACTCAGTGCTTCCAGTTCTAGATCAAAACTGGTAATCGCATGCCGGAAAGCAATCGAAGAACTTGCTGAAGGCAATGGATTAAACCTTCTATAGGTACCCGGACATAAGGGAATTTTTGGAAACGAATGCGCCGACGAACTCGCTAGAGCTGGGTCGGAAAAGGAATTTTACGGACCAGAGCCGGCTGTCCCAATATCACCATGTTGGTTCAGAAACCAAATTCAAACTTGGTCCTCTAACCAGCATGAACGATACTGGGAAGAGTTGGACACTTGTCGTCAAACAAAATTATTTTTAGAAAAACCATCTCCAATCATATCGAGTTACTTATTAACTTTAAATAAATCTCATTGCAGCATCTTGATCAGAGCACTCTCCGGTCATTGTAAACTCAACTATCACATGCACAACATTCAGCGTGCTGAATCTCCAGTATGTGGTAGTTGTGAATCAGATGTGGAAGATCCCTTCCATCTTATATGTAACTGTCCCTCATTTGCCAGACTACGTTTTCGTACTCTGGGATCTTACGCTTTAAGCGAATCTGAGTTTAAGAAATTAAACTTAAAAAACATTCTATCATTCCTTACCGAATGTAGAAAAGAGCTTTAATGTTAATAATCCCTAGTGGAAAGGCTTTATGCCATCTTAAATAGATTGAATTTATTTCTTCCTTTTATAGGTTTTTCAGGTTTCTCAGGTAAATGATGAAATCTTGGATAAAAAAAAAGGCTAGGCACAATTTTCCCGTATGTTTGGATAACGTGCCGCTATTAAGCCTACCCCCATTCTGATACCTGATCTCCCATCGGCCGGCGCACACTACTTTCAGTCATGATACTGATCAGTTTTTCCAACTGTTACTTTGTCTATTTAATCTGTTTTCCAGGTGGCTACATCGTCGACCTTCAATTTTTGCTACTTTTCGGTCCAAAACTTCTCCTTTGAAAGAAACTGAGGGCAATTTAGTGGACCCAGTTGCTTCGAAATAAATAAAAAATGATTATTTTTGAGCCACTTAAAGGCGTTTTAATGGAATTTCGGCTGGTAAGACCAGACAATAATAAAGTAAAACCATCATGACATTAATATTAAAGTAAAATCGGTTAGCATAGATCGTAAGTTGCCAAGGGTACATACAAGACTACTCTTTTTAGGCTTTTAGAAGCAGCAAAAACCAAAGCTTTCGTTTTGAAAATTGTCGTTTTTTTCCACAGGAGCAGAATCTTAGCTAGGTAATGATTAGGGGAAAATGAAGATACTTGATCCCCGGGGAAACTTGATTCCTTCGCTATATCTCGAAACAGGAATGTCTTACAAATATTAAATGTTCTAGAAAAATATGCCAAACAGTACAAAAAAACAGTGATCTTTGGGTGGGACCACCGACGACCGTGATTGACTTGGCTGGAATCCATAAGAGACTCATCAACCTAAAACGACGACCAGATCAGTCAATGGAGTCCTACTTTCATGAGACTGTGGCTCTAGGCAGAAAAATCCGCTTGACAGAGGACCTGATCAAAGAGTACCTGATTAAAGTACTACCGTACGCCTCCACGCGAACCGTGATGGCTCAAGAAGCGAATGGCACGTTGCCACAATTCCTCAATGCGTTAATGAGGGTTGATCTTGCTACGAAGGATACCTTTAAGCGAGACTCTTTCTCAAGTGGACGTGCTGGAACCTCTGAGAAACCAGCAAGAAAGTCGACGGATGACTCACAAGGCATCTTGGCGCCCCCACGAGGCGGAACTCCCCGATTTCATACACCACGCAGTGCACCGTCAAATCGTTTTCATGAAACTGGACCATCTAAGGGTTATACATCGACACCCATGGCTAAGAGACAATCCCAGTAAACCATTAAGCACTGTTATAAGCCGTTTAAAGGACGGATAACAGCATTTGAGTGCTTATTGGCCCTATAACATGTTTTTTAGTGCCAACAGGTCCTGTCAGCCAACAGCCGCTTAACAAGCCGTAAATCGGTAAATAATGCTGTTTCAGAGCTTCCAAGCTCTGTGGATGACAGCTTAGTGAAGTAAACGTCAATCCTCCGAGCGTGACATTTTATACGAAAATAAACAGCAATGAACTAAACTGCGAGATTTTCGTTTAGTTCAACTTTGGTTGGCTGCAGCCCTTGTATCAGTGGATTCCACCGGCGCACAGTGGTCCAAAACCCAGAAAAGCTGGCAGAAAGTCAATTTTTGAAGCGCTCATAATTATCTATCCAAATATTTCATTGTGTTCCGGCATTTTCAAGCTAAATGAAACCATAAAAATGATAGTCTTAAGTTTACCCGTTTCGGAGTTCTCAAAGAAAGAAAAGATTGAATTTTTTTTGGAAAATTCGCAAAGATTTGCTTACATTGAAAAACGAATAGATACTCAAATCGCGAATATATATTGCTTTGCAATTATTTTTATATTTTTGTTTGGCATATTTTACACTATATCTAATCAAAATTTGTGATTTGGAATAAAGTTGAAATTTTGAATATGGAATTTAGTTGGAAAAAACGATAAATATTTTGAATTTTATAACTTCAACTAGAGATTTAAAAAAAACTCCACATAACTCCACTCTAATTTTACGTTGGATAGATTTCCACATTTCTGGGCTACAAAATATGGCAAATCGGGCTGCCTTTTTTTGCCATTTTTGGAGAACGACGTCAAAGAGTTGAACCACTTTTTTCATCAAATTTGACTTCTAAGCAAATAACCCTGGATCACGAACTAAATTGATATTTAATTGGATCTCTAGGTTGATTTTTCTCAAAAATCTATTCATCAAACATCCTTTTCATATTTTGAAGCACTATCAGTATGAATTTCTGTGTTATTTTTACTATTAGAAAAACTCCCGAAACATAATTAAATTACGGTTTCTCAAATATTCTTCTGATTATTGTTCAAATCATAGAACCTTTTCTGCTGTTCAATATTCATGAGAACCAATTGAAACTTTAAAAATTGTTTGAAACTTTTATGGTATTATTTTAAAAATATGAATTATGAAATCAATTTAAAAATAAATATAAAAAGTTAAATTAAAAAATTTAGAAAATATGAAGCAAAAAGTTTGTATTTCTCGTTTAAAATGTAAATTAAGTGTTTTGTGTTAAAACAACCATTGATATAATAAATGATCATTTCAGAAAAAGCCTACAAACCTTAATTTCGAAATTTTGATCAGTAGTGGCGAAATTGTTGAACAATTCTCATCTATCATAAAATTTCTATATTGACTCGTTAATTAATGAAAAGTTAAAAAAGTAATCGGTACTAGAGCGTTGTCAGGTCTATCTGTATTGATTTAATTTCATATGTATTGTAATTTTGAGATAATTTTAGATTCAATTAACCTTTCTAGGATGTGATAGATTTTGCAGCAATCTGTTGGAAAATTTTAATGCAAGAATTCACTTACTGAGATATTAAAATAAATTATATTTTTCGAAATCTTACAATAAAAAAAGAAATTTGAAAGAAAATATGAAAATAATATGTTATTTTTGTGAATTTATGATTATTGAACAATTTTGAAAGGTTTCAGAGCAAAAATTGTTGAAAACAGACTTTTTGCCAGCTTTTTTGAGAATTGGACCACTGTGCGGCGGTTCGAAACTGAGGACGATGAACAAGGAGGAGCAGATCACGCGATTCTTGGCGATGAAGGCTCTGGCTATCCGAAGGAGGCCATCGGATCTATCTTCCAATGATTACCTCCTTGAATCCTGATGGGGCATAGTAAACATCCTGGTCTGCGCCCGAAGAAATCCAACAATGGTTCTGAGAAAACAACTGAAGCGATTATAGTGTTTATTGTGTAAATTGAAACCTATAAAATGAAGAACTGAGTGAGAAATAGTGTATATGTATGTATTACAAAAGATCCGGGAAGAAACTGCATGTTAGAAAAAATGTATAAAATAAATAAATAAATAAGTTATCACATCATATACGAATGTTTCTTTTCTCTCTTTTTGATGGGATGGATATAATTAATTTAATAACTTTATCATCATGGATACCTGGTAAAAGTATATTAGTGGATGGCTCATAGGGTACACACAAAATTTCTGAGGCCGAAAATTAGCAAAATTTTGATCAAATTTGACCAGCTAAAAACTTAGCAATCAATTTAGCAATATTTTTTTTACTAAATTTTACGCAAAATTGTTGAAAGTGTCCGGACTAAATTCTTTTACTAATTTCATAGCAAACAATCATTGTTTGCTAAAATTTAGCAAAATTTATTTTTTTCTTATGCTTGCTAAAATATGAGTAAAATCAAAAAATATTTATTTTTAATGGGAGAGTTTCAGATATTAAAAAAATGAGACTTGATTTTTTATCTTCTTTTTTTTCATTTTTATTCACATTTCGAAAAGTGTCTTCCAGGCTTTTATCATAACCATGATGTTCGAAATATCTCCACCACTGAAATCTGAAAAACAGAAATAATTAAGTTTAGTGCATTTTTTTTATTTTATGTTTCGAAGAAAACAGCTTTTCATTGCTACCCGATAGCAACCATTTCCCTTATTTTGATTTTTTAATAGAAAGTAAGATTATATTAAAAAAAATGCAGCCACTTCGAAATATTATTTTGCATTTCTAAATCGATTTAATGCTTAAACTAAATTTAATTTATAGGGCTGTTCATATAACGGGATGAATCATCCAATAGGATGAAAATCCCTGAAAAAAAATTTAATTTATCTGAAAGATAATAATTGATATGCATGTTTCATTGTAGATTAACTGTAAAATGAAGTTATATGTGGTTTATGGTGCAAAATCTGATTTCAAATGATTTTTTAGACAACCTATTTTTTTGTTAGCTGATAGCAACAATTTTCCTTATTTAGGTTTTTCTATACCAAAAATAATTATTAAAATAAAATAATGCAGCCACTTCGAAATATTATTTTGCATTTCTTATTTTATTTGATGAAGGTATGTTAAATTCAAGGGGCTGAAGAAAGCAAACATTTCCGTACCAAGTTTTCAGTCAAGAAACCCGCAGGAAGAAGAAAATTGGCAACATGGCCGTCTTTATTGCAAAAATTTCAACCAGAGGCAGTTTTTCAATAATCCTCAAAATGATATCTGCGGCTCGGGAATGTCAATCAAAATATTCTTTGGTAACATTAATAAATTATGATTGGGCACAAAATGCAGAATTTTCAGCAAAATCCTTGTTAAAATTGATTCTAAATCTGCAGTATGACAACAACAGATGCGTTTGGCAACCAAAATGTTACCCTATTTAGAGTCTGTTATGGGGTGAAGTGTTTAGTTTCGGGAACCACACTGACGTTCTGGTACCAAAAATTTGGTACGGTGCGTTTGTATGCGATTTGACAGCTGGTTCAGTCCTCTGGTTAAATTGGAAGAATACCAAAATCGTTTCACGACTTCCCTTACCCCACTAAATCACCTGGAAGAGATTATGGCAATCCCTCTCATAAGGCGTCGTACACAAATTACGTAACGCATGTAGGGGGGGGGAGGGGGGTAAAGTCTGCGTTACTTGCTGTTACATAGGGGTGAGGGGGGGTACTTGGTTCAGTTACGTAACAAATGAATGGAAAAAAATGAAAAAAATTGTAATTTTCTTTTTTTGGCGATCAAATCTACGCACCCTTTGTTCGAAAGCGTCAATGCTGGTTAAGTATTGTGTAAAAAAAGTTTGATTCAGAAAAACCGTTTATGTGTTTGTGTGCGCACTGCGCGAATGTAACGAAATGAGCTTTGCTGTTTTGTTCATTTTACTGTCACGTCACCGACTGCAGCTTATTCAGTGTTTATGTGCAGTGTAACTGACTGTGTTCAATTTCCTCAAATAGAAAGAAGTGAATGTGGTAGATATAGGTGAAACAACAATAATATCAAGAAAAATGTTTAAAACTATTCACTTTCATATTCCGCGAACAATTATTTATTATATTTTATAATTGAGTTTCTTTGGCAACCCGGAATACGTTTTATCAGTGGGTTGTTGAATGAATTCATTGCGGAATATTGAACGAAACCAATTCATTCAAGCAGCTTTGAGTGTGTGAGTGAAGGAAGTTGGATGCAATTGAATGGAAAATTAACAGTCATTCTTTCGGCGTCTTTTGAAGAAGAAAGTTGTGTTGTGAGTGAGTAAAAAAAGAAAATTAATAAACCAATTCACCACAGTGAGTTTCATTGTTGTAATACAGTGGTTTTCAAAGTGGTCCGTACCGCCCCCTTGGGGGCGGTGAAGACCTTCAAGGGGGCGGTGAGAACGATTTTGATTTTTGGGGGGCGGTGAAAAGGCTCAGGGGGGCGGTGAGATGATATCTTAACTTTTTTTTTTTCATATGTATATATCTGCATAACTCGAATTTGCAATCAAAAATGCAAATTTGTTTTTATTCAGTGTATTGTCATTGAATGAAATCAGCAACACTGCAATGATGAATGAATTTTGTTCCATAATGATGACTGTTGGAAGGAAGAAGTAAGATATACATCGAGCTTCCTTTACCTATGTTTCGGCTTCTGGTTCGCTTCTTGCAGAAGTGGGAAAGCAATATACATCTCAATTTCCGTGAAGAGAGAGTGAGCATAGTTTTACTTTTTTGTCAATCATTGAGGACATACAAATACAGATCTAATATGCAATATTCATGCGTTCAGTTGCGTTGAGTTGAAATAAAAGGTGCCATTTTATGAAAGCGTGAAGTGAAGTGAACGACTTTATTTTCTCTGTGGAGGCTCTTAGCATCGTTTGATTACATATTTTATGACAGGTGAGTTATATAAGGTGTTTGAACGAATTGGAAATACAATGTATTTTATTTCATAGAGAAATAATGGCAGAATCAAAAAAGAAATGTCGTCAATACCATGTGGAATATTTAAAATTCGGATTCATTCCATCGCCTCGAAACCAGCAGCTGCCGATGTGTTTGATATGTCAACGTACATTATCAAATGAAGCAATGAAACCATCACGTTTGGAAGAGCATTTCACGAAAATGCATCCTGATAAAAAGAACAACGATTTGAAATACTTCATCAATCTTCGTGACAACTTCAACAGGAAACCAAATCTTTCAGGTATGTTATTACATTTTCTAGTTTTGTCATTTAAAGAATGTTTCTAAGTGCAGTACATATTTTTAGAAATGTTCTCAATTTCTTCTCAAAAGAATACTGATGGAATTCGAGCATCATACAATATTTCACTTATGATTGCCCAGTCAGGGAAACCTCATACAATTGGTGAAGATCTGATCTTACCAGCTGTAGGAGAAGTTTTGAAAACAGTACTTCGTCAGCCTGCTTCCGAAATTCTTAAAAAAATTCCTCTGAGTGATAACACGGTTCAAAGACGAATCGATGATATGGCCAACGATGTGGAAAGGTCGTTGTGTGATTTTCTGCGGAAAACACGTTTTTCCGTTCAGTTTGACGAATCGACGTTGCCGGGAAATGAATCTTTACTTTTAGCTTATGTCCGTTTTCCAAAAGGTGACCAGCTGCTCCAAGAGATGCTTTTTGCCAAGTGTCTCGATACCGACACCAAGGGTGAAACGATTTTTCAAGTCATTCGTGATTTTTTTGAGGATAAGGAAATTCCTTTCCAAAATATCTTATCGATTGCTACTGACGGGGCTCCAGCAATGGTAGGTCGTCATCAAGGATTAATTGCACATTTCAAAACAGTGAATCCCAATTTAATAGCTATCCACTGCGTAATTCATCGTCAACATCTGGTGGCAAAAAATTTAAGTGAAGGATTGCATCAATCGATGCAGGTGGCTATTAATGCGATCAATAAAATTAAACGTAGTGCATTAAATACCAGATTATTTGCTGAGTTCTGTAGTGATGCCGGAGAAGATTTCACGCGACTATTGATGCACACCGAAATACGCTGGTTATCAAAAGGAAATTGTTTAAAACGTCTTTATTCACTTTTTGACTCAGTTGTGGAATTTTTGCAGAACAAAGACAGTCTATTGAGCAAAAATTTAAAAGAAAGTAAAGTAGATATCGCATACTTAACCGATATTTACGAGAAATTCAACGAAAATAACCTAAAACTACAAGGAGATGATACAAATTTGATAAAAACAAAAACAGTTGTTACGGCGTTTTTGAACAAACTTGTGCTCTACAAACAAAATCTGGGCCGCAGGGAATTCACCCAGTTTGATCATTTGGCATCGTTTTCTCAAACAAAGAGAGTTGAGGATGAAAAACTCTTCTTATACTGCGAACATCTTAGAATTCTTCAAGAAGATTTGAAAAAACGGTTCAACGACATACTCAACCTAAGTATTCCTGCTTGGATTTTTGATCCGTTCAAATACGAAGGACATATGGAAGTGGCATTGCAAGAATCAATTGCCGAATTAATAGCAGATGAAGAATTGAAACCAAAATTTGATAGAGGGTATCAGAGTTTTTGGCTACAGGAATCAGTTCGGGAAAAATATCCATTGCTCTGGAAAACGGTAGAGTTGTATTTCATTGCATTTCCTTCATCCTACCTCGTAGAGCGTCCCGAGCAGACATTGATACCCGAATTGATAGCAAACTGAGATCATAATAAGGTGTCTACAGCAAACTGATAGCATTTTTTGCTGTAGAATTTTGAACGAGAGCAAAATTAGGCATAATTAAGGTCTCATATAATTTTATTTGACAGCAAACTGAGACCACATGTAGGTATCAACAGCAAATAATGAGCACAATTTGGTGTAGAATTTTAAATGATAGCAAAACTAGGCATAACTAAGGTCTCCATATATTTCATTAATAAAAATCTGAGACCAATATTATAGCATAATTTGCTGTACAACTAACCCAACAGCAAAATTCGGCATAATTGAGGAACACTTAATTTAAAAAAAAAAAAAAAGAAATCAAATTTGTAGCCTCATCTGGCAAATAATTTATTTAATTTTTTTCTTCATAGAAAGAAAACATTGATAGCAAAAATAGGCAATGATAAGCTATATTATGTATTTTTCACAGCAAAAATAAAATCATTCTATTTCGCACAAATTTATGTTGTGTTTGGAATACACAACGTGGTTTGTAGAATGGCAAACAATGAAATTGACTATGCGTTGGAAGGAAAACCTTATTTTATGCTCACAGAAAGTCAATTCTTAAAGTCAATTTCTCTTATGAGAATCTGAGGTAACACCTTAAACTAAAAATTAACTCATTCATTCAAATCCATTCATACGCCCCCCATCCATTCATGTTACAGAATCCATCTCTGCGAACTCCGACACTCATACTAAAAAAAAACAAACTAACTGGCAACCTGGGGGAGGAAGACTGAATAAAAAAAGAAAAAAAATCTTTCAAACGTCAAATTTCTCTCATCAATTTACCGACCAGTGCGAAGGTTCAAAATTTTACTTTCTTATTTAGTGATTTTCAATACTTGTTTGATGCTGTAAGGCACTTGTTTTGCATAAAACAATGATTCAATAAGTTTTTTTTGCTCTGGCAAATTCTTGCATGATCAGGCGTATTGAGTCGCTCAAATTTCGTTGAAGTTTTGGAAGCTGATAAATAAAAATTGTTTGATTATTGGTTGTTCTAAAAATAGCTTAAATAACAGATTTAGATTTTGGGTTGATCCCTTGGACCGAACAACATTTTTATATAATTCAAAGTTTATATTTACGACAGAGTTGACAGAATGGTATTGGATAATCTAGCTGGTGTATTCAATATCGATGTTTACTTTTGAATCTGCAGCAATTAACTCAAAAGACTTGAATTTAGTACCTAAACAACTGAGTTACATGACTCGCTACACGAAACTGATCATCGTAAGTTAAAATTTGTACGATTACAAATCTTTTCAACAATTGCTGGCTTTTTGCCGAACAGTAAAAAAACGATACAGAAAACCTCAGAAAACGATACAGCGAATTTCAGTCTTCCTCCCCCAGCTGGCAACCACAACCCAAACGTCAAACCATGATGAATCTAGATATGGTGGTCTCACTTTGGCAAAAAGTAGGCGAGGGTTGGATGCGGCGGTGGGGGCGAAACGCAGCCGAAATTTGACAGTTGGCTGTTGGCTGGGCTGGCTGGGATGCCAGGTGCTCTGATTTTTGTAAAACACGTAGTTTTGCCAATCATCAATTACTTTTTTCAGTATGGCTGAACGTGCAATTCGGCATGTGAGACCACCATACTAGATTCATCATGCGTCAAACCAAAATCAAAACAAACTCGCGAAAACTCGACGTGCGTTTCCGGATTTTTCTGCTGTTTCGACTGAAAAGCTGGACGTTCCTCGTACGGTGGCCGATAACTCGACCGGTGGACGGATAAACTGGTGTTCGGGGCTGCCGACTACACTGGACCAAGGACTGTCAGCTGTTTGTTTCGTTCCAACTATGGGGTGTAAGTTTGTCTTTTCCCTTCTTTTTTTTTAGCAATCACTACTGTGTTGCTGCTAGCGGGATTGAATTTGCGACAAGATCCGGATGATGCTGCGTGCGATGATCCGCATCAGCTATACCCGTGCTGAGAACGGTGATCCGGGTTGGTCTGGGTTGAGTTTCCCCCAGCTGAGAACGGTGAACTGGGTTCGAGAAAAATCTGGGCGAAGGAACGGGAGAACGACGAAATCAAGAACGGTTCTGGTTTCATGTAGCGGCTTAGTTGTATCGTAGAAGGTAAGTAAATGAAACTATCGGACATTAATTTAGTTTTTCCCATCTCCCAGGTTGCACTTTCGACAGCCGTAAAAGGACCTACAACTCGTGTTCTTGTGATGAACCATAGGAGCTTCGAAAATCAACAGAGGTGATGGAGGATGACTGGCTCGATCTTCATGGCCTATCTGTTCATTCGACGCCTAAGGGAAAAACTCACTAAAGTTGATGATGGCTGGAACCAAAAATCATCTGGAAAAATCGTGAGTGTTTTCCTTTTATTATTACTTATCTAGTTTAAGGATTATCTTATTATTCAGAGTAAGGGAACTAGGAAATTAATACTTTTTATAACTATTTAAAATTTTGCTTTTGGTTTTGTGCGGTTGCTTGATTCGCTTTTTACAACTCGCGCTGTTATTTTCCGAGGTTAAAGGATGCCGCTTATAAATTTCCCGTTAGTTTCCGGTACTCTCCACGCGAATAAACATCTTTACCCCTCGTGGGTGTGTTGAGATGTCGTTTTGTACACTATCGGTGGTTTTGAGACTTGATTCTTCTCGCGAGTCCTTCGATATTGTTGTTTTCCCGTAGATGTTTTTTTGTTTGTTCGTGAAAATTAGACACAAAGCAGGAATAGATGTATGTATAAAGAAAACACATGCATTTTATAAACTTGGTGGTTTTTGCTTAGATAATCTGTTTCTCACGCGTTGTCCTGCCCAAAGGCGCATTATTGTAGGCAAATTCTGTTTTTTATGCCAAAATTTAGGATTTTTATTTATACGTTCAGGCGGTTGGTCGACAAAAGAAATTTTTCTTGTTAATTGACGATACTAACTTGAATTGAAATTTTTATTGCTAAACATATATTGCTATCACGCCTGGAAAGTCATATTTGCTCTTATTTTGCTCGACATAATGTGGTACACAGCAAAAATGAGAGCAAAGATCTTCATTCTTAGCAAAGTGATGCATATTTTTGCTTTTTTCGATACCTCGTTTTTTTAATCCTTGAGAGTATATTGAGGTCAAATTTTGCTTTCATTGGAAATTGTTTGATGCTTTATATTGGCATCATTGTGCTTTCCAAGCTCTCAAAAAATGAGGTGTAGTTAGGGTCTCAGTTTTAGCAAATTTTGGTATCACTTTGCTAACCAAGTATTGAAATCTTTGCTCTCATTTTTGCTGTGTACCACCTTATGTCAACCAAAATGAAAGCAAGTTTGGCTCTCAAGGCGTGATAGCAAAATTTGCTATAATTTTGCCATAAAAGTCTGCTCGGGGTGGTTTCAGTATTGTAACTGATCTACTCACGAAGAAACGGAACAGACTCTTAATATCACAGAGAGGAGATCTTAGACTACGACTTACTCAACTAAAACCGGATCTAGATAGGTTGATCAGTGCAGTTCAAGCTCACCCGTCTCATTAACATGTATCTATGTACCAAGAGTAAAATAAAATGTTACTTTATATGTTGTTTTAACCCCAAAAATTTCTATTGAACCGAAAATTCCTCAGGGGGGCAGTGAGGTTATAAAAGTTGAAAAAGGGGGCGGTAGGTGAAAAAAGTTTGAAAACCACTGTTGTAATATAATCGCGTCATTAATTGCATCTCATTCAGTTTCCAGAAGACTGCAAAATGGATAAAAACGACCTGTTTCAACGCCTTTACAACGCTATCGTTAAAGCTAATCCTGAGCGCAGCAAGAAGAAGTGTCAGGATGAGGCGGTGTTTATCTGGAACAAATCCAAAGAAAATCCGGATACGCAGCAACAAGTGATTTCTGAACAACTCTCCGAAATTCAAAGAAAATCAACTCTGCAGAAAGGTTCGCTGCTCAAATTCTGGGGGCAGGCAAGTAAAAGTGCACCAAAGCATAAGGAAGTGCCTGTTACAGTGTTGGAATCAAATGTTGAATCTCCCAAAGCACCTCAGCCACCGGAAAATGATCAAGATGACACACCGGAACCAGCCAGAAAGCGCCCTGCATATGTTCAGGACAAATTAAAATCGGACCTCGCAAACCCCAATTCTGAGATCGTAAGTATACTCAATCTAAAAGTAATCTTATAGCTGAGTGAAAATCGAAATTTTGTCTACAGGTCAAACTCAGAGAAATGGAAGATTGCGGAATGCTCACGGAGGAAGACAAAGCAAAATTGACCGGGCATTTGAAGGAAGCTGAATTGAAAACCAAAACCCTGGCTCAAGAGCGCCAGCAGCGGTTCCGGGACGAGAAAAAGAAGGCTATGCAAAACCTACTCGAGCAGATTCCCGAAGCCAAGGATCATTTAAAACCACAAATCTCTGCAGGTCGACCAACGCTAGAAGATCGGCAGCCAGATTTGCTTAAAGCAATCGTGGACATTGCAATGCACGGATCAGCTGCTGCGGAAAAGCGCCAGGATGAGCGATATCGTAGCGTGAAGACGCTTACAGAACTGTCTGGAGCTCTGAAAAGCAAAGGATACCACATTAGCCGAATGGGTACGTACTTACGTTTGTTGCCTCATCGGGCCAACAGTACTGAGGGAAAGCGTCATGTACATACAGTGCCGGTGAAACTTCTAAAAGCAAAGAACGATTGTCACAAGGTACACACAGACGGGAAAGTTTGCACTGCAAGTATTAACATGCTGGAGCAAATTGCGTCGCTGTTGGGACCCAATGAGGTTTGTTTTTTGAGTCAGGATGACAAGGCACGTGTAGTTATGGGTCTCACAGCTGCAAATAAACAAGCACCGATTGTAATGCATCTCGAGTATCGGGTACGACTGCCGGACCACGATTTTGTCGTGGCTCCGAAACACAAACTGATTCCCTCAGTAATCGCCGGATGCATAATTAAACCTGGACAATAAGGCAGTAGTGAAGCTGTTGGGTACAGCGGACTCACATGCTTGCGGTGCGTTCAGGGAAACACTGTTCATCAACAGCTTTTTCCCATGGACTGGATTTCAACAGGGTGTGTGAACTACCAGAGTTCGATGAGATCATGCGTTATCAAGGAGAGATCAAGCCCATTGTTATTATTATCGTTGACGGCGGCCCAGATGAGAACCCCCGTTATAAAAAGGTGATTGATATGGCGATTCACCATTTCCGGGAATTGAACCTTGATGCAATGTTTATTGCAACCAATGCTCCCGGACGGAGTGCATTCAATCGCGTTGAGCGGTGCATGTCACCCCTCTCCCGGGAACTCTCAGGGTTGATTCTCCCTCACGACCACTATGGGTCACATTTGGACGCAAAACTGAGAACGAATGATCCGGAACTGGAAGCGAAGAATTTTAAATATGCTGGTGAAGCTTTGTCAGATGTTTGGAATGATTTGATGATCGATGGACATCCCGTTAAAGCAGAATACATTGAGCCCACTAACTCACAAATTGATTCTGCAGAATTAGAGCAATATTCACCCGAGTGGTTTGCTCGTCACGTAAGGACATCACAGTACTTCTTGCAAGTTGTCAAGTGTAACGACAGGAACTGCTGCAAGGAGCCAAGGAGCAGCTATTTCTGGGTTAACCAGCATCAATTCTTGCCTGCTCCAGTTCCTCTCCTGCAAACCCCGGATGGATTGAAAGCTCCAAACCCTACAGACGTGAACGTAAGCTTCCCATCGCTGTTTGTTCGGAACACTGTAATCTTGTCGAACATTCTTCCAAGGGCACTACTGGCTTACAAAGAACTTCCCTACGATGCATATTGCCCATCGCAGCAGTCCGTTTTGAAGGCAAGAATTTGCAAAACGTGTTCACTCTATTTTGCATCTCAAGTAATGCTCAAAGACCATCAAAAGGTGCATAAGACTGGAGTGCTTGAGAAACGCCGACACACCAAGACGATCGCAAGTCGAGAAAATGAGATGCTGGTGGAGGAGAATGATGAACTTGTTTGGACCGATGATGACTCCGACGTTGAACAATGCATTACATCAGATGTGGCGGAGGATTCAAATACCTTCCCTGTCGTCACAGTTGATGAGCACATGAATCCAACTTGGACCGAGGCTGTTTTTTAATTTTTTTTTTCTTTTGATATTTTTCACTTATACTAGACGTTTCAGAATAAAAATGCATCAAATAAACTTTTGTGTACTTTTACTGTTAATTTCAAAATTGAATATGGGGGGGGGGGGTATTTAGCGTTACGTAACTATAGAAGGGGGGTTCGATCAAACGTTACTTATTGTGACATAGGGGGGGGAGGGGGTCTAAATTCTAGATTGTTTGCGTTACGTAATTTGTGTACGACGCCTAACAGAAATCCGGTGCTTCCCATTACGACGTTGATGGTTTAATTATAAATTGTTGGAATGAAAGTGCAGATTTCCTGCGTTTTTTTCTATCACCGTACTGAAAACCGTACATTTTTACCGATTGGTGTACACTGATAAATCATTTCACACATTTTGCAAATTATTCTACACATTATCGGCAAATATATGGAGCTGTCAAAACGGTTTGTGATTTTTACACACCATACAGATTCGAAATTTACACATTATCCGGATCAGTCTTTATAAGATGAAAGTGTGTGAAATCACACTTGTTGTTTTCTCAATCAATTTGGTGTCAACCATAATACGTCGAAGAATTTATACGGTTGGATCGTCGTAACAAGTGAAATGTAAGTTGCCGCCATTATTCAAATCTATAAACATCATACTAATCAATTATTTTGTTCCTTATTCTAGATTTCGGACTCAGCCAACTGCTTGCTGTCAGTACCATTTGGCGAGGAATTGTTCGACAGAAACTTAAGAGGAGTTTTCAAAAACACAAAAAAAATATTTAGAATCCTCATTTAAATAAATAAAAGCACTTTAAAAATCACCAGCATTTTATTCGGTTCCAATCATTCATAAAAATAGCGGCCTTTTTCCATATTTCTTGATTTTACACATTTTCTTTTCTAAGCCCTCATTATTTCACACATTTTCCCGTTTTAAACGCTTTTTGCATAATGTGTGAAACGCTCACATTTCGTTTCTTAAGCGGTGTTTCACAAAAATGTGCAGCTGTACCTTCACACATTTAATGTGTTGGTCTACTTATTTCCAAAATGTGTGAAATTGCACACACTAATGTGTGAAGTATTTTGTCAGTGTAACCATCGCAATCAGATGAGCTGCTGCTTTCCAAAAAAAAATATTTTTAATGTTATGATCACAAGACAAAACCAATTTTTTTTAATTCACTTACCAGGAAAAATCAATAGAATATTTTTCGCTCCGCATTGGTCATGTTTGATTTCTCCGCGTCGTTTCTTTTGGCTCAGCGCTGCGGGTTGGCCTGGTAGTTTAACAACTTGAGACTTGAAGATGCAGGAATCAGTGCAAACATTCGCCCCAAACGATTGGTTTTCTCCCAGGAACAATCCGAACACACCATTCAAAACTTGGAATGGAATCGGAATAATAATTTTCCCGCATCCACCTACATCTTGGTGATGGGCCGGGAGATGGATTTGGATTGATAAAAACCAGCGAAATCTGCTTAGCATCTCGGGGAATCGAACTTTTGATGCCTTGACGGTAGTTTTTCATGTCTAGAAAACAAAATTTTATGTTGTTATCACATGACGAAATTTCGCTTTTGTTCAATCTGCACTTACCGGAAAAAATCACCAGAAATTGTACCAATCTTGCCTCTTGCCATACATATTTCCTCCTTGGCCTTGACGTTCATCTTCAGTCGGTACTGGCACGGGAATCGGAAAACTTAAATGCAGTTCCGGTAGAAAAAGGCAAAAAGGTGCCCCACACGAACATTTATTGTTGTCCTCCCGGTAGCGAACAGACCAGGTCAGTTTTAATGTCACTAACAACGACTGGTGGTAAACGGAACGCACCGGAACCGGATACAATTACGACTGCACAGATTCGAAGGAATCGGAATGGAAAACAAAACTTTTTCCACGCACCAAAATCGCGACCGATAGAAATGATGAGGGGAAAACAAAACAACAAACGACCGCGGTTTGTACCCAGAATAATTGTTTGAGTCCATGCTACTGTAAATGCTAAAGTTAGTAGCAAATGGGTGTTTTTTACTCAAATTTAGCTAAAGTCATGACAATATGGGAAAGTGCTAACTGAAGAGTAAAAATAATTTTTTGCTAACAGAAAGTAATGGTATATTTTTGCTAAGTTTAGCCTCGAAAGTTTTGTGTGTAGGGTTTTCATTTTAATATGCTAAATTACTCAGGATTGATGCATGGCTGATTTGGTTCAGAGAGCAAGGGCGCTGATGTATTGTAAGTTATGCTTAGTCAAGAGTTCGATTCCGGTTGAATCTGCAAAGAACCATTCGACAAAATAACATCAACTTAAGAAACGAGGAGTGAGGGAGAGATAGCGTTGGGGCAAAAAAGACGAAACATGAAATTATTTTTTTATTTGTTTTAGTTTTTCATCCAGTGGGTTGTACCCACTGAACTTTTTTTTTGACATTTCCGCATGGTTGTGTTTCGAAAGTAGGGTCAAGCCGTATATCGGCCGAAATACACGCCAAAAGTGGCCCTTGGGCAACCCTTTAGGGCATCCGCAGCAATCGCGAGTAAAGTGAAAATGCTCACGAATTTAATCACTTCCATACCGCACCGGGGGTTAGTATGAAGGTGAGCAAAATAGGGCCGTTGCCGTCGGGACCGACAAAATCTGCAAATTTGCTCACTAGAAAGGGGCGAGAGCAAACATGCACTGAAAAAATTTTACCGTTTTAAGCAGAATTGAACAAACGACGTCGCAGCGTGTAAATGTTAAAATTTGTATGAGATTAAAATTGAGGATGGACTTTTTTTTTAATAACCAGTTGAATTCGCAATTTCGTTAATTTTTTTCTGGTAGGAATTGAACGAGAAAGTGCAAATGCTGGTTCTGATGGTGAGTTATTTATTTTGTATTTTATATTGTTTTGGACTTTTTTCTTCCCTACCGATTCGGCTTTCGAAACGAGGTCTCCCAATAAGTTTGCAACTAACCCAGTCATTCGGAGCAGCAACTATTTCAGCCAGCACGTTGGATAGAAAAAGAAGTTGAAGATTTTTTAGAAAAGTATGTATTTTAATATAAATATAATAAACAAATAAAGTTGAATTTTAATTGAATTGTTTAGTTTGTTGAATATTGTTTTTCGGGTCCATGTGTTAGGAAATATAAGTGCCCGGTGTTTTGAAAGCAAAATCGAGCTTAACTCGAAAATATATTTTTATCTGAACTTATTTTATTCAGTCAAGTCGTCCTACAATTCAATAAGTTTTTAATCACAATCCAGCAAACGGGTGACACGGAATTGGAAACATCGGTAGGGAAACTCAAAAGCGGTGTCCTATAGATATGATGACGAAGTAAAGCGAAGCAAACATCCTGCTCGGAAGTTCTTGCTGCATCCGTCATCGGACCCGATTGCTGGTCGTCGAAGCCTTGCTGCTGCTGTACGGCATGTTCAACCAGGATGTAGACTTTGACGTCACGTTACGGATAGCAGCTAACCCGTCGAATAACTGCCAACAACCCCCAGGCCCTTTTAGCGAAAAAACTGACGACTCCGAAAATTTACTCGGTCCGTATTGATTTATAATTAAGATTTTCTTCAAAAGTTTTCTCAGTGCAATGCTAAATTTAAAAATAATTATGCTACCGCCCGGTGCGCGAAAGAGTGTTTATCCTAAAACCGGTCCGCTGAAATGAGCAAAACCGGGCCGCGTATACTCACTTATTGGTGCGTTTGCTCTTAGTCGAATATATTAAAGCCCTACAGTAAAAGTGCGGCAGACTGAATTTAGTACCGATTCGGCAGCACTGAAAAAGCTTCTGTAATCCTTCAACACTGCCAATAACGAAAACATTCGCATGACTTCTTGTTGATGTGCAACTGTGTCGCAGATTGTGAAGTTGATTTTCGTTTAGAGAATATTATTTAATTTGTTCTCCGTTGTGTCAATTGTTAAAATAAAAATTAAGTGCTTCTTTCCGTTTTGCTCCAATGAATTTTCTCAGCATTCTTGATTTATTTCAATTAAAAAATTGAAAGTCACAGTCACACAGATTGCAATACCTGCCACGAATTTGAAATGGTAAAAATGGTTATGCTCGATTGGAACGACTTTTGACAGTTCGATTGGAACTCCGCGATGACAGTCTGCCGCACTTTTATTTTAGGGCTTAAGAATATATAGCTTTCAGGCCATGTAAGGCATTTCTATATTCGACTATACGGCTGACTAAGGGCCAGTTTTTACGGCTTAATGGTTACTTGGGATGTTATATCTGCCGCTCTGAGGACCACTTGGCTCGAAAATGCCCGGAGCGTAAAGATTTTCAGATTCCGGTGGCATCAAACCACACCACTGTCGTGACCTATCGATTTTTTTAACACAAACTTTAAACACAACTTTACTCGTTTACAACTCTTTACAATCTGACTCCTAACCGCAAAGCCTCGTTCTCGGCCGATTCGAAAACTCTACATAGTTTTTAACGAGAGCTTCTCTCATTCACATTCACTTGCTCTGTTTTTCGCTCTCCAACTCTGTGTCATATTTCAATTCTAAAGCGTTCCTCTCTCCCAGGGAGAACTGCTCAAACGGTTATTAAGAGATAAACCATCAATAACGAAATACGCAATTTTTTTATCAACTGAAATCCTTATTCAAATTTTTGTTATTCTTATATCAATTACTATGAACATTATAAACATTAATATCTTTATCTATTTTTTTATTACTTTAACGCTATCCATCAATATTCTCTACATTCGCCTCCACTTCTACTGTATTCCGGAAAACACCTACAATTTCTACAATTTTTCAATAACCGAATTTAATTTATTTATATTTGTTTAACTTATACTTGCACTAAATGTATTGTGGCAATTGCAATTTGACGTACGTTTGACTTAATCTGCAATGATGTCACAAAAAATTAATTTAAATTTTGAACTGATTTTAGTTTTTCTTTAAAATGAGAAATTAATTATTCAAATTACCAAATACAATTATGTCAAAATTGATGAAAATCGTCGAAACTTGTCACTCTGCACTTATTCGTTTTTTTTATTCTTCACGTTTAATATATTTTTTACTTCGTTCTTTTTATTGTTTACTTTTTACACATTGCTTTGTTTCTTGCAAGGGGCTGAAAGAGAAGGAAATTTCCGAACTGACATTTCAGTACCGCACTGACGTTTTGGTACCAAAATGCCATTGAAATCAAAGGGGAACTGACGTTCTGGTTCCAAAAAGTCGGTACGGTCCGTTTGTATGTGATTTGACAGTTGCTTCAGTCCTTTGGTTTCTTGTACCACTTAACTCCCTACTCTACACGCTTTACTTTTTCAATTTTCAGCCTATCCTTCAGTCACCTTCAGCTTCACACTATTCTTCTATTCTACACACAAATTTTTTCTACGTTTGCTCTCATTCTAAACTTCTTTTAAATTCTTTAATTTCACATATTATTCAATTCATTTTTACACGTCACTTTTAATGTTTTTTTTGTTCTTAATTTTTTTTTACTTTTTTTTTATTCATAATTTTTTTTTTTTTAACTTTTTACACACTGCTTTTACTTTTTATAATTTACTTCACTTTGTTATCTTTGCTCTCCACTCCATGATTTTCACCCTTATACCGTTTTTTTAACGCCCTCCTTTGTCTTTCAACACTCTCCTTTCTTTGTGCTTTTAACCTCTTTATTATGTGCCCACTATTTTTTTCTTCAACAATATAATGTTTTCACTTTTTTTTTTGTTTCTCCATTTATTTTTGATTCGCCCTTAAGTTTTTTTTTGCTACTATTCGCTTATGAAGCTTTTTCCACTTTGTTCACTTCGTCCTTGACATTTTTCTATATGCTCTTGACACTTTAATGTTTACTACTTTTTTTAACCTTTAATCATCCTTCACTTTTTATTGTTGGTTTTTTTCTCTATTCCCTCTTTCTTCTTTGCTTTTTTTATTTCGTTCTTTAATTTTGTTAACTCACTCACTCTTTACATTCTATCGAATATATCATTCTCTTTACTCTTCATTCTTATCACTTTACTCTTGAATTTTTATTCTTTACTTTCCACTTTCACTCTTTACTCTCTATCTTTTTCATTTAAATCTTAACTATTTACTCTTTGTTTATTCAATCTTACTGTTTGTTCGTTATGCTTCAATTCCATCCTTACTTTTCACTCTATACGTTCTATTTATACCACTTGGATCTATGCTTGACTGTTAGTTCTCAACCTTTGACTCCGTTTTGACGCTTATTTCCTGATTTCCTTCATGATACTAAACACTTGACTATACTGGGATTTCGTACTATCTTTTATATATTTTTTTCTCTACTCTCAATTTTTTTAACACTTGAAAATGATCTGTACAGTCCCAAATCTTGATTACTGACTTTTTTTAAATTAATTTTTTATTTCACCCTATTTTTCAACACTCTGTACTTGTTAATTTTTGGTTGAGAACATCGTCTCCACCCGCTGGATTTTATTCAACTTTTTATTTTTTATCTCTTCACCTCATAACGTTAACTCATTAATTTTCACTTTTTATTATTTTGCTTTAATTTCTATTTAATTTTGCCCCATGGCTATTGGTTCTTTACTCTTTTCTCTCTTCTCTTTTTTAAAACTTTAGAATTTTCACTCTTCACTATTGACTCTTTATCCTTTTCTTTTCACTTTTACCTGTTTATTTTTTTTACTCTCATTTCTTTATTTTCTACTCTTTCAATGTTATTCTGCTTCATTTACTCTATTTTCATTCAATTTAACAGTTTGTTTATAAGGCTTCGATTTCACATTCACTTTTCACTCTTTACTTACTATTTATAACTCTTGGATTGAAGCTTGGCTCTTAGTTCTCAACCTTCGACTCTGTTTTATGATTAATTCTTGACTTTGACTTCATAATAAATATCCCTTGACTTTTTTTTGACTGATGGCTGATACTTGAACATAAACTGAATATTGTTTGTTAATAAGTTTTCTGTTTTTTTTACCTCTTGGCTCTTGATGGCGAATTCTTGAAACTGGAATTCCCGCTCTGAATTTTTAATTCAAGCCTTGACACTTGTGGGACAATTGCTTTTTTTTAATCTTGCATTTCTACTTTCGATAACGGAGTCTTCTTTTTAAGCTTGATTTTTTTTTTGAACCCATGCTTCTCATGACATCACTTATGAGTAGTCTTAACTCTTCACTCTCCAATCTCAATATTTTTCATTCTTCGTTCTTTGCTATAACCTTTTCATTCTTTACGCCCATCTTTGTTTCTCTATTCTATAACCTTCGCCTTTTTTCTTCTTTAATTATTTTTATTTTTTCACTTTTTTTTAATTTACATTATATTTTACCCACGGGATTTTGTTTTTTTTTGTACTCTAATCTCTCAAATCTTTTTTTTAAATTTTCTATAGAATACACTCTCTAGACTCTTTATTCTTCACGAATGTTCACTGTACTTCTTAACACTTTACTCATTAATCTCTTCTCTTTAATCTTTACTATTTCCATTTATTTATTCTTTACGTTGTTTTTTTTTTAATTCCACCCTCTTTGCATTTCACGCTGTTCTTACTGATTTCTGCTTATGAAGCTTCTCTCAACTCAAAAAAAAAAGTTTGACACTGTATCATGTCTATGGTATTCGTGTCGAATAAGTTCCATCAATACGAATTTTTTTTTTTTTTTTTTTTTTTTTTTGTTAACTTATTTCTCTCAACACTAGGTTTATTTTTATTTTTAAATTTTAAATAAAATATCATGTTGTTATGTTAACTCTTCAATTTTTGCTGTTCACTTCTTACTAATCACTTTTTTTACTTTTAATCCTTCAATTTTTGTCATTCACTCTTCTTTTTGCTTCACTTTTCCCTGTATACTTCATTTTTTCATTGTTCTCTATTCGTCGCTTAAGTTTCACCATACACTTTTCACTCTGTACTTTTTATTTATTCCTCTTGAATTGTTGACTCTTTGTTTTCAACTTTCAACTCCGTTTTGATATTTTATTCCTTATTTTCACTTCATAACTCTCAACACCTGACTTTTAACATTTAACACTTGAATATGAACTGTTGATTCTTGACTCTTAAAATGGCTCTACGTTTTTTTTTATTTTCTTCGTTATGTATTTGTTATTTGTTTTTCTTTCAAAGATTCTTTCCACTCTTTACTTTTAGCCATTGACTTTACTTTTTTTTTTCAAAAGGTCATCTTAGCCTCTTTCCACACTTTAGAATCATTATATTACTTTTCACTTTTTATAATTTTGCTTTTCGTTCTATTTTAACAAAGTTCTTTGAAATAACAGGTTACCTCATCCGCCATATTGGTTGGCAGATTTCCAGAATGATGACGTAGTTGTTATGAAAAATAGCGAGCATTGTATTGAATTCTACAGTTTTTCCTTCAAAAATATTTTTCATGCTAGTAATTTGTACGCCACTGTCCTCAAATGCATAAATTCGACTTCCCAGATTTATGAGCTTCTTCAAAAACTACGATTTGGTTTGTGGTTCTGCATAAAATGCGAATTAACCTCGGAAATATCTAAATTTTGGTGGAAATTGTAATTACTGGAAACTATTTCCAAGCATATCGTAAGCTTAAAAATGGAAAATATTGCAAGAAGACACATCTAATAGTCCGAATAAATCATTTAACACGCAAATTTCGAGTTCATTAACAGTAAAATGCTGAATTGATAAATCATCTTTTCTCGTAACTATTTTCTTTTTGAGTTTTGGAATGATTCCAAGCTCTATATTCAGTATATTTCATACTGAAATCAATTGTTTCGACACTACTTTTAGTTCCTTAACACTAATTACTGAACTTTTTTATGCAAATGACGATAAAACGTAGATTTATTTTTTATTCCCATGGAATGTATGAAGAATCTCATAACAACTACGTCATCATGCCCGGCGTGGGGGTACGTTCACGCATGATTACGGTACCCTATAATTCAAATACTCTGCTATTTTAAATTTTTATTTGATTCTTGACTCTTGAAATGACTCTACCTTTTTTTCTTTTCTATTTTCTTCGTTTTGTAATTGATATTTTTTTTCTTTTAAAGTTTCTTTCCACTCTTTACTTTTAGCCATTAACTTTACTTTTTTTTTGTCAAAAGGTCATCTAAGCCTTTTTTCACACTTATGAATCATTATATTACTTTTCCCTTTTAACAATTTTGCTTTTCGTTCTATTTTAAATTTTCACCATGGATCATAGTCCCGCGTTCTTGAAACTAGAATTCCGAGTATCCGCTCGAAACTTATAATTCTAGCTTTGATTTTAGTCCGTAAATTGATTATAAACTTTTAAATCATGCCTTTCTCCTTACCGTAAAGTGTTTTTTTAAACTCTTGATATGAAACTCATGATTCTTGGTCATTGACATACGATTGTTGACTCTTCTGATTCTTGATTCCTTATACGTGAATCTTAATTTTTCCACTCTACATTCCTCTTTCTTATCTAAAAACTCATGACTCATAATTCTTTACTATTGACTATTTATTGAAGAACAGAATTCGTTTTGATAAACTTAATTTTAACTAAGATCATTGTTGTCAACTAATGCAACCTGCTAGGACAGGACTTTTTTTTTGTTAAATGAACCTGTTGGGAATGTTATCCACCCAGAAACAGGACTTCATTTTCATCTTATTTAACTTAACCTGTTGGGACTGTTATTCACCCAGAAACAGGACTTTATTTTAGTTTTTTTTAACTGAACCTATTGGGACTGTAATTCACCCAAAAATAGGACGTCATTTTTTTTTAACTTAACCTGTTGGGACTGTGATTCACCCAAAACCAGGACTTCATTTTCATTTCAATTATTTTAATCTGTTTGGGACTGTGATTCATCCAGAAACAGGACTTTATTTTCGTTTTTATTTTATTGAACTAAACCTGTTGGGACTGTTATTCACCCAGAAACAGGACTTTATTTTAGTTTTTTTTTTTAAACTGAACCTGTTGGGACTGTTATTCACCCAAAAACAGGACTTATTTTTTTTTTTTTTTACTTAACCTGTTGGGACTGTGATTCACCCAAAAACAGGACTTCATTTTTTTTTTACTAAGCCTGTTGGAACTGTGATTCACCCAAAACCAGGACTTCATTATTATTTCAATTATCTTAACCTGTTTGGGACTGTGATTCACCCAGAAACAGGACTTTATTTTAGTTTTTTTTTTCAACTGAACCTGTTGGGACTGTTATTCACCCAAACACAGGACTTCATTTTTTTTCTACTTAACCTGTTGGGACTGTGATTCACCCAAAACCAGGAGTTCATTTCAACTATCTCAACCTGTTTGGGACTGTGATTCACCCAAAGCAGGACTTCGTTTTGAGATATTTCAAGTTTTAGATCAATATAACAAATACATTATTAAACCTCATTCGACAACTTTTTTTTTTAATTTATTTAACCAATATACAAATCCAATGATTATAACATTCGCTTTTCTCAGGAAACATTTTTTTTAACCGTTTAATTGATTTCGTTTTTCTCGGAGTAAGCTTAAATTAAGATTAAGTTATAATTAAAGTATCCCAGTTTTATACATTTAAACATTTTTTTTTTAAATTTCGCTCATTTTCCCATGAAAACCACGTCATTTAAGGACAACCATAAATCACACCAAACAAAAATGAAATGGTAAGAAAAACTAGATTATTCAATTCCGAGAAAAGTTTCCACATTCTACATCTCCTTGGTTTCAAACTATTTCTCCTTCAAAATCAGTAAACACAAAATTAATCAAACTACCTTCAACAACTACACACATAAGAGATTTCAATAAAAATTCAATAACTCAATTCGCTTTTGACCAAATAAAACTTTTTCGAAATTTGTTATGGTTCCGTTCAAAGTTTTCAGTTGCTTGAACGCCCATCGAACCCACAGTTGCTTTTCTAAACAGGTGCATCTCAGCGCAAAAATGCCATCCACTTACAACCGCATGTTTCATTTGATAAGACATTCCAAAATTTTACTTACATTGTCGGCCACTGAAGAACGTATTTTTTCTGTAAGTTCATTTCTCGGCACAAGTAACATATATCCTTTTTCGAACAACGCACTTAACAAATTCTTACTTTCATTTTAATTTTTTTTCGATAATTCACAATTACACAAGACCTGAGACAGTAAAGCACAACTGGCCGTAAACACCGATTGGGAGTCGCAACCACGCCATTGTCGTGACCTATCGATTTTTTTAACACAAACTTTAAACACAACTTTACTCGTTTACAACTCTTTACAATCTGACTCCTAACCGCAAAGCCTCGTTCTCGGCCGATTCGAAAACTCTACATAGTTTTTAACGAGAGCTTCTCTCATTCACATTCACTTGCTCTCTTTTTCGCTCTCCAACTCTGTGTCATATTTCAATTCTAAAGCGTTCCTCTCTCCCAGGGAGAACTGCTCAAACGGTTATTAAGAGATAAACCATCAATAACGAAATACGCAATTTTTTTATCAACTGAAATCCTTATTCAAATTTTTGTTATTCTTATATCAATTACTATGAACATTATAAACATTAATATCTTTATCTATTTTTTTATTACTTTAACGCTATCCATCAATATTCTCTACAACCACCTAATAAATAATGTGGTGTATCAGAAGATCGCCATCATCAAGGATACTCCAATCAGCGCTTTCATAGATCTGGGTAGCGAAAGGACAATTATCTTAGAAATAATCGCAAAGAAACTACTGTTAAATATTAAAACGGATACTTCCATTCTGAAGGGTTTTGGTGGAGGAGAGTGCAGAGTACTGGGAACTGCAACGGAGGCAATCGGACGGATTTACAAATGAAGTGGCTGTTCTTTTTGTTCCTGACGATGCGATGAAGTACGAAATGCTGATAGGAGACGATTTCTTTTGGAAAACGGGCGTTTCGGTTCAAAGAACAGCAGATGGATTGACAATACGATACGAGGAACCCGTAGTTTCGGCTGTGCAGGCCAGCAACCAAAATGTTTCCAAAAGCCCTCTGACAGTATGACTGCGGTCGAAAAATGATAAAGTTATATACATTCGAAAAAAGAAATTATCACTAAACACTCTAGCCTCGAATATCTTGTAATTTATTTGCAAGAAATCTTGCGTTTTTTTTATTAGCAACATGAACGAAATATGTCATTTTGGAGAAATTCTGAAGAATTCCGACTCAAATCCTTTCAACTATCAAAACACCAGTATGAGAAAGTAAGAAATTAAATTTTTTTATTAAGTTAAATTTCAATAAACAGAAATTAAATATTATTTTTTCGTACTAAATTTTTAAATCGTCATGCGCCTTCCAATGGGTCTCTGTAGTCGTAGTCTGGTCTCCTTCGTCTGTAGGCGAGATCACCTCCGTCTTCGTATTGGTCATCTTTGCGTTTGGGGTCGATGCTTCGCTGCCATCCACCGGAACCGTGTCCTCCGGAATGATCGTAAACCACGTGCTCCCCTCCGCCTCCTCCGCCGCTGGCTGCTTTTTTGAAACCGTTCTGCAAAGAAGGCAAACAAAATACCATCTGTCATTTGTCTGTTTCGGATTTTCGGCTTACCATCTTCAGTGATATCGATGGCCTCCACCTTGAGACATTTTGATTGAGTCAAAAATCGAGCCAAGGTTATTTACCAAAGTGGAAAAGATGAGCGCTATCTTGGCCATAATCAGAGCAACGGCAGCTAACATGGCAACCTTCCCCAGGACCAGCTGGGCCATCATGGCCATAAAAGCAACACCACCCATCATGTACATTCCACCTTGTTGTTTCTGTTTGTGCTTCTTGCCACGGCCTTCAGCCAAAGAACGATCTTCCGGGATTACCAGGCTGAATTGAAAGACACGCGAACTGATAAAGTCCCGAATCTTGGCCACAATCGCGTGCCAATCCGTTGGCGCCCTTTCGTCAACATCGGAAGCTAGAAAGTCGGGATTTTTCTTCACCACAAGATATCTGGACAGGCGGATTTCCCTGTCGCTCGCCATAAAATCGTTCAAACTTTGAACTGCAACATTTTTGAAACACTCCACTAGGCCAACTGAATTGAAACAATCTCTAAACTTGGTCATTGTTGAAACATGATCCACGATCAGCTCACTGGCCAAGCTTCTGCTTTCTTCGGTAGCGTTTATCACCATGCAATTCAAAGTAGTAACAGCGTTCCCTAAAATCAGAACTATCACAAAGGGTATCATTTTAAAACGATATTATAGAGAACCACTAAAAAAAACTACACTACATGTTTCGCGGAAACCGACACATTGACGATTATTTCGGAAACCTTATTGACAATCATCTTTTATAGAGTTCAATCGTGTCACCAAACTACGCATGCTTAAACATTTTCCTAACAATTAACTCCAGTTCCATTATGCCTAAAAAAAGTAAATGAACCAGATTTAAGGAGAAAAATATACCCAAAATACCGATTAGTACCAGGAAAACTTCCTATCGCACGCATGAAACCTTCCCAGCATAGTCGAAAGTGATCCGCAGTCGCGACCTCAAAATCATCAGACGGAAAATTGGTTTCCATCATCATCGGTGCAAGATAACAGCGAAGAGCTCAGCTGGAATATTTACCTGCTCAATGTATCAGCCTGTATGAATTAGTTTCTGTGCCGCGGGAAAGAAAACGAAACTCCCAAGCTGTTTTGCGCTGCGCTAACGATTAAACAGTCGTTAGTCAAATTCAAACAGTGCGTTTGTTTGTTGCTACGAAGATATTGTAATGCTGTTTATGGTACTTCTCAAAGAAATGAAGAAAAACCTCTCTCCTACATTTCTATAATGAGTTTTCTTAAATGTCTAAATTCAATATTTACAACTAAACGTATATTGCCAAAAACTAAACACACTTTTGAAACTATGCATCCAATTTCGAATCATTATTGAATACATTAAATTACCTACTGAAAAAAATATTTTTGATAAATAGAAAAATCTTTATTCATGTTTTAATAACTTTGAATGGTGATAAAGGGTGATACGGTCAAAATTTGGTCATCTGAAAAGCAGCATTTTCATAGCTTCCGGGACTGTCAACCAAGAAATTTACGTGAAAGTGTTCTTGAATAAACATCTGCTGCCTTTTCTGAAGAAACACGGTTGATCCGTACTGTTTTGGCTGGATTTGGCGTCTTGCCATTACGGTAAAAAGGCCATGGATTGGTACGCCGCCAACAACGTGCAGGTGGTTCCCATGGACAAGAACCCTCCCAACACGCCAGAGCTCCGCCCAATTGAGAAATACTGGGCTATTGTCAAGCGGAACCTAAAGATGATCAAAAAAACTGCTAAGGACGAGCAGCAGTTCAAGGCAAACTTGCTTTCTGCAGCGAAGAAAGTGGACAAGGTGGCTGTACAAAATCTGATGGCAGGGGTTAAGCGTAAGGCCTGGCAATTCGGATTTGGAAAAGCGGAAGCCTAACTGAATATTTTTTCTGAATTTTATACTAATTAAACTTGAAAAAGAAATTTAATTTGATTTTTTAAATAAACCATCACCGATTTACACGAGTTTTCCCGTGACCAAATTTTAACCGTATCACCCTTTACACGAAGAAATATTTGGATAATGCTTACAAGACATACAAAAATTGTAAAACTGAAAACTGAAAATATCGAAACACCCAATCTATAGGGGAGAGTGAGGATACTTGATCCCTGGGGATAGTTGATTCCTTAGCTATATCTCGAAACTGGAATGTCTTACAAAGATCAAATGTTCTAGAAAAATGTGCCAAAATAAGCAAAATAACAATGCTTGTAGTTTAAAAATTTTTAACAAAATAATTGTTTGAGTAATTGAACTTTGTTTGAAAAATTTCACAAAATGTAACTTGAAGATCTTTTTTCATCACTTTAAAATGTTCCTTACATGGGAAAATTATGAAAAAAATATTTGTTCCAATGTATCAATCGTTCGAGCGTAAAATGAACTTCATAATGCCATATCTTCAATGCAATGGAAAACTCTCAACTTTTTCCAGAAAAAGTTTCCTAAAATGTTGATTATGGGTACAATTGATCCCCTAGAGTTGGGTACAATTGATCCCCCTTCCAAACGGCATATTCTTCTTCTGAATTGATCGCTATGATTGCTGATTACGAAATTACTAATATTTATCCAAAAACTAATATTCATCAAACAATTGTCTGAAGAAAAGAGCAAAAATAATTAATTTTCTCTTAATTAAAAAAAAATAGCGCCTTTAAGTATGCAATGTTATTAGCGTTGAGACAAAGTTATAGAATTTTCTTCTTATGTCTGCTATAAATTGTGAAATGAGAACAAACATGACCAAAATAGTCAATTAACATTCTATCTTGGGGTTTTATTAGATTTTTATACAAGGTTTATTGCTTCCTGAATAAAAGATCAAGTCTCCTTCAATAGGGGATCAAGTCTCCCCTAACTTCAGAAAAATCGCAATTTTTTTACTCCCACGAAAATGCTTCTAGTTCATCAACGGGTTCAAGTATCGTTCTAATTTTTGGAGCATAGAAACTTGAAGTTACAAGCTGTCAGAAAACGTCAAAGACGGCGAGTTGCTAAATCTTTTCAGAAAGATATGGTGAAAATAAGAAAAGGGGATCAAGTATCCCCACTCTCCCCTATATATAAAAATGAATTTCTGTCTGTCTGTCTGTCTGTCTGTTCCCTATAGACGCAGAAACTACTGAACCGATTTACGTGAAACTTGGCAGGTGGGGGTATTAGAGGCCGGGGAAGGTTCCTATTATAGTTTGGGACCCCTCCCCTAAACAGGAAGGTGGGGAGGGGCCTCCCAAACAAAAGACAATTTTTTGCGTAACTCGAGAATCAATCAAGCAAATGGTATCAAATTTGACATGGGGTGGTATTTGGGAACGGGGAATATTTCAATGAATATAATGTACCCCTCCCTCCTCTCAGTCGGGTGATAGAAAGGGGGGAGGGGGGCTATCTTACATTTTTTCATATAATTCGAAAACTAATCAAGATATTGGAACCAAATTTGGCATGGGAAGGTATTTTGATACGAAAAATATTTCAATGATTATTTGAGACCCTTCCCTCTTTCTGTTGAAAGGGGGGGGGCTTCTTTCATATTTTTTACATAAATCAAAAACTAATAAAGCAAATGGAACCAAATTTGGCATGGGAGGGTATTTGGATACGAAAAATATTTCTATGATTATTTGAGACCCCTCCATCTGTCCAGTGAGGAGATATAAAGGGGGAGGGGCCTCTCTTATAATTTTTTACATAACTCAAAAACAAATTAAACAAATGGAATCAAATTTGGCATGGGCGGTAATTTTGAAACGTGTTATGTTCTAATGATTGTTTGAGACCCCTTCCTTCTTACAGCGGGGAGAAATGAAAGAGGGAGGGGAGTTTCATACAATTTTCACTGCATAACTCGAAAACTACAACAGCAAATAGAACCAAATTTGGCATGGAACGATATTTGGGTACAAGAAATGCTTCCATGAATATTTGGTACCCTCCACTCCTTCAAAGAGGTGAATGATAACGGAGAGGTTTCCCTTACAATTTTCAGTATAACTGGAGAGCTGATCGAGCTAATGGAAACATATTTGGCATGTGAGGGTATTTGGATACGAGAAATGTTTCTATTATAAATGGAAGCCCCACCTTTTTATCAGCGGAAAGATTTTTATCAACAGGGGATGATGGGAAGGACAAGGGGGCTCTCTTATCAGTTTTTAGCATAAACTCCAGAACTTATCAAACAAAAACAACCATATTTTATAAGTTAGATTGTTTGCATAATATTAATTTGAGACCCTCCTTTTTCAGAGCGAAGCTTAAAAAACAGGTCAAAATTATCAGAACTTATAGATCAAGATTCAGAAAATTAGTTTAGGTCATCTTTGTATTGCAATTCGAAACTCCAGCTGCAGCTCTCATTTCATAGCAATTGATTTTCAATTATGTTATAATCTGATACAAAATAATGCCAATAAAACAATAAAAATTTGAATAATTTCCGAAAATATCATTTGTTTTTGAAAGGTGTAGCAAAGCACACCGGGTCAGCTAGTAAAATATAATAAAACCTTAATTTTTAATATGTTACTTAAATTACACCGTTTATGATACATAACTCTACACCAGAAGCTACAGAACTGTGTTCTTAAACTTAGGTCATTGGAAATGCTTAGGGAAGAACGGGGATAATTGATCCCATTTTCATAGTATAATTATATCCATTAAAAAAAAAATAGATATTCTGCCAACATCGAATTTCAAATAACTATGCTACAAAAATTAGAAGAGTGTAAATTTTTTTGATTATTTTCTAGTTGAAGGAGTCTCGATCCTATTTTCAAGGATACTTTCTAGCAAACATAAAATCACATTAAAAATGATAACACAAGCCATTTAAAATGTTGCTACGAATCATAACTCTAACTAACGCAAGTACAATGTTGGAAAAATTGTTATTCGAAGTCGGATTAAATGGTTTAAATCGGATATTTTTAAAAGTCCGCCATGTTTGCAGATTTCATTCATTTTTTTTCTCCTGCATGGATCTAGTGAGAAAATAGCTTTGTTGTTCTCTCTGTGACCAGCAGTGCAAACAGATTGCTTAAAATTAGATAGTGTATTTGCAAGAATTGTCCAATGACAGAAGCAGCAAATATTGTCGCTGGCAACGATTGGCATGCGTTGAAAGAAAAAAAACTTGTGCTCTCTTGCATTCTTTTAGTATTTTTATGATGGTTTAATAGCATTGCGGTGAATTTTTTACTTCGAAAATTCTTGATAGAAGAATTACAGATTGAAATTAAATGACGGATAGACAAAGCAGATGCTTAATAGAAGAAAATTGAAAGATGTTGAAAATGAGCCAAGAGCATATTTTTATGGAAAGCTTCAAAGGTGCGTTTTAGACCCTTTGTCCCGCATCAGTTGAATGGCTGAGAGAAGTAATAGCGAGAGGCGCAATTACGTTCACCCATACATCCAACCCGATGGATTGGCAAAGCACGTGCTTCCCAATCGGACAAAAAGCCTAGACCGCATGGCTCTGGTGAAGCTTTCCTATTGCTGAGCCAGTTCAAGCGATGTGTTATTGGTTTTTTCAGATTCCGTTTTTATCGGCAGCGCTACTTATTGTTTTCACGCAAGTACCGTAAACGTCCCTACTTTTGCCAACTATTTTATTTTTTCAATTTTTTTCAATCTGTAATTCTTCTATCAAGAATTTTCGAAGTAAAAAATTCACCGCAATGCCATTAAACCATCATAAAAATAATAATCAACGGTGACTATTCGTTAAAAAGAATAGAATCATTTGGCTTTGGGAGGGTTAAATAAGGGGTAAATATTTCAAATACAGTTCAAAAAATAAAATAGTTGGCAAAAGTAGGGACGTTTACGGTACTTGCGTGAAAACAATAAGTAGCGCTGCCGATAAAAACGGAATCTGAAAAAACCATAACACATCGCTTGAACTGGCTCAGCAATAGGAAAGCTTCACCAGAGCCATGCGGTCTAGACTTTTTGTCCAATTGGGAAGCACGTGCTTTGCCAATCCATCGGGTTGGATGTATGGGTGAACGTAATTGCGCCTCTCGCTATTACTTCTCTCAGCCATTCAACTGATGCGGGACAAAGGGTCTAGAACGCACCTTTGAAGCTTTCCATAAAAATATGCTCTTGGCTCATTTTCAACATCTTTCAATTTTCTTCTATTAAGCATCTGCTTTGTCTATCCGTCATTTAATTTCAATCTGTAATTCTTCTATCAAGAATTTTCGAAGTAAAAAATTCACCGCAATGCCATTAAACCATCATAAAAATAATAATCAACGGTGACTATTCGTTAAAAAGAATTCTTTTAGTATGTATGAATAAGGAGTCGAATATCGTCCAATTCGTAAACTCTTATCGCTTTAGCCAGAATTTGAAAATATGTATGTGCTAGCTAACCCGGTAATCTTCGTTTTAGCCTTTACTAAGAAAATCGTTGGAAAATGTTTCACTTCATCTACACGTCTTTAACTTTTTCGTTCTCGTGAATCAATTTTCATGAAAATCGTCATAAAATTGTTCGAGCTGTGTCCCATTTCAAAATGATTTTGTATGGGAGCCCCCCTTTGATAAAAAGTGAGATTCTCGAAACTATTATATAAACCATCACTGACCCGGAAAACCATCGGACACCGAATTTCAATTCATTCCGACCGTCCGTTTATAGGTGATGGTGTTACATAGAAAACGTATCCATTTCAATATATAAGAGAGAACTGGCCGTCTTTTGCAATTTCTGACAGCGTATAATTTCAAGTTAAAATGCTCCAAAAGCTAGAACGATATATGATCTCGTAGATGAGCTAGGAGCATATTAGTGAGACTAAAAAAATTGTGATATTTTTAAAGTTACAGTAGACTTGATCCTTTACTAAAGGAACCTTGATTGCTTATTAAGAGTGCTCTGACCCTATGCAAAAATCTAATAATTTCCGAAGATAAAAGTTTGTAAGTATTAGAAAGAGAAAATTGTAAAAGTATGTCTTCTACCCAACTGTTATTGCATACTTTAAGGCGCAATTTTCTAGATTTTAGAAAAACGCAGTATTTTTAGCCCTTTTTAACAGATAATTACTCGATAAATGACAAAATTCCGAAAATATTTTTTTTAACAATCATTCATAGTTTACCAAATATCAGAGAAGTATTGCATCAGTACCTTTGTACCTATCATGAAGATATTGACATGGCTTTAAATTTTTAAATGAGCTTATGAGGTCTCCAAATGATTGGAAAATGTTATTTGTTTTTTCATTCTTTTCATTGAAAATTTTGTTATATTTGTATATCTTTTTAAAACGAGAGCTTTAACTTGAGATGCGAATTGCAATTCATAGAGAAAATGCAATGAAGGTGTAAAATCTTAAATTTAGACTTTTTTTGTGGGGAGGGATTCCGAACTGCCGTAGAAACATATTTTGCAAACTTATTATTTTTTGTTCTACATTTGGCTCCGTTTGCTTGATAGGCTTTTTAGCATGATATGATGATGATATGATTTGATATGTCGATCTTCTTCTTTGCTTAGTCCTAAATGATCATTAGAACGCATCAGGGCCGTAGAAAGAACCGACTCATGGGGGGGGGGGGGGGGGGGGGGTTGGTGACTAAGATTTACATATGATTTTCTGCCCAACAATTTTCGAACACAAAAAAAGCAAATTATGTTTGTAACTATATGGTTATTCATATTTAAGTACTTTGGCATCAAAAGTTTTCGTTTAAATCGTAACTTTAGAAAATTGGTCCTAAGCCTAAAAGGTCTGTTGTACGTCTCGGTGGTCGAGTGGTTAGCGTGGTAAGACGGTAATCGCTGGTCCACTGATGGCATGGGTTCGATTCCCATCTCGGTACTGGGTGTTAAATGTTAATCTTAAGTTGTCCGCGTCATTTATTCAGTCTGTAAAGCCTAAATCGGCTAAGACGGTGTATGTCTTTTAAAAAAAAAAAAAAAAAAAAAAAGAAAAAAAAGGTGAGCTTAATTCGCTTCCATCGATGGTTTACGATGGTTTAAACCTTTGAATTTGTTCAAGAGTCTGGTAGATCAAACTTAGTTGATTTGGGCATAAGATAATCTTTTTTTAGGAGAGTCTTCCTGTTCTTAAAAACAAAACTTATTCTATACTCAATCAAAGAAGCCCAATCTTCCAAACAATTTTGCAAATTTAACGATTTTAACCTTTGATGAAAATATATCAAATTTTCAAAAATAAAAAAGGAAGAAATAAAAATCATAAGTTTTTAGGGTTTCCTCGATGCAAACTTGAACTAAATTATTGATTTTAATATGAAATTTGACTTTTGAAAAAAACTGATTTCTGAAACATCAAATGCCAAATTTTGGTGTTTTTCATGTGTTAATATTGTTAAACAATACACTGGAAAAATATACATTTTGCTTAGATTTTTTAGGATGTTTCCATAACAGCAAATATTTTTCATAAAGAATCAATTCCATAATGAAAATCTTGTGGATGATTTTTTTTTACATAAAATTTGTGTTTTTCGAATGAAACAAAGAACTAGATGAAGAAATTCTAGCTTTTATTTTTGTTCAGAAACTTATTTTGCTTAAAAAAAATTGAAATCTAGAAATTGAATTTACAAGCAATTTTAACACATTAAGGACCACGATGAAATCTATAACTAGAAACACCGAAATTCGGCATTCTACATCTTCGAAAACCCTGGACAAAATTAAACAAATTGAGCATTTTTAAGTTCTCAAATTTTTTGTCGATTAATGTTCAGCACACTGTTAGCAAACGAAAAAAAAACTTGATATCTCATATTTGGTCTGCAATATGTTGAGTTCATAATTTCTTGAATTCCTCAACAATTTATGTTGATAATAAAATATATTTACAAGATAAACCTTTTTCTTAATTTTGAATCTGAGTTCTGAACCTGAATTCAAAAACTGCACTTTTATTTTTATATTAGCCACGTTTTAGAGCCCTCATTCATGAATCCATTATTAAAATTCTGTAGTTCAAATTTAATCTAAATTCACTATTTAAAAAAATATTAATTTTTAATTTGTATTGTGAATCAGAATTAAAATATGAATCTTTGGTACATCTGAATCTGACTTTTCAATTTTGGATTGCCATTTCGAAGCATAAAATTTTTGAATTTTGTGTAAGAATTAAACTCGGAATACTATTACCAAAATATTGAAAATGATCTCGAAAAGTATGATTTGAATTTGTATGAAATGCAAAACCGAGATTAAATCAAGATTTCAAAGCAGCTTATGATTTCTAATTTCTTACGATTATTCCAACTGAAAATCAAGAATCATGAACTGGATACAGAATCCAAAATACGAAAATAGGAATACAATTTCGGTTACGGAAATTATGGGATCAGAACCTCCGAAATGGGTTTAATTGATTCAAAATTTAATATTGAGACCTGCATTTCGATGAACAAGTAAGAAAACTTTGAAAGAATGTAGAAGAATTCTATTTTTGGGATGGATTTTTGAGGTTTCGGCATAAGTTTTTAGTTAAGATTGTTACTTTTTATAACCCTTACTCTATTATCATAATTTGGTTTTGAATTTAAAATTTTGAGTGTAGAGTAGAATACCTCGCTTACTGTTTTGAATCCTCATAAGGGGGGTTTACCCCCAAACCCCCCCCCCCCCCCCCATCGTTCCTACGGCCATGGAACGCATAGTAATTAAAACTTTCGATCGGGTTTGAGTAAAAAACGTGTACTGAAAATCGAATCGTTTCACTTAATTTGTCGCCAAAAACAGCAGAAAAGTTTGGTTGAAACCGACACAGTTCAAAATAAAGTCAAAAATTTCATTTTTCCATCGGGAAATGTTAATAAACCATTCATTTTCATGTGTAGATAAATTTGGAAATTTTTTTTTTCCCTTTTCCAAATTACAGAATTAATTTACTTTTCATTGTGAACATTGTGTTGTTGTTCGAAAAAGAAGAAGACTGTGGTTTTAGACGTTTGCTTTGGTTTACGCTCCTCCCAAAAAGCTTTCGATAAAGTTGAAAAACTCACCTGGTGTATCGCTTGTTGTACCCATTTTGGCTGGTAGTCGCTGCAATCTGTCGCCCACCTGGAAACAGCTATCGGACCTGCCGCAGGACTTGGATTTTACCGGATTTCGGTGCAGTATTCGACGAAAAATTTCTTACTCCGTTCTTATTCTATCGTAAACAAACGATTTCTGTCACCAGTCTATCGCAGAATTCTACCTCATTTGTTGAACCCGTTCCCGGTATCTGACACAGTCGGTTGTTTTTATTTTCGTGTGATACACTGCTGATCAAAAATTTGCGTATAAAGTGAAAATATTACACAATGGAAGATGAAATAAATATTTTCTGCTTCATATGCGAAAGTCTTGTTCAAGATTCAACCAAAGTGATTGAGTGCGTTCACTGTCATCGATCAGTACATTTTCGCTGTAAAAAAATTTATGGAAATAGCATTGCAAAGACGAAAAAAAATCCGTTTTTCTGTTCTCCGGAGTGCATCGACATGTTCACCCGTGTCACCCAAGCAGTGAATCGTGCCGATTCTGTTAGTGACGATATTCGCAAGCTGACGGAGTACGTTCGAGGGATCAAGGAGGACCAGTCATCTGTTCGCAGTGAAGTGCGGGACGAATTACTCAAGACCAGAGCAGTCGTTGATAGTTTGATGGAAACCAATAAGCACATTGAAGAATCTCAAGATTTTCTATCGAGCAAATTTGAAGAGCTTAGAGGGAATTTTAAAAGTATTGGAAAGGCTATCAAGGAAATGCAATACGATAATGAGAAGCTGAAGAACACCGTCAATGTATGGCAACAGAAGCATTACGACTTGGCTAGTAAAGTGGATAAATTAGAAACCGAATTGGATAAAGCCAACAGATCAGCATTGGAGAAAAATGCCATCGTGCTGGGATTACCGACGAGCGCGCAGGAGAATACAATGGATACAGTGAAAAAACTAGCAACTACAATCGGATGTCCACTGAAAGATGGCGATGTCGCCGAGGCGAAAAGGTTATTGAGCAAAAATTCATCGATGAGAACTGCACCAATACTTGTTACGTTTTAGCGTGCACAAACCAAAGAGTTACTTTTTCAAAAGAAACGTGAACACGGAGTTCTGCAGGCATCGCAGATCGATGAGATTTATGCGGGATCTTCGAACAAAGTGACAATTCGAGATGAATTGACTACTCTCGGGAAAGAGTTGCTGTCGGAAGCGAAAAGCATGCAGAGTGAGCTCGGCATAAAGTTTGTTTGGCCTGGACGAGATGGAAAAATCCTGTTCAAGCGCCATGAAGGGGCAAAAATTGAACAAATTGGGAACCGGAATGATATACGCATGCTTGCAAAATCGACACAGAAGCGCTGTTTGAATCACTCACTCGACATGGAAACGTCAAACACCACACTTCCGGAAATGTCTTCCCCAAAACGTGTTGCTGGGTTCAGAGAAATGTAAAAAATCAACATTGTTCCTATTTGTTCCTGTATAAAATTATAATAATGAATGAACCAAATAAAAATATATTACACGATTCGTTAAATTCTCTATATACTAATAACCGAAACAAAAACAATCGTCACTTCTTAAGAGTTCTGCAACTTAACATCAGAGGCCTAAATGATCCAGATAAGTTGGATTCCTTAAAAATGTTGTTAGAAGAATTCCCTGCGTCTATTGATGTCTTAGTTCTTGGTGAGACATGGTTGAAAAAGGAGAAAAAATACTTGGCCACTGTTGATGGATATCGTAGCTTCCTTTCATGTCGTCCAGATTCTAGCAGTGGTGGACTTGCTGTTCTTGTAAAAGAGTCCCTTATTGTCTCAGAGATCGAAAATTTACATATTGATGGCTTTCATTATATACACATACGTCTCAAACCAGGTTGCTCGCCAATCGACGTCCACGCAGTTTACCGACCTCCTTCTCAAAATGTACAGTTTTTTCTCGACAAACTTGATTCCGTATTTGCATCCTTGAAGTCAAATTCCCATTTTTTGCTGGTAGGTGACATGAACATTCCAGTCAATAAAACGAATTGCCCCGTAGTCGACCAATACGTAGATCTTCTAAGCTGTTACGGATGTCGAGTGTCGAATACGTTTATAACCCGTCCAGCAAGCTGTAACATTCTCGATCACGTTGTTTGCCCAGATTCATTATTCGAACAAATGTTAAATGAAACAGTTTCACTCGATATTAGCGACCACAGCATGGTTTTGACCACCCTGAATCTAAAAAAATCGATAGTTCACCGCAAGTTGGAAAAAGTAGTGGTGCAGCACGAAAAGCTTAACGAAGCGTTCCGTGTAGCGTTTTATAACCTTCAAGCAAACAGCCCTGCCGAGAAACTAGACAAGCTCAGTACATTGTATGGTCAACTAAAAGAAAAATACTCAAAAACGATATCTATCGAAGCCAAGGTCAAAGGATATTGCCCGTGGATGTCGCTAGACGTGTGGAATCTGAGGCGAGTAAAAGAAAAAGCTCTTGCACGTAGCAAAAAGTACCCTGCTAACGATGAACTCAAAAATACTTTGATGCTAGTATCGAAAAACCTCATTCGTGCCAAAGCTGAGGCAAAGAAAATTTATTATCAGAAACTATTCCAAAACTCGAATCAGAAAGTTATGTGGAAAAACCTGAATCACTTGATAGGAGCGAATGAATCGAAAAGAGAGATGATAAAGTTAGAGCTAAATGGATTGGTAACGGAGGAAGGAAAACCCGTAGCCAATGCATTCAATAACTATTTCTGTAACATTGGGACTCAGCTCGCGGCCACTATCCCAAGAAATGTCCATAGTAATGAATATCGATACATTGGAAGTGGAAATAGTATCTATCTTCAACCAGCTACAGAACAAGAAATTGTTCTGAAAATTAGCAAGCTTGATTCTTCTAAAAGTCCGGGACCAGATGGGATTCCAGTGCACTTTGTCAAAGCAAATCACATCCTTCTGGCTCCTTTGTTAAAGGATATTTTCAACGACTGCATACAGAACGGTGTATTCCCAGAGTTCCTGAAAATGGCACGAGTTCTACCGATCTTTAAAGCAGGAAATAAAACGGATCGTAGTAACTATCGACCAATTTCAATACTATCGGTCTTTAGTAAGATCCTAGAACAGCTTATAGCAGATCGTGTCACGCAATTTCTAAATCACCATAAACTACTGTATAGCTATCAATACGGATTTCGAGAAGGATCGAGTACTCAAACAGCAGCAACCGAATTAGTTGATGCCATTCACAATGCTCTGGATAATCGCAAGTTCATGGGCGTGCTATTCTTGGACCTGAAAAAGGCTTTTGACACCATCGATCACACAATTCTCCTTCGAAAACTGGATGCTCATGGAATCAGGGGTAACGCGAACTCTCTACTTGCTAGTTACCTAGCTAACAGAAGGCAATACGTTCAAGTCAATAAAGCAACAAGTGATCTAGGAGAACTTCCAGTTGGGGTTCCTCAAGGAAGCAACCTAGGGCCTCTCCTGTTTATCATCTATCTTAACGATTTGCATGAGTTAAATTTGTATGGTAAACCCAGACTGTTTGCTGACGATACATCGTTATCATACGAACACGCCGACGTTACGACAATAACTTCCCAAATGTCAACTGATTTGGAAAAGCTGAAAGCATTTTTCGACGCCAATCTTCTCTCGCTGAACCTAGATAAAACCAAATATATGATCTTCAGATCAACAAATCGCCTGTCTGCGGACCACTCTCAGTTAAGAATTGATCAAACCACGATTGAACAAGTTAAAACGTTTAAGTATCTGGGTCTTAACTTTGACGAGCGTATAAGATGGAACGTGCACGTAAATGGCCTTCGAAAAGAATTAAGTTCAATACACAGTATCATCTGGAAAATATCGAGGTTCGTACCAACCAAACAGTTAACTTGTTTATACCATGCTTTTGTGCAAGCCAAATTGCAATACATGGTTTCGATTTGGGGATCAGCTAGGAAAAGTGACATCAAACCACTTCAGGCTATGCAGAACCGTTGCCTGAAAGCTGTGTACAAACGACCCAAACTGTACTCAACCCACAGCCTATTTCAAGAAGCCTCGCAGTCGATACTACCAATAGCCGCATTAAGAGAACTCCAAAGTGTCATTCAGATCCACAACAAGCTACATAATCTGCTTTTCCACCATAACCAACCAATTCAGTATTTGAGGCACAGGTTTCCCACAAGATCAAGGAGAAACCTAGTACACAGAAGAGCCAATACGGAGAAGATGAAGAGATCACCCGAATATTATAGCAAATTGAAGTATAATAACCTCCCAGGATTTTTGAAGCTCGTAACGAACAAACTCAGCTTCAAACGCCAAGTGAAAGCCTAGTAGTCAATGGGGAATGAAGGAAGGATTGTTAGTAAGATATTTTCTAGAATCAATCAACAACCTTTTGTCCCGTTATATTCCAAAAACAAGTTTTGAAAAATTCTGGAAAAAGGTAAGTCAATATCACCAACTATAGAAACCGTCTATACGTCTGCGAATCTATATTCAAATATCCAAGGAAAGGGTTGTGTTAGTAAGGAGAGGGTTATAGATCAGGATCCATTTTTGTAAATGGTGCGATCGTGTTTTCCTACACCTTCTATGCTCCTAGATATTTTCTAAGGAAACTCCTAATTCTATCCATGAGGCAGTAATAAGCTTTAAGAGCTGTTTTGAAAATATTTTGTACGGAAATTTGATAACAGTATAGAAGAGCTTTTTCTAAATCTTCTCTAAGCTAACTTGTTTTCCTAGTCGTTAATCCTGTAACACTGATGTATTTCCAAAACTCCTTTTCAGAATTAGGTTCTTAAATAGTAATTTTATTGAGAATAGAAGATAGAAATGCGAAGCACCTGTTGCAATGTATTCGGGTGTACAGCCTTATATTCCGCATACTCGGCTATTTCCCTTAGCAGATGCATTTTCCCCCGAAATACGCGAGCATGTTAGCGCGTACCCCTTCGAACCTCGGACAGTTAAACACTACGTGCTCTGGTGTCTCTACTGTGTCAAAACAGGTGTCGTGTCCTGCGCTTTTTCGCGACCCGGAATGTCCTTCCGTTAATCCGAACAATGTCAGAATCCCGAACGTCTAAAGCAAGCGTCGAAACTAGAATGGCAGATAAAGCTACGTTCAAATAAATTCGAAATCGTTTGTCCTTTTTCATCACACCTCTCTCTTTTATTCTCCCATATTTTCAAGCAAAAGCTCTTTCCCAAAGCTTCGAACAGAAAATGAAATCTTCGTTCAAAACACTGATACAAATCGATTCATGATACTATTTTGAAATAGTTCAAGATCCGATCATTCAGCATAATATTTTTTTTCTATCTTTTCTCATTCACTACAACACGTTGGGCAGAATGGCGAGGCCACGTGTTCAAAGTTCAAACCGATGGCGGTACTGCATGAAGCATCCGTGACCAGTCAAGAACTGTGTCCTGCAGAAATCTCACCTGTCAGTTGGAAATCGAGGCCTCTCTGGCATGTTTCTGCACATCGGGCATGTGCCTGTACTCGTTCGTAGCAGAAGATATCTTCCTCTAGCAAGTCCGAGATGAGCACCACCACATCAGTAGCTACCGAGGACACTGTTCGGTATACGCTGATCACTCGCAGGTTCATCAGCCGCTGCACACTGCAGAGCTTTTGCAGATTACACTGCCTGTTCAAAACTGCCTTCCAGGCTGCCGCTCCGTACCGCAAAATGGCCGAGGTCACACTGAGAGGGCTGCTGTCGCCATTGCTGCTTTTTTACGGGCGTAGTCGACGTGGGCCGTAAAGCTCAGCCGATCGTCGATCATCACCCCCAGGTACTTTATCGCACGCTTCCTGCTGCAATCGTTCCATATTGTGCTATAAAATCAGGTTTGTGATCAGCACCATCTCGGTCTTGTGGTGAGCCAATCGCTACTGTAGCAGAACCTCTTCGGTTGATGGGCCCGATGCCAGGAGAACCACGTCGTCTGCTTTTACGGGATGAATCATCCAATAGGATGAAAATCCCTGAAAAAAAAACCACGTCGTCTGCGAATCCCACAATTCTCACTCCCGTGGGGAGGCACAGTCTCAGCAGTTCGTCGTAAACGATGTTCCACAATACAGGGCCAAGTATCGATACTTGTGGATCTCCTGCCGAGACACTCACTGTTTCCAGTCCCTCGCTGGTTCTACACTGTAGTTTGCGATTACGGAAGTAACACTCCACCATCCTACAGATATATGCCGGCATCCTCATACGAATGAGCGACGACACAATCGCTGCCCAACTAACGTCTAACAGTTCTTATTACTGTTGATTATTGATACACTTGTTTATATTAAGTCCATTATTATTGTATTTTTACCACAGATGAATTTATACTATAGATTCAACATTCTCAGCTGGATTTCGTTTTCATTCTATGATCGAAAGACCTTTCATCAACCACAAACTTTATTATCTCACTTTTAAGTTAATCTTATCAAGAAACAAAGATATAAAAAAATCTTATTCTAGTACATTTTTTGGTAATAAATATTTGGCATAATTTAGTAAATGCTGAAACGCACTCAAAATTGCATTCGAAAAATGAAATAAATGTTTCGTTTTGTTCTCTTAAAACACTATGATTCATCGGACCATGCAAAGTTACGGTACCCTGAAGTCATCGGAAGTGACCTACCGCTTCGGTCTGCATTATCCGACGTCACAAAAGTATATCCGTCGCCCTTGCTCTTCGCGGAAGCTGGTGCTGCACCACTGCTCGGATCCTTGCTCTCATTTCCCTTCGCATCCTTACCTTGTTCTGTTTCGTAAAACTTTCGTTCAAAAAGCCTTGTGGTGCGATCCTTCAGCATTTGCTGTTTCTCAAATTCATAGAACTTGTCCACCAGTGACGAAGCCTGGGACTCCAAACGTTCGTCCAAATTCAGATACTTGTCCTTCTTTTTGTAGTAACCTCCACTAGTTCCCTCATCGTTCTGACTGCCATGATGATGATTACCGCCATGATGATTGCTTCCCAAACTGCCATGATCATTTCCGTATCCGGGTCGATGGTTGCTAACACTATCACTTTGGCTGCTGGCCGCATAATGATGGTCCCAATCGGGTTTGTCGTGAAGTGCCTCTCCATATCGGAACGGTCTATGGGAAAAGCCATACCCGGAAAGGCCACTAGCACCACCTAGTCCTCCGTACGGGAAACCCAATCCAATGCCGGGCGAAAAGATGCTGCCATAACCGAATAAGCCCGAAACGAAGAGAGCTATTTTTCCCAGTATCAAAGCTTTCTTGCTCAGAAGAATTAGCCCGCCGAAAACCAGCGGCAGCAGGGTGGCGAGATTGAATTTCAGCCCCAGCAGGAAGGGAACAACAAAGTTTCGTGTCAATATGCGAGCTGTGTGGTGAGAAAACAGAGAAAGTGGTGAAAGTATTATGGTTGAGCTTTTAGAGTATTATGGCATTTATTGGGTGGCAAATGAAAGCTCCGGATAACTGTTTCCCTATAGCTTTGAAAATTATGTATTTCAAATGGGGTGGTTCTTTCTGTGGTGAGGAATGTAAATAGTTTGCAAAAACTAATAAAAAATTGATGCACGTTTACCAAGGGTTTGAGGTTTTAAGTTAATGATGGGCAATAATTAATTGATTCAAATATTTTTTTCGATTGTCATGACCACTAGTTTTGGTGTTACTAACATAGTCAAAATAAAACAGTGGGTATTCTGAGAGCTTTTCGATCGACAATTGCTCTCGCTAAGTTCTTTTGGAGGCATATGGAGGATCAAACCGATGAAAATTTTAAAATGCATGGAGTAACTTCTGTGTTCGTTTATACCGACCTTGAAGTGTCCGACCTAGCAACTTTTTTTAAAACCACCGTCTACTAAAATTTGTCGGTTCTCCTCCAGTCGGTCAATGAGTAGCCTTATAAACATTCCACCAATGAAAACGTTTGAGTTAAAGACTATTACGTACAGTGAGGGGCAAAATAAAGTGTCCAAATTATTTTTTTTCAATTTCTTTTATTTTTCTGGTTAAAATTCAACGAAAATGCATCGTAATCATTTTTTAAATATTGTTTATTATGTTCTTTTCAATTTTTGTTAATGTTGCGCTGTTAAAAAAAAAGTTTTTCTGATAGAAAAAAAACAATTAATATTCCAAAAAAAAAAACAGGGGCAAAATAAAGTGTCCAGATCGGTACAGCTTCAAATTGATTCAAACTGAAGGCAAACAAGAAGGATTTAATAATGGGTATGGCCTCCTTCGGCCTTCAACACCTCCTGCAAGTGCTTCGGTATACTTTCAACAAGGTTGTGCAAGTGTTGTGGGTCGAGTTCCTCCCACGCATGCTCCATGGCATCAAAATAAGTATTTTTAATTTGTCACACCAGTCTTATCAATCAGAGCATCGAGGATGGCCCACAGATTTTCGATGGGGTTCAGATCAGGACTTTGTGGGGGCCATTCAAGGGGTTTGATGCGGCAGGAACGGGAAAATGACTTCATCAGATTGGTAAGTTGAAAGTATTGTAAGTTGAAAGTATTGTTATATTCGCCGAAGTCAAGTGAGATGTATTTTTCATCGTATACCTACCAAACTTGCGGTCATGACACATAATTTTTATTTGCAGTGTTTCCAAACAACATTTGTCATGGTATGACAAGTGTTACATAACATAAATTGTATTTTTATGTGCTTCTACTCAATCAATAAAGGAACTTATTGGTCCTAGGAGAAAAAATATTAGTTGGTTGTTTTATAATGAATTCACAGCAATTTACAACAATTAAAAAAAACGTGATCGTTACATATAATTTTTCGCCTGGAGTCTTCAATGAAGTATTACAGTAAAGTGACTTTTATAAAAAATGTTTTTTTTATTAGCTCCCCTTTTCGTCTGGAGTCAAATAAAAAATCCAAATGTGTTTTGTTCTTAAAACAAAGAACCTGAGTTCTCAAAATTCAGAAAAACCATGAACTTTAGTAACTGAATAAACAACACAAGGCTTGAAAATCTTAATGAAATGAATCTGGGAAAAATAAGATTAAAAACATAGAAATATTCATGTTAAGAAAATCACTCAATGATATTAGCAACTCAACTATGAGATCCTTTTTATAATATTTTGAAAATGATCATTTGGAAAATGATATGCTGAATTCAGGAAATTTACTTCAATGGTAAAAAGGATTCAAATTTACCTTTTTTGTCGACCGGTTTCGGGCTCGATGTTTCCCATCTACAGAACGATGTCGGACCGTTCACACGAAGAAATTACTAGCAGGATCATACCACGAGTGTCGTAGTATTCGTCGAAAGAAGGTTCCTTTATGAGATTTTTCTTTTGGTGAAGGTGAAAAGCGGCGACATAATTGGTGGGTCATCTGCGTTCATTAGCGGTTTCTCGGAAGTACTAATGAACATTGACTTCCATGCGTTCAAATGTGAGGCTTTTCTTACACATTTCCTATAGATCACTTTTCCAAATTTATGGAGTGATCCATTTCCGTTGCGTGGGCGGCTACGCTGGATTCATTGGCCCTGTTGTTGTCTACGGCATTCTTATGTTCTTTAAGTCGAACTTTAAATTTGCGACGAGTTTGGCCAATGTAAACAGCTGGGTAACTCGATTATATCCCAATTACCCGAAAACTTTTGCCCATAAATTTTTCCCAGAATGACAAATTCCCGAAATCAAACCCCAGAATGAACCATTTCCCAGAAAAAAATTCCCCAGAATGCACTATTTGCAAGAATTTTTTTTTCTCAAAATGGACCATTTCCCAGAGTTTATTTTCCCCAGAATGGAACATTTCCCACAATGGCACAAATCCCAGATTTTTTCCTCTAGTATTTTTATTTGCTTTTTTTCTAATTCTTGTAAATTTCATTTGATTCGAAATTTATTTTTTCAAGATGATTTTTTATATGAAACTACAGGTTTGAAATTTTCCATATAAATTTATTTTAGTTAGATTAAATATTGTGCTTTGTTTATGGTTTGGGTACTTTAATTGATTTAATGCCAACCTTTCAACTCCATTTCCGCGAGCTTTGATCACAGGACTTTAAAACTTGCAGGATGTAAACAATGCACTATGAACTAAATCCACCCAAATTTTCATTAAATTCTACCCATCAATTAAAAAGTAAGAGCAATTTCAAAGTACGGCAATTTCATCGTGGACATCCTCTAGCTTATTGAAAAGTTAACGATGCTATTTAAATCGCTATCATAATATCATTTAAAAAAAAAAAATTATAAAAAATGCAGTATGTCCGACGTCAATGAATATTGAGAACTTTTGGGGAAATTATACATCGTTTTTCTGTTTTATTCTGATTTTTTCTCTAAGCAAGTGTTATGGGTTTACGGAAAAGGATTACATCAGTTCTTGTCATAAAAACGAACCGTGATATCATAACATTTTCAATTATTATTTTTTTCAATGTTGAATAGAGACAATTGTTTAGTTGTTCCGAAAAAATTTTTCTTCAACTTGATTCCGTTAGTCCTTGATTGAGTTGAGTTTTTTTGGTTTTAAAATCACTTTTGTCAATAAATTAAAAATAAAGAAGAACTTTGAACATGAATTTTCGAACACTCATTAAAGTTAGGGTTAACGGTTGGAGTTGGAGTTAATCAAAATCATTGTTTTGAACCCAAAATCACTCTCATATTAAATTTGGTTTTATGGAATAATAAGATCTTAAGCTATACAACAAAATCAATATGGAACATCTCTCGTTCACAAATATCTTTCCATGCCATATTTAATCCATTTACTTGATTATTTCTTGAGTTTGCTAACAAAATTGTGTCCCTAATCTTATGTACTCACTGGAAGGAAGGTGGTTTCTCAAAGAATCATAGAACCATTTCTCCTATTGAAATACTTTTCCGATGTGTCATAAACTAAATTTAGAATTATTTTTTCTTGAATTAATTTTCGGTTTGTTATAAGCAATCAACCCGGGAGTTAGCATTTTTTTTATCGCGCTTTTCTTTTTCCATAGGCCGCCCCAAAGCAACACCCACTATACTGCACCCACCGAAAGCTTTCGTTCAACAACCCAAGGCCAAACTTTCTTCACCATAATCCCATCGAAAAGCTCATGTTCATTCTCTCCTCACCTGTAGACTTTTCCTCGTGAAAGCTTCTCTCGTCATTCAGCACACCGGGATCCATCACGAATTCGAGCACTCCGTTGGCGCCGAGGGTGGGCCCAATTTTCAGCTTCAATCCTGGGTAGATGATGCCCATGTCCCACATCAGCTGCCGCTGAGATATCATGGCACCAGCGTTCTCCAGGATTCCGCTAGATATGTTTAAAAAATAAAAATAAATTTTTTTTAGTAGTAAGTGTTCCTTCAAAGGAAAATTAGTGTTATATACATAGTTTTTCACTAGGGGTGCACGGATTCACCGCATTTCATCAAACATTGGACTTTTTGCAAATTTTTAAACAGCATTTTGACAAATCTTAACTTAACCAAAGTCAAACCATGTCTTGCATGTTGAGACATAACGATTTTTCATTTTAGTTCCGTGTTTTCATTCCTGAAAAAGAAATATTTCAATATCTTGAAATATTATTATTTATTTATTTATCATTTAAAAACAGGTTTTGGCAATCGTTTATTTTTCTAATAAGATGGTATTTGGATCATCAACCAAGAAATTGGTATGCCAGGCGTACTGGGTTCGATTCCCGATATGGACAAGAAAACTTTTGGATTCGAATCCCATAAGTAGCCGACAGGTAAGATGTGTTTCCTCTTGTAACTAACTGTATAATAATAATATTCTATCAGTTGGCAGCTGGCCAGGTTTTTACAAGGGTGCCGGAATACCTGTAAGTAAACTTGCATTGGAGATTTGTCGAACCTAATAATCTAAGAATGCATGTGAACACATACTTAGGAAAAAATTGCGGTGAATCCGTGCACCCATGGTGGATAACCAACATATACAAAATATTTTGTGGACCCATGTTGAAATATCATTTAAGTTATTCAGTTTCATAGCTTATGTCTTCAGATTTGAATAAATAAGTACACAATTCATAATTATTTTACTCATACTAGTTTAGTATAGTGAACCTACATTAAAGAGAAGCGATGTCTCAAACACAAAACTCCAATCGATACAAAAGAACTTTCCAATGTTCCATTTTCTTATATTTTAACGAAATTTTTCAACTCAATCATTGAAACAGGCAGCTTTCCTGAGTGCCTTAAAATAGCCAAAGTTACTCCTATTTTTAAGTCAGGTGATTCGGATGATGCTAATAACTACCGGCCAATTTCAACTCTTAGTGTTTTCAGTAAGGTGTTTGAGAAATTAATGTTAAAAAGAATTATACATTTTCTTGATCAAAACAATATTCTTTATAAACTACAATACGGTTTTAGACCTGGATCTGGCACACTCGTTGAAATCTCTGAGTTAGTTGACTTTATAATTAAGGAAAGCGATTCGAAAAATATAGTTGGTGCATTTTTTTTAAATATGTCTTTATTCGTAACAATTCATCATTACATTTATATTACATTATTTCATTATATTAGGTGTTCAGTTCAATAATGAACTGTCCAGAGCCCTATTGTTCATTAATCACTAAAATTTATTTATTCGACTTAAATTTGCTGAGCACAATCAAGAATTTTTGTGTAGGAGAACATCCTGTACTGTCAAAAAAAATTTTAAACTTACAACTAAAAACTATCCTAAAATTAAATTAATTATATAGAGAACGAATCTCTGCAATGGAAGACTGCATCGATTTGCCTCTGAAGTTGGAGATAATTTTGTTGGCCATCTCTTCGATAGATTCCATGCCCGCAATCCGATGAAGATCTTCTGTGCTGTGCCAAGGTGAAGCCGCAAAATCATTTTCAGAACCTTGTTTTGAATCCTCTGGATGGCTTTTTTCCTCGTCGCGCAGCAGCTAGACCAAATCGGAACTGCATACATTATCGCTGGTCGGAACACTTGCTGATAAATAAGCATCTTATTCTTTAGGCAAAGTCGGGATTTTCTGTTGATGAGAGAATAAAGAGATTTAGTGTATTTATTACATTTAGATTGAATATCTTCAATGTGATTTTTAAAAGTAAGATTCCGATCAAGTGTGAGTCCCAAGTACTTCACGTGATCAGACCATTCTAATGAAACCCCATTAAAAGTTATGGAAAAATTTTCATTAGGTTTTAAAAATTGAGCTCTTGGCTTATGGGGAAATAAAATAAGTTGAGTTTTGGAAGCGTTAGGAGAAATTTTCCACATTTTCAAGTAATTCAAAAAGAAATTTAAATTTTGTTGCAATCTACTGCGTACCACCCGTAAATTTCGACCTTTAGCTGAAAGCAAGGTATCGTCAGCAAACAATCTTCTACCCTTTCCTTCTGGTACATCAGGAAGATCAGAAGTGAAAATATTGTATAAAATTGGCCCAAGTATACTACCCTGAGGGACACCAGCTCAAATTGGTGTCCATTCAGAGCATGAATTTTTATAGCTTACTTGTAAGGTTCGGCTAGTCAAATAATTTTGAATAATTTTGGTGAGATGTACAGGAAAATAAAATCGAGCTAAATTACTACTAAACCTTTGTGGCAAACACTGTCAAAAGCTTTTTCAATATCAAGAAGAGCAACACCAGTTGAATAACCTTCAGATTTGCTAGCGTTAATCATATAAGTTACACTCAAAAGTTGATGTGTAGTAGAATGTCCCTGACGAAAACCAAATTGTTCATCAGGGAAAATAGAATTCTGATTAATGTGAATCATCATTCTATTCAAAATAACTCTCTCAAATAGTTTACTTAAAGAAGGAAGCAAACTAATTGGTCGATAACTTGAAGGCTCTGAAGCACTTTTTCCAGGTTTTAAATTTGGAGTTACTTTGGCATTTTTCCATTTATTGGGAAAATTAGCCAAGTGAAAACATTTATTGAAGATTTTAACTAAAAAATTTAAAGTGCTTCCAGGCAACTTTTTAATAAGAATATAGAAAATCCCATCTTCCCCCGGGGGTTTCATATTTTTAAATTTTTTGAAAATCAATTGAAGTTCATCAATATTTGTCTCACAAGAACTTTCAAATACATTTTGTTTAGAAAGAATTTCATCAAATTCAAGGGAAATTTGAGCATCAATTGGACTTATAACGTTTAAATTAGAATCATGAGCAGACTCAAATTGTTGGGCCAATTTTTGAGCTTTTTCTGCGTTAGTTAAAAGAAGTTTATCTCCATCTTTCAAAGTAGGAATTGGCTTCTGGGGCTTTTTCAGAATTTTAGTTAATTTCCAAAATGGCTTTGAGTAGGGTTTTAAGTCCTCTACTGCTTTTGAAAAATTTTTCACTACGAATAAAATTCAAACGACGTTTAATTTCTATTTTGAGGTCGCAATAAATAAATTTCAAATAAGGATCCCTAGTACGTTGATATTGGCGTCGACGAATGTTTTTCAGTCGTATCAAAAACTGAAGATCATCATCAATTAAAGGTTGATTAAATTTATGTTTAACTTTGGGTATTGAAGCGGCTTTAGCATTGACTATTGAAGTTGTCAAATTTTCTACAGCCAAATCAATATCTTCTATTGAATTAAGTGGAACGTTAACATCCAAATTACGTTCAATAAAATTCTTATATCGCTCCCAGTCAGCTTTTTGAAAGTTAAAAGTTGATTTTAAAGGGTTTTCAATGGGACTTTGGGATAAAGAACAAGTTACTGGAAGGTGGTCTGAATCGAGGTCCGCATGAGTAACTAATTGACTACAATGCTCGCCTAAATCCGTTAGAACCAAATCAATTGTGGAAGGATTTCTAATCGAAGAGAAACAAGTATGCCTATAAGGACCTGCAGAGCAGTCAGCAGAAGTGAAATACAAATACAAATACAAATACACCCCCACCTTGTCGATCAAGTCGATCATTTCGCAAAATTTTAAAGAAAGCGTTGCTTTTCAAGTTATTGTCTGGTTTAAAAAAAGTTTCAGTGATGGCAGCAATATGCATGTTTTGAGTTTTCAAAAATAAAAAGAATTCATCTTGGTTAGCCAGCAAATATCTAGCATTCTAATTCATAATATTTAAACATCTATTTGGATCCATGAAGGAAGTACCGTAAAGACATAATAATTTTGTTAGCATAATTAAAAGAAGTTTGGAAAGCTTCAAACATTGAATTTGCTTTCAACATAAGTTGCATCATTTCCATTAAATTTTGATGCAAAAGTTTTAATTTTTCCTCAGTAATCTCACCCAAATCAACAAAATTGTTGGGATCAGAAAATGAAGGAGAAGAACAGGTATTTGAATTTGAATTTCGGGGACTTTCCCAAGCCTTGGCATGAACGTTGAGACTTGGTTTTTTCCCATTTTTATTATTTATGCCTGGAGAGGGCAACCCATTTTCAACCACCTCTGAGAACGATAAACAACGAGTCTGTGGCGCAGAATCAGCACAGGTAACATTAAAATCACTTCGGGTATTACCCAGCCGTGATTCCAATGTAGGCCGGGGCTGACCGCAAACAGGCAGGTTGTTTGCCGGCCTGAAACGTGAAGACGAAAAAGAGGAAGGAGGAGAAGAAAATTTTCTGACAACTTTGGGATTTTTCCTTGAAGCGATAATTTTTGCCCTAACGGGACAGTCGAATTCGAGGAATGATTACCTGCGCAATTCGCACACTTGAAAAATTCTGTTTGTGGTTTACCACCACCAAAAAGGCATTTAGGGGCCGTTCAGATACCACGTGGACAGAAAAATGAGTTTTTTGACCCCCTCCTCCCCCTCCGTGGACAAGCGTGGACATTTGGCAAACCCCTACCCCCCTCCAAGGATGTCCACGTGGACACATTTGAAAATGTTTTTTTTTGAAATACCTATAATTTGACAGTTAGAAAACACCACTCTTTGCCTTTTTGTTATAGAAGTGGCTGATTTTGTAAAACCGAATAAAAATTTAATGATATAAAAAAATTAAAAAATATTAAATTTCTTAATCATCATATTTATCACTTGCTTTCAAGTAACTACTTATTGGAATTTTGTTTATCGCCGCGCTTTAATGTGAATTGAATCATCGACGTTTTTCGGCGGATTTTAGAATCAAAACGTTATTACCAGTTGTCCAGACGTTTCGAGCTACTATGGCTTTTGCTCCTCTTCAGTGGACACTAAAATTATATTTTAAACAATGAGTGTTTAACTAAATTTACAATATTTAAAATCTTACAAACTACTGGCCTTCGTCTATACTAGTTTGATTCGGGACATTTTGTTTTGATTTTCGTTTACATTTGTATGTTAGTGTTTGTGACAATTTTTTAATTACAGTGTCGTAAGCTGTCTTAAAATTACAGGAGTCTATCTGCCTATTGACTACATTGTTGTCACCTCTAATCTTAATGTAAAAAGTTTTAGCTGTGATTTTTGCATTATGCAATTTTGCAATTATTATGCAATTTTCCGGATTTTCAAATAAAATATCCAAATTATAATTGAATTTCAATTTAAATGATCAGGACATCGAAACAATCTAAAAAAAAAAAAATTGTTTAACCCAAGTTTAAGCTGTACTCGTTCTGGCTTCTGTCTTCTGTCAGTTTTGTCATCAATATTCGCTCAATGTTTCATAAAGGCGAATCTAGCGGTTTACTGAAATTTCATAAAATGCAATCAAAATCTATTTATTTTTCAAATCTTAATCTTCTGGTTTATGTATTTAAATTTCTTACATTTGCAGTCTCAGCCTTTTGAAGTTTTACGCTAGGATAATCAAATCAATCCTGTTAACCCTTCATTTCATGATTTTTTATTTTTTCTTGAAAAAATTCTCAATAGTGCGCAATGATGAGTACATGAAGTTAAAAACTAAGAAAAAATATAATTTTCACACATTTCGAGTATTTAGCCAAAATATTAATTGTTGCAAATTTGCAACAACATGAAATGGTTAATAACCATTTATACCATTTTGTTCCTCACACAAGACAGCTAGAACTTAATGTTTACTCTTAGTTAATCTTGCACTAACCATAGTTTTAGCTCAAAAACTTCGTAAACCCAGTGTCTGGACACCATTTAGCTGAGGGTAGAACCTATGTATGCTGGTTATCCACCATGGGTGCACGGATTCACCGCAGTTTCTACCTAAGTATGTGCTTACATCTATTATTGAGATTATCTAAGTAGATCGACAAATCTCCAGTTCTTTTTCAGTAACTTCATTTTTTGTGAAAGATTCTATGTGGTTTTATGATCTTCGTGTTCATGGTTCTTAAGCGCAATATACAACAATCTAAAAAAAAAGTTCATTCTCGGCTGACAACAACGAATTGAAAAACTTTTATAACAGAAAAGGTGATTATTGTACATATTATACTTATTTGCAAAGAACCAAGTAACTTGAAAATCAGGAAATACAAATTGTTGAAGAAACAATTTGCATTGTTTATTGAAACACCAATAATAAAAAAAAACAAAAAAAAAACAATATTTTCAATATTTCCCAGTAAATAAAACCCATGGATAAAATACCTTTAAAATTCACTCATATAACTTTGGTTGATTTTTTTTAAATCATAGGTTTATTTATTAAGGCAATTTACTTATAAGTTTCATTTTGCCGAGTGGAGCACTATTTAATCCATATTAGTAGAGGAAGGAGCCGTTATAGTTGCGGTGACTCAACTGTTAACTTTGATTCTAATTTGGAAAAGGGAAGGGGAACGTTTAGGGTTCAATATCGAAAACGATTTTCCGATGGTACACATTCAGAATAGTTAACGGAATTATAAGTAGAACTAAAATGAAACTGCTATTTCACCATCATGCACCGTTTCCTTATCACATTCGTTCTGAAAATATTAATACTGTAAACATTAATACTGTTTAAATGATAAAAAGTAATTGAATCACATTATGAAACTCATGTTACAAACTAGTGTACTACATTGTATAATGTTGAGAACATAGAATGCATTTGCATTTAAAAATTCAATGTACTAGTATGGAAAAAAGTATGTTAATAATTAATTTACTAAAAATGCGAAAATATTTATTTCGAACCCAGAAAATCTTTCCCGGGGATCACAATATAATATTTAAAATCATAGAAACTCAGCGCTCGTTGTATTTGAAAAATTATAGATTCAAACTATTACTACAAAAACTTCAACTACTCAAAAGTCACAAATTTGTACTGAATGTGACCCTTCGGAAATATATTATCGAACTTAATAATCTGAGCATACATTTGAAAAAAGAAACTGCGGTGAATCCGTGCACCCATGGTGGATAACCAACATACAACATACATACATATGTGACCCTTTAGAAATACAATTTTTCAACCTTTATGCAGGATTTCTAACGAGGTTTCGTAATTAATGCCATTGTTTTTTAATTTTATGATACGAATGGTTGATGATCTAGTCAAAAGGATTTTTAACTGTTTTTTTTCCATATTTCTACAGTTGGTGGCCATTTTGTTCAGTTAGAGGATAATGGATCTGCATTGCTTAATTGTCTCGATAATATGATAATATAACGTTAAATAATAATACTTTCATCGGAAAACATATACACATATACAAACGATGAAACTTACGAAAACACACTTTGTAGCCCATATACGTAACTAAAGGTGCAACCGTTGCATGATGTTGCAAATTTGCAACAATTAATAAAAGGCCATTATATCAGACAAAAATTAAAAAAAAATCTCCAAATTGTATTCAATTGTGTTAATTGCATTACTGAGAATGCAAAAATATTTTTTCCAGTCAAATTTTTTTTTCCTCGGTGCGAATTGGACTAGGTCAAAATTCTGAAAAATAGGCCTTTTTTAACATTTCATATTTTTCAGATTGAAGTTGGTCTAGTTTGTACATATATACTCGGAAAGTCATTTTTTTTAAATTGAACCGTATCTTGAAGTTAGAAATATGATTGCCAGCTCGAGCTCGAGCGTTACGAATTGTGACATAGGGGAGGGGGGGAGGTATGCTCCTCGTTACGTAACGATTTTTTCCTTAAAAATTTCAGTTTAATCGCAGCTATTTTGAAGTAATGCAATTTTTGCAGAATGATAAACAAACCAAAACCAGCTTAAAATTTGTAAGCTTCATGATTAAACTGGTTTGTAACCTTTCCTCTTTAATGATTCTGAGATAGACTCTTTTAACTGTGTATGGGATATCCAAGAAATAATCGCTAGAAAATGTGTACAATTACCCCCAAGAACTCAATTCATCCTTAAGACGGAAATTTTACTATTTTTCTTAGTTTGCAAAAAGGCAATTTTGGTTATTCCGACGAGTATTACTAAGTGGAGTATATTTTGCATAACAAGTTATGCTCTTTGAACAAAATAGATTAAAGAAGGTAGATCATCAGTTAACAAGCACACAACAACTATTAATAAGACAATCATATTATTCTATCAGAGAGTTATCATCAATGAGTACTAAGAAGCGATTTGGATAGATATTAATTCCGTTTCGAAGAAAGTTACAAAAATGTATGTTAAAGTCTTTTCTTACCATAGAAAATTATTCAAAAACATGAAAAGATGGGGGGGGGGTTACTATCAGCGTTACGTAATTTTCATAGGGGGGTACGTTGAAGCGTGACGATTTGTGACATACGGGGGGGAGGGGGTCAAAAAGTGCAGTTTTTGCGTTACGTAATTTATGGATGCCGCCTTAGCTTTGTCACTGTTCCGAATCTTCCAATTTTTAATGGCACGCAAGAAGTAATCCCAATGGATGTCCGTAAGAATTGAGGGGAAGAGGTAATACACGTTCTTGTTCCGGAACTCCATACGGTCGCCAAATCGGGACGATCAATTACCAGATGTAAATACGGGAATTCAGAGCGGACGATCCGTTTTATTTAACGCCGATGTTTCTGAATTTCTCCTGCACTCATATGTTCGGCTGTGAAGTTGCTCGAAACCATACACTTTCATTTTTGATCACTAGCGATGATTATTCCACATTTCTTCTAACCAACCCAATTCTCTGCATGTTCGTATACCGACAAATCCTAAAAATAACATTGAAAACATTTTTGCGTAACAGTTCACAAAATAATTGCAAGTTTTCAAAATAACACTACGGAGCCGACATTGCAATGGGGTTTGCATATGGTTGGACAAAGCCAATATTAGGCACACAAATTTACATCATTAAGACTTATTTTTAGGTTGAGACGTGATGTATTGTTGCGAACATGTAAGTTAGACGTGGAAGATGTTAAATTAGATCATATTTGAATATAGATCAAACAAAATTATGTCTCGAAGCGTTTCTGGCTCATGGACATGTATTAAATCTATCATAACTTTAACAAATCTTGATGAAATTCCGCCAAAATTTGACCGAAAGTTCGATTATAGTTGAGCAACAAAACGGATCAAAAAAATTGGGAGTCAAGTGCTTGAAGCGCCGCACAGCGGTCAATCCGAGAACTTTTTCTTCAAATTTTCATGACTTCGCATCGAAAATCAATAATTTCATAACGAACGACACACTTCTGCCCACCATAAATCAACTAGGGCTCATTGTCTTGAATGTAAATTTCAAATGAAACCAAAAGCAAGCGAAAAAAATTTATCTTGTTTGAGTTATAGGGTTGTGAATTTTACCAGTCATTTTGATTGGTCACGGTCTGAGTGTCCGTGGCGAAATTTTTCTCGCTTATTTAAAGAGCTAGTGAAATAAAAAATACACAGTTTTGTAGAGATTCAAAGTTCATGAAAAGTCGTATTTTTTGCAAATTTTTAAAGCGAAGTATTTAAAAGGTATTCAACAAACAAAGTGTCCAACCAGTCATTTTGACTGGTGCGGTCTTTCTAGTGTTAAGCCGTAGTCTAAGGGGCCTCTACCCTACTATGTACATTAGGGTGTCCCAAAATTGCATAATGTCTGGAAATCTGGGGGCTCACCCTCCAAATGGTAGATAAAGATATGCAGAACCAACTTTTGTATAAGGCTGACTAAAAAAAATCATGTATAGAGGTTCCGCAAGCGCGATCTTTGAAAAAAGTCCACTTTCAAAATATTTGATTTAAAATAAATTCTGGCTCCAAAAATTTTCACAATACTTATATATTTTATATTTTTTGGGTTAAAATCTACACGCAAAACATGAAAATCGAACCAAGTTTGTAGCAAAATTTAAAATAAGCAAGTATTTTCAAGAAAAATTTATTTTTGGTCCAGAAATTTAGTATTCAACTGATCAAAATGTGTACCAAGCGTTAAATGTTTTTAACAGCAATGCCATTAAAAGATTCGAGTTTTTGTGCCCTTAAACTTTGCCGAACAAAGCATGTTGTTTGTTGTAGTGAGTAAGACTTAGTAAGTCTTATGAAAATTATACTAAGCATTTGCCTGAGTGAACAAATAATACATTGGAGCAGCCCGAAACGCTGCAATTCGTAAACAGCACTCACCGGAAATCCAACGGATCGTGGTCAATAATGTTTGGAAGGATTCTGGCCGACGGGTTTGTGTCATCCTTGATCATCATAATGCCTCCGGCCAGCGTCAAATTGTTTGCCTCCTCTAGGAATTGCAGCGAGGCAATAGCCTGCTGGCCAGCACACTGCAGAAGGCCTGCGTTCGGGGTCGTTTTGATGCAGTAATCAAATGTTTCCAACTCGACGGGTTCATTTAGCCTGGAATCAGCACGTTTAATAACGGACATCATCACGACGGACATGGCACACCAAGCTCCGGCCAATCCGAACAAGTTCACTGGGGCAAACATGCTGTAAGGCCACTTTAAGGTTCAGTTTAATGACACGGAATGGATAATGAAAAGTAGAACAATTTTCTTCTCTCTTGCTGTGGTCCAGTTTCCTTACAGCATCATCAACAAACACTCCTCCTGTTCCTGCTGCACGTTTATTTTAACCAGGCACCTTCACCCAAGGCGTTTACATCCTTTGAACATGGTTTCTTGCTTTTATTTCAAGGCAACAGATGACAAAAAAGTTTTCACTCTGTTATTTTCCACTCATTCAACCCCATGAGCATCAAGTGATTAAAATCGCTCCTAGTGGTTCACTACAAAGCTAAGGTTGACCCTCTTCAGGCTAGAAGAAAAAGGTAACCTCTCAGATTGTGCAATCTTTAACTGGATCCTTTTCTCCACCACCAGAAGATGCTGTGCTCAGCTGACAGCTCTATTCAGACACTTAACACTTGCGGCTTATCAGAATCTTTGAAACTGGAGAACTTTCCGAGCTCCCGGTCACTAATTGCTCCCTCTTGGCAAACAAATTTGCTTGTTCACGGTTGAAATTTTGCACGAAAACTGAAAATCCTTCTGAGGGTACCAGTTGTATATATAATAATGCAATCTTTCCAGCACAAAGTTTTCCTGCGGAGATCCATAGCCGAAAATTTCGGTTGGCACGGTTTAGGGTGAATTGGGAAACCGGCAAAGGGGGTGAGAACTAAACAATGGCGGGTTTTCCGTGGTTCCATGAGCACTGCCACCGTCACAGATCCGCCGAGATGGAACCGTAATGGCTTTGCGAATCTGGTTGGCATAGTGCGAGACTTCATTATGCCCGGTGATTTACTTAGCTAAGCGAATAGTGGGTGGAGGCAAAGATGTGGTGGCCACCTCGTGGGAAAAAGTTACTTGTCAACAGAGGAAACCTCAGCCAATCTCTGCCAGTGTTTGACGAACTGTTAACCACAACTGTTGATCCAATTTAAGTGTCATACCGAACTACCCTTTCGTTGTTTAGAACTTGCTTTTGTTTTGCAGTAACTGACTAACCATATAATTTCATGAGGGTAATGCAATAATTAAGCGACTACGACAAAGGCATATTTATCGAGTAGGTACAACTATTTGATCTCACGAAAATTACATAAATGTTATAATTTGAACAGAATATTAACATTTACTAGAACATGCAAAATACAGGATAAACTTTATTTTAGTACTTATTATGAATGTGATATAAATGAAATAGGGTGAAAATAAAGTTGCTTAACTTTTTTAAAAATTCTTCAAAATTGCAACCCTGCTTAATTCACTTACTTACTTAATGATCCCGCGCCGATCCACCGGTGCATAGGGCCGCGGTAGCGTCTTCGCCTGGTCCCAGTCAAGATTCTCGTCGACAGTTCGGTTTTCAGCGGCTAGGCTTCGCCGCCACAAGTTTCTGGGTCTGCCTCTTCTTCGATGACCTTCTGGATTCCAATCTAGCGCCTCTCTGCAAATCTCGTTTTCATCTTTCCGCAGCATGTGCCCAATCCATCTCCACTTACGTTCCCGAATCTCGATTTCTAGCGCCCTTTGATGACACCGGCGTTGTAGTTCCTCATTTGAGATCCAGTTGTCAGGCCACCAAGCGCGGATGATATTCCGTAGGCAGCGGTTTACAAATATTTACTTGCAGTTTTCGCGTCGTTACCACATATGTGCACCAAGTTTCACACCCGTACAACAATACGGATTTGACGTTTGAGTTGGAGATTCGGATTTTTGTTCGTAGAGAGATCTGGCGTAACCGCCAGATGTTTCGGAGACTCGCAAATGCAAATCGGGCCTTTCTGATCCGGGTTTCGATGTCTTTCTGGGTACCACCATCAGGCGTTATCTGGCTTCCAAGATATTGGAAGCACTCCACTTTCTCAACTTGCTGCCCAGCTACCATGAAACTGGAGGGATTTGCTGTGTTGATCTCCATCGACTTGGTCTTTCCGACATTGACTTTGAGCCCTGCTGAACTCTCGGTGAGGTCGTCGAGTTTGCTCTGCATATCCGGTTGTGATTGGGCGAGCAAATCAATATCGTCAGCCAGGTCAAGGTCGTTCAGTTGCTCCATTATTGAAGGATTCCACGGCAATCCTCGGTTCGGTGCACAGTCGATCGATCCAGTCAGAATTTCATCCATTACGATGAGAAAAAGTAGCGGTGATAAGATACATCCTTGTCTCACTCGTCCAGCAGTTACCGAGATTGGTTCGGACAAGACACCATCGTGCAAAACCTTGCACGAAAATGCCTCGTATTGTGCTTCGATGAGATGGACTAGTTTCTCAGGGACCCCTCGTCGCCTTAGAGCCGCCCAGATGTTTTCATGGTTAAGTCGGTCGAATGCTTTTTCTAAATCAACGAACACCAGCAGAAGACAGTCCTTGAATTCGTTGATTTGTTCCAGTATGATCCGTAGCGTTGTGATGTGGTCCACACATGATCGTCCGGATCGGAATCCAGTTTGTTGCCGTCGGAGTGTAGCGTCAATTTTCTCCTGGATCCTGTTCCGGATCACTTTGCAGAGTACTTTGAGGGTTGTTCAGATCAACGTTATGCCTCGCCAGTTACCGCACTCTGTCAGGTCTTCTTTCTTCGGGACCTCTACGAGTCGGCCGGGAATGTTGCAGTATCCCAGATGTCAGCGAAAAGACGGTGCAACATTTGTGCTGACAGGGCAGGGTCGGCTTTCAGCATTTCAGCAGGGATGCAATCGAACCCAGGTGCTTTGTTGGATTTCATGTTTTTGATTGCCGCTTATATTACAGCCAGCGAAGGCGCTTCCGAGTTGACGCCATTTATCCGACTTTCTGTTGGCGCTTCGAGCTGCGGATTCTGTTGGCCATCACTATTCGTGACTCGGAAGAGTTGTTCGAAGTGCTCAGTCCATCGTTTGAGCTGTACTGTTTGATCGGTCAATAACTGACCTGCTCGGTCTTTCAGCGGTATTCTCGCATTAGTCCTTGCACCACTGAGGCGGCGAGAAATGTCATAAAGTAATCAGTGTGACGACGGGGTCCCTCGTCGCCGCAACACTTCTGCACGCGGCGCTGCACTGGCTGTCACATCTGACGTACGCGAGAAGAAAAGTCATCCGTGAAACAGGATAGAAAAATTGTTAAGTCATAGTTAAACCAGAAGGTAGATTCTCGACTTTTCGTTCAATTAAAATTAAATAGTTCCCTAGTTCATCGCAGTTCAAACTTTGCTAAATTTATTTAGTTCTGATAATTCTCGGTCGTAAGTACCTTTGCTACCTAGGAGTTTTTTATTGTATTCAGCTAACAGTGAATATATTATCCAGGCACAGAAATATCGCGTGGGAATAGCCGACTCACTTCCGATCAAGCTAAAGGTTGCACCGTAAAATGTAAGAATTTCTTTTCCGTAAATGAAAATATCATATTATAATAAATACGAAATTTACAGCTCGAAGCTGACCAACCTATTTGCGTCTGCTAACCTGAACCGGTGATAACTTAACCTCTTTCAACCTAACAAATCTTCGAGATTTTACGTTTTGAGGTTACGGAAATGAATGATCGTGCCAATACCAAAACTTTCGACTGCCAGTCGTGCGATCGACCCAACTCAGCCGAAGATGAGATGGTGCAATGTTGTATCTGCAAATTGTGGCAACATTTTGGATGTGCAGGAGTCGATTCCCGGGTGAAAGATCCGGAGGTGAAATACGTCTGTAAGATGTGCGCTGCTAGCCAGAACACTTCCGAAAAACCTTCGGGAAAGGACAAATCCAAATCTAAGTCCGGTAAGTCTGCTCTCGGGTCTCGCCGAAAGAAGCCGCTAACGGATATTCCGGAGAGTGTTTCATCCAGTACTCGAGCTGCAATTATGACGCAGCAGCTGAAAATGGTCGAGGAGGAACAAATACTTCAGGAGCAGGAATTGGCAGAAAAAAGGGAGCAAAAACGGCGTGAGCGGGAGGAATCCGAACGCCAGCTTCAGGAAAAAAAGAAGCTCGCCGAAGAAGAGAAAGCACTTCGAAATAAACAACTGCAGGAAGAAGCGGAGATGAGTAAGTTAGAGCAGAAGCTGAGGAGAGAATCGCTTGACAAACGGAACCAGATCGTCAAGGCGCTCGCTACCAGCACCCATTGTGGTTCAATTTTGGGATCCGTCACCAGTTCCAACCGCGATTCACGATCGAAAGTCCAGAGTTGGTTGGACAAATCGGAAGCCGCAAAACAGGAAGAGTTTCATTCGGATATGGGCCTCCAGGTTTCCCCCATATCCGCAGCCCATCGTTCAGCGATATCGGTCTGCTCCAGAATTCCTGTCCCCACGAACAATTCCTTTATAAGATCCCACATCCTCAATTCTAAATCTCAAACTCCGGCTGTCTCTAATCGACCAGTTGCTCCGCGCACCAGACTCTCTCAAGAACAAATAGCCGCGCGTCAGGTTCTAGGAAAGGAACATCTTATCTTCGATGGAAACCCGGAAGAATGGCCAATTTTTATCAGCCATTTCGAGCAGTCGACAATTGACTGTGGTTTTACGGATACGGAGAACATGCTTCGGCTACAAAAATGTTTGCGTGGTCCAGCGTATGAAGCCGTAAGAAGTCGTCTTTATCTCCCTTCAGACGTGCCGCTCGTGATATCGACCTTACGAACATTTTTCGGCCGACCTGTGCTTGTCATCAAATCGCTGCTGAATAAAATCCATCAAGTACCACCACCAAAACTGGATCGCCTTGACACTTTGATGCATTTCGCACTAGCAGTGCAAAATTTCGTCGGCTCGCTGATTGCTGGTGAACAGAGGGAGTATCTTGCAGACCCGATTCTCGTGCAGGAGCTTGTCGAAAAGCTTCCTGTCCCATGGCAAATGGAGTGGGCTGCTTTCGAAATTCAACACCAGTCCGTCACGTTAGAAACGTTTGGCGAATTTATGTCTGTATTGATGACCATGGCCAGTAGAGTCTCTTTCAAAAGTCCGAGCTTTGGAAACATTACCCAATCGGATTCGAATAAGCGTAAGCCGAAAGAAACGGGACTATTGTATACCCACGCACCCGGATCGGATGCACCGAAAGTGACAGATGTTGCTTTGCAAGTTCGCCATCAACAAAGTAAGCCTTGCTTCTGTTGCGGACGTGAGGGACATCGGGTAGCTGAGTGCCCACAATTTAAAGCAGCCAGCGTGGACGAGCGTTGTAAATTAGTCCAGCTAAAGAAACTATGTAGAACTTGCTTGAATAGTCACGGAAAGTGGCCTTGCCGGTCCTGGACAGGATGCGGAGTTGAAGGATGTCGCCATAAACACCACACACTTCTCCATCCATCAACCAACAACAACCAGAATATCAGTTTTTCCGCCAGTCACGTGTCCTCGGAAGATTTGACCTGGGCACTTTTCAGAGTGGTTCCGGTTGTCCTCTACGGAAAGAGTCGCTCTCAACTGATCTTCGCCTTCATCGATGAGGGCTCGTCTTACACCCTGATAGAAGAATCCGTTGCTAATCAACTCGACTTGGATGGCCCTAAGCAGCCGCTCACTTTGCAGTGGACTGGGAATGTAACCCGGGATGCTGTTCCTCCCGGCTAGTGTCGCAGCTAGTGGAAATGAATATTTCCGCGAAAAGTTCTACTCGCCAGTACCAACTGAACCATGTTCGCACTGTTCGTCGTCTAATGATCCCCTCGCAAACTTTAAAATATCGTGAGCTGTCACGCCGCTTCCCTCACCTACGTGGCCTTCCGGTAGAAGATTTTGAACTCGTTCAGCCACAATTGCTGATAGGTCTGGACAATCTACGACTTTGTGTACCATTGAAGCTCCGTGAAGGCGGCCCAAAGGATCCGATCGGGGCAAAGTGCAGATTGGGTTGGAGTATATACGGATGTGTTTCTGGAAATCCGACCACACCAGCCGTCTTAAATCTACACCTCGGGGCGATATCCGATCCAGATAGGGAGATGAACGAACAACTGCGTGATTACTTCGAACTGGAAAGTTCCGGTGTAAAGATTCCGAACAGTATTCTTGACACCGAAGATGATAAACGGGCGAGGCAACTCCTGCAAGAAACAACACGACGATTGGAATCAGGTATCGGATTCGAGACTGGACTTCTTTGGAAGACTGACGACCTGAATTTTCCTGACAGCTACCCCATGGCTTCCCGTAGGGAAGAGTGCTTGGAAAGATGATTTGCACGGGACCCACAACTGGAGGCAAAAGTTCGTGAGCAGATAGCAGACTACGTGCGTAAAGGGTATGCGCATCAAGCCACATTGGAAGAGCTGACGTCTGTTGCACCGGAACGTGTGTGGTATCTCCCTCTGGGCGTCGTGACCAATGCTAAGAAGCCAGGAAAGATCAGATTAATCTGGGATGCGGCAGCCAAGGTTGGTGGAACATCTTTCAACTCGAACCTTCTCAAGGGGCCAGACCTCTTAACCCCACTTCTGCAAGTTCTCTACCAGTTCCGCCAGTTCCCTGTAGCAGTGTGCGGCGATTTGATGGAAATGTTCCATCAAATCAAGATTCGATTTCCCGATTGCCAATCTCAACGGTTCCTCTTCCGTGAGCACCCAACGGCGAAGCCAAAGGTCTACATCATGGACGTGGCCACATTCGGTTCTACGTGTTCCCCGTCTTCAGCCCAATTCATCAAAAATCTCAACGCCCAAGAGCTCGCTTCAGAGTATCCTCGCGCAGCTGTAGCCATTGCAAACAACACCTACGTAGATGATTACTTGGGCAGTTTCATGTCGATTGACGAAGCGGTGGAGGTCGTAAATGAGATAAAGCTGGTGCATTCCAAGGGCGGTTTCACGCTACGACGCTTCTTATCCAACGAAGCGGAAGTCTTGCGAGGAATCGCAGAGTTTGCTGAAGTCGAAGACAAGGTTCTTACTTTGGAGAGAGGGGAGAAGTCAGAATCGGTGCTGGGAATCAAGTGGCTGCCGAAAGACGACGTTTTCATCTATTCATTTGCACTTCGAGATGACCTCAAACAAATCCTGAACGAGCAGCACATTCCTACTAAACGCGAGGTCCTCAAAGTAGTAATGAGCTTATTCGACCCCCTCGGTTTCATCTCGTTTTTCTTAGTGCATGGGAAAATCCTCATGCAGGATATCTGGGCCCGAGGAACGCAGTGGGACGAAAATGTTCCGCATGATCTCTACGTGCGATGGCGAGAATGGACGAATCTGTTTCCAGACTTAGACAAAGTACAAATCCCACGATGTTACTTTCCATCTTCATTCCCTAAGAATCTCGAGAATCTGCAAATACATGTCTTCGTAGACGCGAGTGAGGCTGCTTTCTCTAGCGTGGCCTATTTTCGCTTGGAAATGGATGGAGCGGTTGAAGTTGCTTTCGTTGGATCCAAAACTAAGGTGGCTCCACTCAAGACAGTCTCAATTCCTCGACTCGAACTAAAATCCGCTGTTCTAGGAACACGTCTCCTGAATTCTATATCAAGCCAACACACCTTTCGCATAGGCCACCGATACATGTGGAGTGACGCAGGAGTCTGCCTAGCGTGGATTCGTTCCAAGGATCACCGAAAATATCACCAATTTGTTTCCGTACGGGTCGGTGAAATTCTAATGTCAACGGATCCCAGAGACTGGAGATGGGTTCCATCAAAAATGAATGTGGCTGATCAAGCAACCAAGTGGAAAGAAGGACCACAACTATCGATGCAGAATCCGTGGTTCCGGGCACCAGAGTTCTTGTACGAACCCGAGAAACAATGGCCGAAAGAGCGCACTGTCCAGACAACAAGTGAAGACCTTCGAACAGTGCACTTAAACCTTGGGCACTTCTCTCCAAATCCTGCAATCATCGACACAACTCGCTTCGACTCCTGGGCTAAATTGCTTCGAACCACGGCCTTTACATTCCGCTATATTGACAACTTCAAACGGGACCTAGTCGGTGAACCATTGGAGCTCAGATTGCTCACCCAGAAAGAACTCGAACGCGCTGAACGCCTGCTTTGGAGAATTGCTCAAGCAGAATCGTATCCCGAGGAGATTGCGCTACTTTCCGAAACACAAGGCCCCCCTGAAAGTCGTCACAGTGTCGTCAAGAAGTCCAGCACCATCTACAAGTATTGGCCGTTCCTGGATGAGCATGGTGTTTTGCGAATGCGTGGCCGTATCGGTGCTGCGCCATTCGCACCGACAGAAGCTAAGTTTCCCACGATTCTCCCCCGAAAGAACTATATTACATTTTTGATTGTCGACAGATATCATCGTCGTTTCCGACATGCAAATCGGGAAACCATCGTCAACGAGATCCGACAACGTTTCGAGATTCCCAAGCTGAGGTCCCTCGTCTACAAGGTGGCGCAGAAGTGTTCCTGGTGCCAGGTGATGAAGGCCCGGCCGAAACCGCCGGCCATGGCACCACTTCCAAAATTCCGGCTGACAGCATTCGTGCGCCCTTTCACATCGGTAGGCTTAGACTATTTCGGGCCAGTTCTCGTGAAGGTGGGCAGACGCAATGAAAAACGCTGGGTGGCCCTCTTCACGTGCCTGACCATCCGTGCTGTACACTTAGAGGTGGTTCATTCGCTAAGCACGGAATCTTGTATAATGGCAGTTCGCCGTTTCGTTGCGCGTCGTGGTCCGCCGAAGGAGTTCTGGACGGACAACGCTACTTGCTTCCAAGGTGCCAGCAACATTTTGAAAGAGGAGATCGCTGCAAAGACCAACGCCCTGGCTCTCACATTTACCAGCGCCGAAACTAGCTGGAAGTTTATTCCGCCGGCCACTCCACACATGGGCGGAGCGTGGGAGAGGCTGGTCCGCTCAATCAAGGTAGCGAGCGGTGCTATTTTGGAAGCTTCTCGCAAACCGGACGACGAAACGCTGGAAACCATCTTCTACGAAGCCGAAGCAATGGTCAACAGCCGACCACTCACCTACATTCCGTTGGAGTCGGCCGACCAAGAAGCGTTGACCCCAAATCACTTTATATTGGGCAGTTCAACTGGAGCGAAGATTCTACCGACGGAACCCGTCGACCACCGAACAACACTCCGCAGCAGTTGGAAGCTGGCGCAATATATAACCGATCAATTCTGGACTAGGTGGCTGAAAGAATATTTGCCCATGATCTCTCGTAGAACGAAATGGTTTGAAGAAACCAAGGATCTGGAAGTCGGTGATTTGGTTATTATGCCTGACGGTGGGCTAAGGAACCGGTGGATCCGAGGTAGAGTGGAGCAAGTATTTCCTGGACGAGACGGCAGAGTGAGAGAGGCTTTAGTTCGAACGACTTCGGGTACCTTCAGGAAGGCAGCCTCTAAACTGGCTGTTTTAGACGTCGCCGAAAGATGTGAACCTGAAGCAGTGGTTCCAGATTTGCACCAAGGTTCACGGGCGGGGGGATGTGACGACGGGGTCCCTCGTCGCCGCAACACTTCTGCACGCGGCGCTGCACTGGCTGTCACATCTGACGTACGCGAGAAGAAAAGTCATCCGTGAAACAGGATAGAAAAACTGTTAAGTCATAGTTAAACCAGAAGGTAGATTCTCGACTTTTCGTTCAATTAAAATTAAATAGTTCCCTAGTTCATCGCAGTTCAAACTTTGCTAAATTTATTTAGTTCTGATAATTCTCGGTCGTAAGTACCTTTGCTACCTAGGAGTTTTTTATTGTATTCAGCTAACAGTGAATATATTATCCAGGCACAGAAATATCGCGTGGGAATAGCCGACTCACTTCCGATCAAGCTAAAGGTTGCACCGTAAATTGTAAGAATTTCTTTTCCGTAAATGAAAATATCATATTATAATAAATACGAAATTTACAGCTCGAAGCTGACCAACCTATTTGCGTCTGCTAACCTGAACCGGTGACAACTTAACCTCTTTCAACCTAACAATCAGATATCTCCATTGGCGTCGGCTTTTTCTCCCTCTTTGGCTTTCTCTTGTCTCGTCTACAAGCTCGTTTAACTGCCTTTTCCAGCTCCGCATATCGTAAGCGGGCGGGTGTTTTGGCTGACCCGTTACATGCCTGCTCAATTCCGACTTTTGTATTCCTCCGATAATCGTCCATCCTCCAAGTTTCGTCCGACATCCATTCCCTTCTTCTTCCACAAATTTTACCAAGAGTACCATGGCTCGTCGTGATAAAGGCATTCTTGATTCCACACCACTGTTCTTCTACTGTTTCGTCTGTCAGCAATTCCGTGGCTCGGGATTCTAGCTGTTCAACGTATGTCCTTTTCACCTCTGGATTCTCCAACCGGCGGACGTCGTATCGACACCCGACTTTCTCCTCACGCCGTTGGACACGCGCAACTCTTAGTCGTATCTCGCCAAGGACGAGGTGATGGTCAGATGCAATGTCTGCGCTTCGTTTGTTGCGGACATCAAGAAGGCTCCTTCTCCATTTTCGGCTGATGCAAATGTGGTCAATTTGATTTTCAGTTCTACCATCTCGGGATACCCAAGTGACCTTATGTGCTGGTCGATGGAGGAAGAGCGATCCTTCGATCACCTAGTTGTTGTTGCCACAAAATTCTACAAACAGCTCTCCGTTTTCGCTCATCTGTCCTAGAACATGGCGCCCAATGATGCGCTCAAGGTCCTGATTGTCGGAGCCAATCTTTGCGTTGAAGTCGCCCAAATTTGAATGTCACCCTTCGGAATTTTCTTTAACCACGCTGTTCAGTTGACTGTAAAACTGCGCTTTCTCCTGCAAGTCGGCAACGACAGTTGGCGCATAACACTGGACCTACGATTATTCTTTCGTTTATCGGTTCTCATCTAATGAGGGCCGCGTAGGCCTGCGGGCTTAACAGGAAACCAACTCCTCGTTCCCGAGTAGCATGTTGTCCTCGTATGCCAGAGTAAAGCAGTACTTGCCCGGACTGTGTCTTGTGTTCTCCAGTGTTAGGCCAACGGACTTCGCTCAGTCCCAGAATTTCAAGCTTGAGGCGGCTAGCCTCTCTAGCAAGTTGTGCCAGTTTGCCTTGTTTGGCAAGGGTTAAAACGTTTCAGGTTCCAATTCGTGTCCGTGTTTTCATGCTAAAAGTCGTCGCCAAAGTTCCAGGTCGGTCATTTCTTTCGGATTCCGTAACAATTTTTTCATTCGGGAGCAGTAGGTTGTTAGCCTAAAGTCCCTATCCCGCTATGGGGCTACCATCTTGGACATAGTTGGCGGGAGCCGCATTTCATAAATTCAGCCGCTCGCTGCGAGACAGACGCTGTTTAATCCGCCCCTGACCTGGAGAACAGACGCTCGGTTGTTGTTGCACGCTGCCCCTGACTTGAGGAACAGACGCGTGCGACCTTCTCAATCTGCATGCGACCAAAGCATCCACCGGGGTTGGGTACCCGATCTCCGCTTAGGTTACTCGCATCCCAGCCGGTACCACGGGGAGGTAGAGATAGGAGTTGTGAATAAGAGGTGATATGACCACTATGGGGTCTCGTGTTGCACATTATCCACCATTTACCAGCCAAAATGCCAAACCCTGCTTAAAAAAATTCATCGAATCGAACAACCTGAATAACATGTAACATTCTATGAAGCCTTGGCAATAACATCAAACGTAAAAAACATCTGCTGTTAACGCTTATCGAAACTGTTATGTAACTGAAGAAACCACGCAACGTCAAAAGGAGCATCATGCAACTGCGGGGTTAGATGCAACATTTGTGTACCCCAGCACTCATTCATTTTTTATATTTACGAAATGTGATAACATTGTTTCTCAAATCTTCAGCTAGCTTTTTACTTTTTTAGTGCTCATAGAAAAGTTCCAAAATCAAGCTATAAATGTACAATTTTTGACATTTTTCGATACCATAAAAAACTTTATCCAGTAAGACCAATACCATCCAGTGTTTTTTAATAAATAATTTAATGAATCTGACTGAGATAAATAAATACAAACATAAAATCAAAGTGATCCTTGTACATAAATCTTGTTTTCGTATGTTCGAATATGATTGTTTTGCATCACGATTTTTTTTTAAATTAAATTTCATTCAGCGTTAATATTTCATTATTTAATACATTCCCGAGCACAGGTTCAAGTATGGAACCCTGTGGAACACCCGCTCTGGTAGGACAGTAGATCGAAACCCGGTTTCGGTTTCGAGGGTCAAGACGCGGTTTCCGAAAAATCTTCCTATTATACTCTAGAGAGTATGAGGAACACGCATTCTATGAGGCCCTTGCAAGCCCCCTGCAATAGCTTCTCAGCTAGCTTTGCTGAAGGCATTTTTTATGTCGATCGTCACAATTGCGCAATGATGAACACCTGTCCTCTCTTTTGATATGCAGGTTTCACGTACCTACTCTGTCACCATTGTCTTTGCCATTTTTTAATGCCAGGCAGACCAAAAAAATCTATGATTTCGCGAAAAAAAAATCATTTTTTTTGTGATTTTATCTGAAAGTTCTGTGATGGTTTTCTTTGATGGAAATAGAAAATTTTCTTTAGGTCTTTTTCAAGTCTTGCTCAAGTTCGTCGACCAAAATTCGCTGGTTTTCATCCGGGTTGTCAATAAGAAGCATTATAAACATTCCACCGTTGAAAACGGTTGAAATTTCAGGAAATGTTGCGAGTTGCGAGTATTTCTGGAAATGTTGCGAGCTACGGACTATTTTCTGAGTAAAAAAAATTACATCGATTTGTGCTTCCTCAAAGTAGGTATTTGTTTGTTCTGTTTACTGCTATGACAACATGCTTGATGTAAATCAACAAAGGAATTTTCATATTTTTGAAACATGCCATGTTTTCAATAGTCCGATCATCAATTGTTAACCTCAGTTGTTTTTTTTTTTCAAAGTTTGAAATAATTTGAAGTTGGTAACGCTTGGCTACGAAAGTTTTAATCAGATTTTCCGAAATTTTATCTCTAAATTTGTTACTACGATCTGAATTTTTCCCTCTTATAAGCTTCATAAGTCCTTCAGTTATGCCAAATATATATGTTTTAATGGTATAAATGCCCCATCCTCTCCCCCACTTAATGAGGCTAGGGTCTATCTACATATAACGTCACATGCCATATATGTTTGATAAGAGTTTTCGAGTTACGTCAAATTAAATAAGGATAAAACCTGTTCCCTTCTCTCAGTCTGTCTCAAACTATTTGTACACTAAATAACTACCGTTCTTATACAATATGGTCCTTTTTGCTTCATAAGTTCTCGATTTATGCCAAAGAAAAAAACATCTAGTTAGAGAGCCCCCTTGTATTTTCTATCACCTTTTGCTGGAAGAAGATCGGATTCTTCGATAATCATAACAATTTTTTCGTGTTCTTAGTTTAAACAACAAAATGTGTATCGTTTTACTCTCCCCTTTCCAAGCTGCCAGGCAGAAGGGTCTATACTCTATAACAATCATACGGACATATCTCATACCAAAATACATTCCCATGCCATACTTGAGTCCATTTGCTTGATTAGTGCTCAATTTAGGCAAATCAAATTGTGTTGGAGCCCCTTCTTTTTTAGAAGGAGGGTGGTGTGTCAAGTATTCATGGAACGATTTCTTGTACCCAAATAATTTCCCATGTAAAATTTGGTACATTTGTTACATAAATTCTCGGGTTATGCAAAAAAAATGTTTAAATTCCAAACTTTGGAAGCTTCTTTTCTTCCTATATCCCGATCCTTTCCTCTTACTGGTAGAAAAAGGGGGTTTAAAAAATCCCAGAAAAGTTTCTCGGAATTCAATCTCATGCCAAATATGTTTCTATTTGCTTGATTAATTTTTGAGTAATACATTTGTAAGGGAGTCCCATCTCCTTTCTTTTTTCTCTATTGTGTGGAAGGAATAAAATTTAATATTTATAGAAATATTTCTCGTACTCAAATACCTTTCATGTCAAATTTGGTTCCATTTCTTTGATTTGTTCTCGAGTTTTGTATAAATCGTAAGAGAGCCCCCTTTTCTCCTTTCAAACTCTCCGTTGACTGAAGCTAGAGAGAGTTACTTAATATTCCTAGAAACGTTTCTCGTACCTAAATACCATTCCATGCCACATTTGGTTTTATTTACATCATCAGTACTCGAGTTATTCAAACATGTTTCTTTTCTCTACCCCTTCCAGATTTAGGGCGTGGTCTCAATCCACAATAGGGATCATCCTCAGTCGGTTTAACTGAAATCAGTTAACTTTTTTTTCTTTTTTATAGCAATTTTACCCATTAAGGGGCAACAGCAGGGTTATATGAAACCTGTGTATACCACAACAATTATTCAATTTTTATTTCAATATAATGTAATAGTGTTTTAATTAAAAGATAACTAAATGGTGATCACATAGTTTCTCACAATGATAGATTGTTTTTTTTAAACAAATTTATACTCATAGAAAATTGAAAAAAAAAATCGAGCAATAGATGTACACATTTTTACATTTTTCGATACCGTTAAAAGCTTTGGCTTTGGATTGGCTGAATGATATCACCTACAAACTTTATATTGCTTTTATTATCCTACACCAACACTGTTGGTGTAAAAATATTTTTCATACAGACCTCAATTTATTTCAATAAATATTTTTTATAATTCAGTTACAAGTCTGGGCTAAAATGCATCAATATGCGAATCAAAGTCAACCTTTTAAATTTCTTCATATGCTGGAATATGTTTGTTTTGCAGCACGTGTTTGTAATTTCAAAATTTCTACCAGCCATATATTTAGTTTAATGATTTCGGCAAGTAGAATTTTGTTTAGTATTTTACTCCTAAATGTACATGAAACTTAAGCTTTTTTTTTAATAACGTTTTTGACAGAAAAATGATAAATTTAATTCGAACAAAATAAAAATTTACTGCAATTGGGGCTTTATGCGTTATGACATAACAAATATATTGAAAACTATAAATTTTAAAATATTGTCATTTAATAAAACATTTAAAACAAAGTTTGTTGCAACTTATCTACCCCTTTCTCTTAGTAGGGTGAAAATTGCTTTTTTTTGTAAATTTAAATATAACTGATGAATCCAATCATTTTTCTGAATACGACAAATTTATGTCCTATCAACCTTACAGCTTTTGGTGTACAAGCGTTATGAATACTAATGTTCGACAGTGTACCTATAGATATGTATTTTTTCATCACAAAATACCCAATGTGTTATTTTCTGCAGCGTTTTTCCAATGATTAAATTTAAGTCGGGCCGGCTTTAGGATCAATTTTAAATGTTTTTCATGGAACTAAAAAATTTGAAGTGTTTTTTTTTTAATCTACCGCACAACAAAACCACGAAACCTCAATATTTTCAAGAAAAAAAAGCGTTTATCTGAGGCAGCATTCGTTCGACCCATTGACCTTTATTTCGTTTGAAGGGTCACACAAAGTGTATCAAATGGATACCGGTATCTAGGTTAGTGTTATAATTATGCACTATCATAGGCCCTTCTCATGTAAAAGACATGAAGGTTGAAGGGACTTAAGCGAATTGGTCAAAGGGCATTGACTGAAGTTTGGAAAACAACTCCCACGCAATAAAAGCTATAAAAAGTTATTAAAAACCAAAACCGTGCCCTAGTCATCTGAATTGACGCAACTTTCGGTCTTTTATGTTTTCAAACGGTCAAGGGATGAGCGAAAGGCGTGCACTTTTTTTTTAAATGTTTTTGTTGGTGGGAAAAATGAGTCTGCTTTTTTCCGTCAGCAAGTTGCGTAATACGCGAGTAGTGTTGTTATATTGCTTCTTCTCCGGCGGACAATTCAAGTATCACGTCGCAAAAAGTTCCGTGAAAGGCGCAGAAATTTTTGGCATTCGCGAATTGCCATTGTTTGCCACGCTGATGCTGATTTGCAGAATCGAAATTATGATCTACGAACTCAGCGCAGTCGGTAAGCCATCAGTCAGCTGGTTTTTTTTTGCGTACGCTTTCAAGTTGCAATTTTCCTTGTTTCGCAATGGTTTTCTTTTCAATGGTGGACAGCGGGCGGAGAAAAAAAAACACTGAGAAAAACATGAGAGGATCTGCCCAAGCCGACTGAAAGTCTGATCCACAAACTAATTTTGATGACTCACGAAGTTACGCTGGTAAAACAATCGCTGACCCAAATCTGAGACAGGAAGTTGGTTGAAAATTTGCAAACATTGTGAAACACGCCAAAATTATTATCCAACTTGAAATCGCATGATTTTGTAGGGAACCCATTAAGTAATATCAATCACTTTTGTTTTTATTTGGGTTAAAGGAATATGTCGTTCATATTAATACAACATAACTCAGATTTTCTGTGATAAGTAGAAATTCATGCAGATACTCAAAGAATCGTAAACCAACACTTGCGTAAGTAGGATTGAACAATTGGCGGAAATGGTAATGGTGATGATGCAATTATTCACTCCTTTACAACCCGAATGATAGATCCCAATCACAATTCTCATCCATTACCACTAGTAGGTAGTGATCTTTACTGACGAGGCATTAAAACAACGCACATCATTCAACCGAGTTAACGAGACTTGGACTACTGGCATTATGAAGTGTAGGTTAAACAAAATTAAAGCACATTCGCAACAGTTTTCGCAAGAAGAAAGGACTGAGTCTGCAAAAGAAACAGAGCAATAATCACTGAGTCCATTCCAAACAAATGAAAACGAAGAAAAGGTGACTGAGCCACTTTTATTCAAATGAACTTATGCCTTTTGCAATCAAGCCACTAAATAATACTACACACTACGAAAAAAATCTGTAAAATCACATCACATGTGATGTAAATAAAAAGGAGCATCATATATGACGGAATTTTCAGTGCTAGTTGGAAATTACACGTCAGTGAAATTTTGCAACGTGTAAAATAAAAATGATGTAAAATTTTGCAACGTGTAAAATAAAAATGATGTCAATTATAATCTCACTGAATATTGGAAGAGAAACTTCCCAATTGGAATTTATTTTGTTTTATTTTTTGTTTATATGATTCAACAATGGAATTTTCTCATCTCTTTATAAAAATTAAACCTTTTTATAACTAATTTAATTTATTTTACTTAGCGACAAACATTTTTTAGCACACATTTTTTTTTATTAGGATTCTAAGTTGATTAACGTGGAGCCGCTTCCGGAACCGCATCCCTGCTTCACGAAGATCTCCGGGAAGCTCACTCGCGGGAAAACTGCTTAAACTTTGGTGCACGACTTGACTTGACACTTAATTTGTTTACATTTATCTATGATCCTGTTCTTGACAGTTCATAATTTTACATGACATTATCATGTTCAGTGTTTGTAATATTGATTAAATACAAACTCAATGTCGTCATCACATTCCATGACGTGTAATTTTAAGAAATTTCTTATTCAGTGTTGTTAAGAATTGTGTATGACCAAAAACATTTGTAAAATTACATCACATATGATGTAACGAAAAAAAGCAGCACATATGATGGAATTTTCAGAGCGAGTTGAATATTACACGTCTATGAATTTCAACAGACGTGTAAAATTTGGAAGACATGTAAATATTGAAGACGTGTAATATTTAATTCGAACTGAAAATTCCGTCATTTCTGATGCTTCTTTTTATTTACATCATATGTGATGGAAATTTACATCAAATAATCGCATTCCGTGTTATGTAATATTCATGTCCTTCGAATTCAGTGTTATTATGGATTCAACTTTTTTCAATCTGTAAATTTACATTAACAAATCGCGTTCGACGTCATGTAATATCAAAGGTTTTTCAATTTCAGTGTTGTTAAGGATTCAGATTTTTTTGCTGTGTAGTTGATTCAAAAGTAAGTGTATTGGGTAACGGAATTATTTTGGACTGCGTTCATATTTTGCATGCAACTATTTTCCAATATTTCACTCATAAATCAAGTTAATCATGAAAAGTAAGAACGAATAAAGGGTGATACGGTCGAAATTTGGTCAATATCAACTTGACGTATTTCTTTCAATTTTGCATTTAAAACAATTGAACACCCCTCATTTTGAAGGTGTGTGTGTGTAGAATGTTGCTCCTATTTTGATTTTGGAATTCACTCTTCAGTTGTCAAAATGCCGTCCAAGGAAGAAGAGCAGCATTTTGCACGCGCATCGCGAAAATCCGACCTACTCGCACGCAAAGCTGGCAAAATCGCTAAAAGTTGCCAAATCAACCGTTACAAATGTAATTAAAGTGTTTGTGGAACGTTTGTCGACAGCCAGGAAGTCTGGATCGGGGAGAAATCGAAAACCGGAAGTCGCTGAGACGACAAAGAGAGTTGCCGGTGGTTTCAAGCGAAACCCTAACCTCTCTCTCCGAGATGCCGCAAATAAGCCGGGTGTATCGTCTACAACCGTGCATCGATCCAAAAAACGAGCCGGACTATCGACTTACAAGAGGGTAGTGACTCCAAATCGCGATGATAAACAAAATACGACGGCCGAAGCGCGATCCCGGAGGCTGTACACGACGATGCTGATGAAGTTTGACTGCATGGTAATGGACGATGAAACCTACGTCAAAGCCGACTACAAGCAGCTTCCGAGACAGGAGTTTTATACGGCAAAAGGAAGGGGAAAGGCCACAGATATTTTCAAGCACATGAAACTGTCATAGTTTGTGAAGAAATATCTGGTTTGGCAAGCCATCTGTACCTTTTCTTGAAAAGCAGCATTTTCATAGCTTCCGGGACTGTCAACCAAGAAATTCACGTGAAAGAGTGTTTGAATAAACGTTTCCTGCTGCCATTACGGTAAAAAGGCCATGGAGTGGTACGCCGCCAACAACGTGCAGGTGGTTCCTAAGGACAAGAACACTCCCAACACGCCAGAGCTCCGCCCAATTGAGAAATACTGGGCTATTGTCAAGCCATCGAGGGCCAAAAAACTGCTAAGGACGAGCAGCAATGCAAGGCAAACTGGCTTTCTGCGGCGAAGAAGGTGGATAAGTTGGCTGTACAAAATCTGATGGCAGGGGTTAAGCGTAAGGCCCGACAATTCGGATTTGGAAAAGCGGAAGCCTAACTGAATATTTTTCCTGAATTTTATACAAATTAAACTTCAAAAAGAAATATAATTTGATTTTTTAAATAAACGATTTCACCGATTTACACGCGTTTTCCCATGGCCAAATTTTGACCGTATCACCCTTTATAGTTGAAGGTCCTTCCTATTACTCTAATCATATCTAGCATTCCATTTAAATAAGCCGATGGGAACCGAAAATTAAAAATAAAGTTTCGATTTTTTTACATTTGGGCCGAATCAAGCCCTTTTTCAGGAGGACGCCCATTATTGGAGTCCACATTGAAAAGGTTACTTCCATCTGTACCGTTGATCCGTCAATACGTACGCCGGAGCTGCTGTGTACCTGCAAGAACATTTTACATTATTTATTTAATTTTCTTAGCGGTTTTTCAATCAACACTTTTCACTTTTAAAATAATTTTCATAATCTTTTATCAGTATTTTCTCATTTCTTTCCAGCATTGGGAAGTCATCGACTGGCTCAAGAGCCGAAAGAAAAGGAATTGCTGAACCTTATTCGGGTCCATCAGCCAAAAAAGTTGAAATATCCCTTTCATTCGATGTCCTTCATAACATCGGTGATAAGGAAATATTCATATTTAATTCTGATAAAAGTTATAACAAACCATCTTCTTCTTATACTCTTGAAAATGATATGGTTCCACCAATTACGGTTCCGATTCTTCAATGCGTTTCGGAAAGAAATCGTCACTTCCGTCAAGAATGTGAGGATTTCTTTTGAGATCGGTCGAAGAGGAACTGCTCGTATATTGGCGGAATCTTTTGATGATTTTCAAAAGGTTTTAAATTATTTGAATAACAATAATCACCAATTTTGTACATACGACACTAGAAGTGATCGTCCCTTTAAAGTTGTACTTCGTGGTCTCACCGGCGATCAGACACCGGATGAGATCACAACTGAATTAAATTCTTTGTTAGGTTTTTCCCCGATTCAAGTAATTCAAATGAGGAAAGAAAACCAACACGAATATTACCAGTAGTTTTGGTTTTGCTCCTGAGCTTTATTTAGTCCATTTTAATAAGAATCAGGTTAATAATTTGCAAAATCAGTCAAATTTGGGCATTTTCGAAAATTTTCAACCAAATTTCTTCAAAATATTACGCAATGTCGTCGTTGTCAAGCTTTTTGTCACGGCACTAAAAATTGTAGAATGAATGCCAGATGCATGCTATGCGACTCATTCGATCAAAATCAAAATACCTTTTTGGTGGTGATAAACCACAAACAGAATTTTTCAAGTGTGCAAATTGCGCAGGTAATCATTCCTCGAATTCCATAGACTGTCCGTTGGGGCAAAAATTATTGCTTCAAAGAAAAATCCCAAAGTTGTCAGAAAAATTTCTTCTCCTCCTTCCTCTTTTTCATCTCCACACGTCAGACCGGCAAACAATCTGCCTGTTCGCGGTCAGCCTCGGAATACTTAAGAATCTGTTGTTAATCTTAAGTTGTCCACGTCATTTATTCAGTCTGTAGAGCCTAAATCGGCTAAGACGGTGTATATCTTTTTAAAACTCGTCTTGGTAATGCTCGAAGTGATTTTAATGTTACCTGTGCTGATTCAGCGCCACAGTCTAGTTGTTTAACGCTTTCACAGGTGATTGAAAATGGGTTGCCTGCTTTCGGTATAACTTGTTTAAAGCTGGACAATAACTTGAAAAGCAACGCTTTCTTTAAAATTTTACGAAATGATCTACTTGATCGACAAGGTGGGGGTGTAGCTATTGTCATCAATAGTCGTCTCAAATTTAGACTTCTTCCTTCTTTCAATACAAAAGTCTTAGAAACAGTTGGAATTGAATTAGAAACTTTTATGGGGATAATTATAATTATTGTCGCATATTTGCCTTTTCAATGTAGCGGTGAACAGAAAATTTTATGAAGGGAGAATTACAAAAACTCACCAGAAATAAATCTGAACTTTTTATTATTGGTGACTTGAATGCAAAACACCGATCTTGGAATAATATTTCATCAAATTCAAATGGGAATATTTTATTTAATGACTGCTCTGTAGGTTATTATGCAGTTGAATATCCTAATGGGCATACTTGTTTCTCTTCGATTAGAAATCCTTCCACAATTGATTTGGTTCTGACGGATTTAGGCGAGCAATGTAGTCAATTAGTTACTCATGCGGACCTCGATTCAGACCACCTTCCAGTAACTTTTTCTTTATCCCAAAGTCTCATTGAAAACCCTTTAAAATCAACTTTTAACTTTCAAAAAGCTGACTGGGAGCGATATAGAAATTTTATTGAACGTAATTTGAATGTCAACGTTCCACTTAATTCAATAGAAGATATTGATTTGGCTGTAGAAAATTTGACAACTTCAATAGGCAATGCTAAAGCCGCTTCAATACCCAAAGTTAAACATAAATTTAATTAACCTTTGATAGATGATGATCTTCAGTTTTAGATAAGACTGAAAAACATTCGTCAACGCCGATACCAACGAACTAGAGATCCTTATTTAAAATTAATTTATTGCGACCTTCAAAAGGAAATCAAACGCCGTTTCTATTTTATTCGTAACGAAAATTTTGCAAAAACAGTAGAGTTCATAAAACTCTTCTCAAAGCCATTTTGGAAATTAACTAAAATTCTAAAAAGTCAAGCCAATTCCTACTTAGAAAGATAGAGATAAACTTCTTTTAACTAATGCAGAAAAAGCTCAAAATTTAGCACAACAATTTGAATCTGCTCATGATTTAAATTTAAACTTTGTAAGTCCAATTGATGCTCAAATTTCCCTAGAATTTTATGATATTCTTTCTAAGCAAAATGTATTGGAAAGTTCTTGTGAGACAAACATTGATGAACTCAAATTGATTTTCAAAAAATTTAAAAAATTGACTCCGCGAGCCTCCGTGAGTAGATGGGATTTTCTATATTCTTATCAAAAAGTTGCCTGGAAGCAGTTTACATTTTGAAGTTAAAATCTTCAGCAAATGTTTTCACTTGGCTTATTTTTCCAATAAATGGAAAAATGCCAAAGGGGGCATCCATAAATTACGTAACGCTCCTAGGGGGGGGGAGGGGGTAAGCTCTACCGTTACAAATTGTGACATAGGGGAGGGGGGAGGTATGCTCATCGTTACGTAACGGTTTTTTCCTTAAAAGTGTCAGTTTGATCGCAACTATTTTTAAGTCATGCAATTTTTGCAGAATGATATGCAAACCAAAACCAGCTTAAAATTTGTAAGCTTCAACATAATTAAAACAAGTTTGAAACCTTTCCTCTTTAAAAACTCTGAGATATACTCCTTAAAATGTGTATTGAATATACGTGAAATATTCATTGGAGAACCGAATATTGGTAAATTTACCCCCAAGAAATCAATGCAACCATAAGACGAAAAATTGTACTATTTTTCTCAATTGGTATAAAAAATGCAATTTTCATTATTCCTACGAGTATAACTACGTGGAGTATATTTTGCATAACAAGTGTGCAGTGCAGGAGCATGAACAAAATAAAGTAAAAAATGTAGATGATCAATTAACAAGCACAGAGCAACTCGCAAAAAGACAATCAATATTTTTTATCAGAGAGCTATCATCAATGAGCACTAAGAAGCGATTTGGAAATATATTTATTCCATTTTGAAGAACATTAAAAAAATTATGTTAAAATCTTTTTTTACCTGCAGAATTTAGTATACGAAAACCTGAGAAGATGGGGGGGGGGGTTATTATTAGCGTTACGTAATTTTCATAGAGGGGTACGTCGAAGCGTTACGATCTGTGACATACGGGGGGGAGGGGGTCAAAAAAGTGCATTTTTTACGTTACGTAATTTATGGATGCCGCCAAAGTAACTCTAATTTTGAAACCTGAAAAAAGTGCTTTACAGCTTTCAAGTAATCGACCAATTAGTTTGCTTCCTTCTTAAGTAAACTAATTGAGAGAGTTATTTTGAATAGAATGATGATTCATATTAATCAGAATCCTATTTCCTTTCGTCATGGACATTTTACTACTTTTTTAAATTACTTGAAAATGTGGAAAATTTCTCCTAATGCTTCTAAAACACAACTTATTTTATTCCATCATAAGCCAAGAGCTGAATTTTAAAACCTAATGAAAATCATTCCATAACTTTTAATGGGGTTTCATTAGAATGGTCTGATCACGTGAAGTACTTAGGACTCACACTTGATCTGAATCTTACTTTAAAAAATCACATTGAAGATATTTAATCTAAATGTTATAAATACACACGCTCCTTTTCTTTTAACTCAAAATTAAGTATGACCGAGGTTCAAAACATAGTTCGATTCTATGAACTTAATGTTAAGTACCCTTTTTCCTCCTTGCGATGGTTCAAAACGGAGTTTGAACTGCGAACTCAAAATTGATCCATTTTTTTCCTTCGGCGAGAGTGCAAAGCTGAGTTCGACCATATGAACTAAAAATTGAACTATCTTTGTTGGACTGAAAACACTTAGCGAGGATTGTACTCCATTTCTTCGAAAACCATTGCCCAGAATGAAAAATCACCAGAAATCCACTTCCCCAGATTTTTTTTCCCAGAATGCACCATTTACCAGAAGTTTTTTCCCCAGAATGAACCATTTCCCAGAAAAAAAAATTACCAGAATGAACCATTTCCTAGAAAATTTCTCGCCAGAATTGTCATTTCCCAGAAAATTTAATATATTTATCCAACCTGAAATTCAAAAAATTCAAATAGATTTTTTCCACAAAAATTGGGTTCCCATAATACCATTTTTTTGCGGCAAAGCCAAAAAGCTTTGATCACCTGGAAAACTTTGACCAACAATAAATTTTTCCACATTATCATCAATAACTCAGTCTATAGTTTGAATTTTCTAAAACATTTTCTTCTTTTAAAAGCCTTTTAATTGAGTGTTGAATAGACAAAATTTTGCTTGTATTTGGATTTTTTTTCTGTAAGTAAAAATGTAATTTCAAAATCCTAAAATATCTATTTTTCCAAGGCTCTCAGAAAAACAGCTCTTCTGATGATACCGGAAAGCATCTAGAAGCAAACGGGTTGTTTAATATGATATTTAAAAAATAAGGACATTTTCCAAGAGTAAGCCCGTATTTGACAAATAGATAGGAACCCTATCAAATGGTTAACTTTGGAGAAAAAATTAAAATTTAAATAATGGGAGGGCCTAAGGGAATGTGTGAAGGTGAAATTTCATTTGTATTTTGAAGCTAAAACTATTTATTAATTGTTATAATTTTTGCCCCTAAATGCAACATCATTGTTCTTTTTTCGATTATAAATGTTTTTGAAAGAAAACGTCAAAAAGCAAGGTAAAATTTATAAACTAGCATTTGTAAATATTATGAAGGTGTTTTGTATCCTGTATTATCAAGAAAATTCATTAAAACCATCGAAAATAGAGACAGATCAATGTTACCCTAAATCATCAGATTCAAAACAGAGACAAAATCGATTTTGAAATCAAATTTAAAGTAGTCTAATAAATTTCTGCAACCATGTTTTACGTTTGTAGGAGTACAGTACTGGTTTTAAAAACATGAAACATTGCTCATTCCCCTTCACAGAAAAAATAAACGAAAAATATTGAAATAAGTGATCAATATTACCCCGGATAACGGTACTACGATAATTAAGTGTTACGAGCTAGTTGTTTTGGTCTTCGAAACGTTATTCGACAGTTGGCTCCTACAGTTGTAGAACATAGGTATCCATTTAGGAAAGTTCGATAGACGAAATATGTACTTGAAAATTGATTAAGAAACATTTCGTCTAGCAGTAGGAAGTGTGTAGCTTAGAGTTGACAATAGGGTACAACAAGTCCGGGATTTCAGTGAGTCCGGGGTTACTGGGAGAGTACCCAAGCAACCAAAAGTCACATATTGACTTGAATGAAGGCATTGAAAGTTACATATTGGCTGACAAAGAGAATCAACTGCCCAATTCCCTTTAGTGAACTTTATGTACTCATTAATGAACTTGAAAGTTGCTAAAGTGATTAATATGTAGGTTGTATGTGACTCGTTTTGCCCAATTCCCATTAGTGCACAATATGTACTCATTAAGGAACTCGAAAGTTTCAAAAGTGATCTATACGTACGTTATACGAGGCTTAAGTCACATAAAGGGCACAAAAGTGCTCAATACGGGATTTGGTTAGTCACATAAAGGGCACAAAAAGTGCATTGATGTGCTTTCAAAATCAAATCAGCTCTTCGAGTTTTAGTTTCAGTTAGAACAATATCTAGGCGAGGTCTTGTGGAAACAATCTGATGCAATATATGTAGGAAATGTAGGAAAGAAGCAATTGAGCAATTTTTTGAGTTTGAAATCCGGCGCATGGCATCATGGCGGCACCGGTACAGAACACAGTACATAATCAAGAGAAGGTGATATGAACCGAAGCCAACGGTTCAGTTGAGATAAAGAGAGATTTTTTTGCTCATTTTGCGACTTTTTGAAAGCTGAGTTAAGAGACCGCTGAAAGCTGAATAGAAGATCATTAAGACATGTTTTGGAACTTGAAAGTATCAATAAGAACTTAAATTTTGAGCTGCATAGAACGTACTTCATATCAATGATGGGGCTGAGTAAACGTTTTTGTACCTGTTTTATGGGACTTTTGGTTGCTTGGGTAGCCAGTAAAATACACCTATTAAGATTTCTATAGTTCTATCGCAGTTAGCAAGACAGACAGATGGTAAGATGATGTGTGATGGAAGAAGGATAGATAGAGTAGCAAGTAATTATTCGAATCTGATGCCATGCGAGCTTGGTTGATGTGCTGGAGCGACAAGCGTCCCGGCCTTGCTTTTTTCGCGGAACTAGAATTCATGAGAATTTTCTCACCGATTAGGTTGTTATTTAGTTTATTATCACAAATTCAAATGGACCTTCGAATTATTGTGATTAAAACCCGAAATCACTGCTTCAAACCGAAAATTCCTATTGGATTTTCAACTTATCGCGTTACAACCTGGCATCAGTTTTTTCGTGCTTTCCATAGCGCTCAATATGTCACACAGTAAACGAAAATTACCGAGTTCGGTAATTTTTTTTACCGAAATCCTAACATGTTTAAATCGTGTTCGATTTACCGATGTTCATTTATTCTTTACCGAAAAAATTACCGAACAGTTCAACGATTTACACATGTTAGGATAACCGTAAAAAAATTATCGAACTCGGTAATTTTCGTTTACTGTGCAGGTCTGTGTTTTATTCCGTGGAGGATAAATGAAAGCAGTTATGTCGCGTGCACAGGAAGCAAACCAACGCGCTGCTTGTCACCCCAGTATAACAACACCCTTAAGTTTAATGAGTAAAAACATACTATCATTATTGTAATATGAGTTTTTGTGTACTTTCGACATATCCGTCGACGAACACCCTTCGATTACTATTGGCTCAAGTATATAAAAGTGAAAAAATTACTTGAATCTTTTGAAATAAAAGAAGGCTTCTGCTTTAATTTTTCAGTGTAGAGGGGAGATGTGTAGCCCATAGTTACGAGCGTGACACTCTCTCGACGCATAGACCTTTTCTAGTTGACAATATCCCTCCTTCTCTCTTACTACACACATGCACATACGACAGCTGAGCTGTCGTGACATGATCCGTCATCAGTTACCTTACAGTCTTCAGCAAGAGTGGGTGCGTGTCTCCCGTTCAGACGGTGTAATGCAAGCCATTTTGCACACTTAGTATTAAGTATGCCTATCATAACTTAGTTTTGCGATTGCCCAGTTGAATTTTATTTAAGTTGAGGGTTGCCACCGAAGTGCTGTTTTGAACCAAAACTACTTAATTATGAGTTTGATTCTCGCGTGAGCTTTCATTACGACACGTCGTATGAAACATCGTAACAATTCACAGAAAACTGCTGCAAAAGTTATCAAAACAGTTTTAAAATTTGTGTTCCACATATAAATATTTTGTCCAGGCAACAAATATTCTAAATGGAAAGAAATTACGACTCGTTTATGTCAGTTTTTGTATTTTTTCGTAATAAAACTGTTTGTTCACATTTTGTTTCATTCGACGTAATGAAAGCTCACGCGAGAAATCTCTTTATTCACTCATCAACAGTAAATACAAATTGTCCCTGCGAAATAAGATGCTTATCTATAAACAGGTGCTCCGACCAGCGATAATGGATGGAGTTCCGATTTGGTCTAGCTGGAAGGTCTAACTGAAAGAAAGCCATCCAGAGGATTCAGAACAAGGTTCTGAAAATGATTTTGCGGCTTCCACCTTGGCACAGTACCGAAGATCTTCATCGGATTGCGGGCATTGAATCGATCGAAGAGCTGGTCAACAAATTTAAGTCGAATAAATAAATTTTAGTGATGAGTAATCTATAGGGCTTTGAACAGTTCATTATTGAACTGAGCACCTAATTTAATGTAACAATGTTACACAAATGTAATGATGAATTGATACCAACAAAGACGTTTTAAGAAAATCGTTTACTCCACTTTCAATCCTATATCTTCCTATTAGGTTTCATCTCAAGCTAGAAAGTGAAATCTGTGTTCCCATGAACTCCCACTCAACTCAAAGGCCATCCACGCATTTGTTTTTAATATTATACGAAAATCAATATGAACGCATTTTTTAACAACGGGGGGAAAGAGAAGATAGAAAGTGTCAGACACTTCATGAACGGCCTTTCGGTTAACGTTCGATTCGACCACAATCGAGGTCGTCGTTGCTTTATTCTCCATTCTTCGGATTCCACCTACTCCAGGTTGTTTCAAAATAACATTAGGGGAATGGTCACGCACTTATCGAAATTCACTTGCGGCTCTTGATATGCGCCTTCGGTTATGGAATACTCAAGCCGATAAGAAGCGGAGACAGTTGAGGATCAAATGGAGGCGGGCTTGATGATGTGTGCTTCCGATTGGCCCTGCCTGGTCCAGTGACTCTCGGTGAAGTTATTCACGCGTATGAGACGCCCATGCTGAGGTGCGGCACCATCATGGACAAGCGCGCTAGCGCTGGAGATCAATCGAATGAATAATAAATACATCTTGGTCATCACCGATCGAGGGGCCATGTGTGTGGGGAGGGAGGGGGAAAGGGGGTTTAGCCTGTTGTAGTGGGCCGCAAACTTTCTCCCTGCGGTGGTGTTGTGGTGGGACCTCCCGCCTGGAGGCGCGTGACTTGAATTTCATTTAATTTCTTACCTGCGGCTATTGAGGCGAGCGAATGCCCGCATGGTTTCAGATTTCTCGAAATCCATGAATGACTGGACGGTAAACTTTCGATTTCCAAAAAGGATTAATGATTCTGCTCCGAAGAATCTGGGACAGTTCGGGTTTCCGAATGAGCAAACTTTCGCCAAAAGTGCTGCACCCCCGAAAACGGAACCTCAAAATAGCGGATTGGACGGCTTTGGATGGTTCGACAGACGAGGGGGAGAGGGAGAAACGTGTTCGAGGAACGTAATTTAACGCCACCCGGTTTACTTTCGAAGGAGGAGAGCCTGTTTTGTTGTTTACATGCGATGCGTACTGGAAGTGTTACGTTGCCCGATCGGGTAGGTAATAAAAATCGACTCAATTCTGGGGTCACTGACCGCAATACAACTTGGGAACAGAAAGATGTCTCGTGACTGATAAAGTTTATTAGCACTTTATGGAATGATTGGAGTATTTATTGTTTGTAATCGTTATTGTTGAGTGTTCGAACGTTCTAGGAGGAAATTTTCTTTCATTTGATTCAAAACAATCATATTAATATCATTTTTCATCTTTATTTTTTCTTCACTGTTTGATTTTTTCTTTTCTTTTCAATAATTTAAACAATAAATAACAGAACAGATCATTCTTACGAGTCATTGTCGTTTGTTTTTTCCTATTTCCGGAATAGATATTTGTTTTCGAGAAGCAGTTTTCTTTCTTCCTTCGGAAGATTTGCGAAAGGGGCGGAAAAAGAATGGTTTTGTTGTTAAGTCGAAGATTGGAAAAACAATTGTAGAGAAAACGCGTGCCGCCGGCCCAAAATATGATCGTGGAAAGTTTTTAGAATAAGCGTGAGATATCAGGTAGAGAGCATGACGCCACCCTCGAAGGTCGGTTGTTGACCGCGAGGATGATCTTTGCGTGTAGTAGGAAGAGATTCTTAGAGAGATGAAAAGTTTTTTTTTCTAGCGCTTTGAGACAGACCGCTTCCGGTACAGAAAGTTTTTTGATTTTTCTTTAAGACTTAGAGGAAGCTTGGAAGTAAGAGTGATTGATAGCTTGCGCTAGAATAGAATGAAGGTAGGAAATCAATTTTGGTTCGCGCACGCGTCTTTTAGTAAAGAGTATGCGTGTTTGGGTTCATGTGAGAAGTCACATTACAACAAGTTTAATATAAACTTTTAAATTTCACGAAATTGTGAGCTAATCGCAAACTAGGTCGCCTACGACGAAGGGATTCGAGCTCCCTATCAGTCAGCTTCCGAACAGTCTCAAGAGAGGTTGCCTTTTGCTTTTGCGTGTATGAGAGAGTATCTGTGTGGTTATGTTCTTCTATGGGAAGATTTGAAGGGGTGGATTCGCGCTTCACGCTTAAAGTATTTGGCATTTGGTACGATTCGATCCTATGGGGGCTCGGTTTTGGGTTTTTGTTTTTGATTATACAACTATTTTGAACTTTACGTATTTAACTTCTTGATTCTTCTTCTCTTCTTTTGTTTCGTAGGTTTTTCTTCTTGTTGGGATCCAGTTTGCTCCAAGACTGTCGTTAGTCCGTACTTCTTCTAGGCTTCTTGATTTTTCGTTCAGTACAATCGTGATTGCGTAGGGCGCAGTTTTTTTTGGGTTCAATGGTAAATTGTAGAAGAAGAATAGTTTCACAGCGCGACAGAGTGGAGTTCACACTAGTGGGAAAAGTGACAGAGAAGTTAGATGTTACGAGAATAGCGTATTTCGAGAAAAAAAGAGAAAAAATACTTTCCGTTCGTCTAAAACAAATAATCTACATAAATATTCTCGAGCAAAATAAATTAATAAATACGCGTTTTCTGCAACTCATCGCAAATAAGTTAAATTAATCTAACGATGCGTATGGGGAGGGTGTGTGAGTTGGTTTGTTTAGTGTTTTGCTTTTGGGTTGTTGTTGTTTGTTTTTGGGAAATCATGTAATGGCTTCCGAACGCCCAAAGGATTTGGAATTGGTTTAGGGCTGACCGGCAGTGAGGATCGCTGCCTACCGGTAATTAAAAATCGACTAAAACGGCTGGGAACGGAGGATTGCACAGGATCGGGACTGTGTTGCTTGGGGGGTTTGATAGGCAGCATTTCGGATGATCCTCAGCCATCTGACGTCAGCCGAGTATTATATCGAGTCTACTACGGGCTATGGCAAGGCTTCTAGCACGTCGATCAGCTTTACTGAGCATGGGCGTTGTAAGCCAAGTTCTGGGCATCGATGGAGCGTCCATATCCGTGATGATCATCGAAGGAGGTGGAGTGCGAGTAGTGTGGGTGGGCGACCACTTCGTAGCTCTGCTCTGGCTTCTTGTCGAACAGCTTCTTCAGACCAATGATGGCGGACAGGATCAGAGCGATCTTGCCGACAATCAGAGCCTTGAAGGCAATCAGGGCCAGGAAACCGATAGCCAATGGGAGCAGAGCGGCGGCCTTCAGCTTGAACAGCAGGAGGAGGGGCAGGAGCAGCTTCTTGACCTTCTTCTTCTTGCCACGGGCTGTTGGTTGTTGTTGCCACAGGTCAGATGAAAAGATACGAAAGAAATCGAAATGAAAAATCCGGTTCGCTCTTGTGGGAACACGATCGAAAGTGAAAGTTTCGACCGATCCGCGTGAATATATGTTGGTTTACATAACGCCCCGTGCGAGATCAAGTCTGGGCAAGGCGGAGCTTTTGGAGGGCTGGCGGCTGTTTGAGTTTGCGGTTGCGCAACTACTCGGATGGGCTTTGTACTGCTTTTTTTGCTTTCCTTCTTGGGCAACCGATTTGCAGCTGCCCTGTCCCGGATCCAAGATCCGGGACCAGTTCGTGAACGACGGCTGCGTTTTAATGATTCCAAACCGCTGCCTTGCACAACAAAAAAGGCGGAACGTAATTGATGAATTTATTATGCGTTTTTTAAGGGTAAACCACACAAGCACAAATTTTCAATTTAACTGGATGGAAAAATAATTCAAATAGGTGGTTCTAGGAAAAAAAATATAAATGTTGATTTTTTTATAGAAGTATAACACTTTGATGTCATTCTTCCCTACAGTAAATTTTTAAAGATCTTCGAGCAATAAAAGTGATTTTAAAATTGTTTAAAACCTTAATGGTAGCTTAACCTTTTGTTTAAGTTTGTTCATAGTTTCGATAGTTTGGGAAATGGAAGTTCCAAATTGGAGTGCTTGTTTGAAATTTTTAAGTTTAAGGTGATACTCAATTCGAGTCATGGATTAAATTTGTACCTTTTATAGCAAGGAATAAAGAATAAATATGTCAAAATAAAAACTTACAATCGAATTTGGCAGCCGTTTTTTTTTTCAAAGATATGGTTTTCGTGCAAAATTAGAAATCATCACTGTACATATAGTTAACCGATTATGATCTTTAAAAAGTTCTTCAACTGCTTATGGTGGTGTGAAGAAATTTAATGAAATAAAGATCTTTTCGAGCATTTATTTCGAAAAACAATTCATCACAGAAAATCAATTGGCTGCGCAAATATTTTTGAAAATTGAGGCTTTTACCAAGCAAATCTGTATCGGAAAGCGTTACAACAGACTTTGACCAATAAATCAGTGAAAATGTTTTACGGAAAGTTTGGCAGGAGTTCACTTACAGTGCTTCAGAGATGTTAAAACGTCAATGTTGAACATTTCGCTATCAAAAATCATCATTTGTAACAACATTTGCATTATCATATGAATATTCGTTATCGTTTTCTATCAAAATCTCAATAGATTGAAGCGTTTGAGGAAATATCTATACATACAATTGTGTTGACAAAATTTAACACCAAGTTTGAATCACTGATTTTGTCTCATTTGAATAATCCTTCGTATAAAAAGTAAAAAGTTTGATTCCATTCTGTCCTCAATGTTTATTAATATTTATTATCGAATGCTCAGCAACATTTGAATGCTATTTTTCCTAGTTGTAAATTTTAAGTTGGAAAGCAATAAATTCTATACTCTTCCAAATCATAAATTTCTTGGTGTCTTTGGTAATTTTTTCCTCAGATGAGCGAAAAATGTTGCTTATTGATCATTTTAAAATTCAGCATTCATCAATTTTATGAAATTTTATATGAATATTTTAAACTTCTAATTTCTTCATTCGATAAAATACGCCAAAGCCAATGTAAAGTTGTATGGTTTTTTTTCCCAAAATAGTCAACAAACCCAAGTAAACAAAGCGCATCACCCGGATGAAAGTGATTCATCACGATACATTGCATAATTTCTCCCCCGGTTAGGGGGGCTCGAGAGCAATAAAAATAATGAGACTCGTCATAACGAGTCAATCGGGGTGAACGTGTGCCGCCAGCCAACGCGCTAACGGACAAACCACGATCTTTCAACAGAAGGTGCCACATGAAGCGGCACAGCCATATAACTTTGCTGGTTGGGTTAGGTCAAGTTCATGACCGCGAACCACGGCGCCAAGAAGAGCCCAAGTGACTTACATTTTCCGTTAACCCAGACTCACATCAAGTGCAATTTGGAATAGGCGTTGCAAAGTTCTGTCATACGACGTAATTACCTTCATCCAGGGAGCGCTGCATGTCCTCGATCGACTCCTTGGGGATCTTGAACTGGAGGGTGTGGGATCCGAGGAAACGGGCAGCACGTTCAACCAACAGGCCGTCGATTTCGGATTCGCGGGCCTCTGGATCGGCTGGCAGGTCAACTTCATTCAGGGATCGGCCACCGGGGGCGGGCTTCTCGGTTTCGACCAGCTTGATTCCATCGGTAATGTCGATATCACCCTGGGCACCTTCAACGTAACGGAGCGCGCGTTCCTAGATTGATGGTTCGGCCATGAGGGTGGAAGATAATTGGTGAAGAGAAAGAGGAAGAGAGAGAGAGAGAAATATAGGTTAGTATGATTCCGGGATGATGATTCGCGGCAATGTTTGCTCGTATGGTGCCGAGCAGAAGTGAAGAGCGCCATCGATCAGCAGTTATTGGAACAGGCTAGCGGGTACATTGTTTTGCGTTCACGATCGGGAGCTGGTTTAGCGAAAATGTGCGCTGGTACAGTTAGTCGAGTTGTTCCCGATTTTCTAGGCTTATTTAGGCTACAAGATGATGCCCACAACACACAAAACCACACGCCATTAAGTTCATCTTGCTAAACAACACAATTATCATCATCCGCGAAGAGAGTAATTCTCGTTAGAGTGTGTGCAAGTAGCACTTGATGATAGTTCCGTAATTATACTGCTAAAGGTTTACAGTAACTTGAACTGCTTACTCCGCGATTGGTTACAATCTGGATCAGATGAGCTATTCCTGTTTGATTGCATCACTTCAAGTGCTCTATTCACATAATCCATTCATCATGCTCGTATTATCCAACAGGAAAACAAAAGTCCTAAATCTTTGCACACGTTTTTCACGTTATTCACATCGACTTGTGTCCTCAATAATCACATAATCACATTTCCATAATTCAGTCCGATCATTAGAACCCAAATCACTTCCCAATTGAACTTTTCGCTCGATGGCTTCGGTGCTGCAGCATCCTTCTTACCTTGATGCAAAGCACCATAGACTGCTCACCGCAGTCCTTGACGAATTTGAGGGCGCTGGTTAGAATTCCTTCGGTTTCCGAAGATGGGGCTGCGACTGCAACTGCCAACACGGCAAATAACACGACAAATTGCTTCATTTTTATTGATTTCCAAAATTCCTTCCGGATTCCGGATTTCCTGTGTACACTACACTAAAGGATTTAAGATAAACTTTTATCCACTTCTTCACACTCACTCAGCTGGTGGAGGAGCGTTCCTTGTTAATTGTTGGAAAGCAACCGGTGAACTGTGACTGGAAGACAATGCTGCAGCGGGTTTTATTCTCTTTGATACCGGAGACCCCGGGAGGTACCCGAGAGGACCACACGGCACACACATGAAGCCGACACAAACCAAACGATCGATGGATGGTCTCGTGGTGGCGCAACCGAGCGGCCCCCGCCGTCGCATGTTTGGCTGGCCACCGAGAAACCCGATCCGACCAGGTTGCCCCGATGCGTCGCGCCATCACGTTGACGCAACCCAAGAGCGGAGTGAAAGAGAAAGAGCGCCAGATCGCGGAACGATCAAGTTTAAGGTTGCACCGGTGTATGGCCGATGGCACTCGGGGAGAAAGAAGAAAGCTGCCTTCGGCTAAGCTAACCGTGTCTTCATCGTTCGCTGTGCCATGATGAAGTTGAATGACGAGAAAAGCTTAAAGTGGGAGAAGAAAGAGTCAAAATGTTCACGCGAGAGAGAAAGCTCCGATTGACCAAACAAAAGCGGAAGAATACTGATCACGACCAGGTGCCCGCACAACAACGACGAACGATGATGGATGTACCTACCTACCCACATGGACCACATTACTCCCTGTATCCTCTCTTCATCTCGAGGAATCAGCCACATCCCAATACTGACGCAATCGCGAAACCGCGGCCTTTGCCTAAGTATTTGTAGTCGAAAACCACAAAAATCCACAAAATCATAAACTCATCGAACCCCTCGAAAGTTGAAAGAAACTCGAACTGGACCAAATTCCACAACGGACAGGATCCGGAGGCCCACATTCGGTTCGTAGTCCCGAAAGCAGAAAGTTTGTCGTAACTCTTGCACGCACGACCCACTGGTTGATTAATTTGAATAATTTTCAAATATTTTTCGCCCCAGAGCGACCTGAACCACTAAGGATTTCTCCACAAATATGCACGCCAGTGACTTAATCCCAAGAGCCGGTATCAACCATCATCTGAACACTTTCAAGTTCTTCCGAATCATATTTTCAATCAACGGTACCGCTCACGTTTTTCATTTTACACGCAAGGCTTTACAAAACTGCTTCTAATCCGGTGATTTAAAATGTCCAAAATTTTTCTCCAGGAAGTGATTCTGTGTGACCACCCGGCTTTGTCCAGCTGACCCAGATCCTGAAAACTTCTTATCGATATCAGCAGTGAAAAATAAACAATCCTAACTTTAAAAAACGGAGAGAAGGTCGCCAAAAAAAAGTGATCCCATTAATGGGATCGCCTGTTGAAAACAACCACGCTTCTAGGCACCCAAAATCAACCATATCGGTTCCGAAATGGGTTTCGGTAGCCAAATACAGAAAACGTTTGGAGCCACATTTTTTTTTGTTTCGAAGTCCCCTGTGGCCACTTTCGATACTCCCAAAGCAGAACAGTTCTATTAGCATAACAGAAGAAAAAGATCCGCAGCAAAGGTAGATAGTGCGATTTCGTTTCCCGGCGCTGATCGAAACATCTGAGGTGACCGATTTGCCGAAATTCGAATGGTAATTAGTGCGATTAAGTTATCTACGAATTTGGAGTGGTGATTGGTTGGCAGAGACTGGAGCTAGTTTTTTTTTCTTTCTGGTGACTCCTAATGAGGTTTATTTTAGAAAGTCGTGTTCGTTATGATGCAATAAATAAAAAAAACGTTTGAGAAGAAATGGGCGAACTTTGGCAATAATCCGGCAGTGAATAGATGTCGGTGAAACGAACTGTTAGAACGTGAGTGATTTTTTATTTATTATCTAAATGACGTCCCGTAAACGTCAACTATAGGACCGGAACCGTGTTCCATAAAACAGACATGGTTCAACATAAGATTCTCTAAGAAAAAACCGTTTAAAGTTTCAGTCAAAGAAATGTGGTGCATGGGAACCTTCAGAAACTTAAGCTGAAACTTTTACTGTTTTGAATGCTCTGTCAGCGCTAAGCATTTTCAGATGAGATATATGCTTGAAAGATCAAGTTCAGTAAGATTAACTTATGATGGGCGGTTCTGTTTTGTTCAACATACTATATTTCTTCATATTTCGTAATGCGTAATAAATAATTGAAATACTTAAAACAGTGAACCATTCACCAAGATCACCGTCTGAATTATGTGGAAAACTCGATGTGAACGAAATAATATTTTAGACAATTTTCAGGTACAGTCGTTAGTTTTCTCGTTATTCACAGTCGAAAAACCGAATTCTTACAATCAAAAAACCTTTCACATGAAGGCCACGCCATTGATTTTTGGCATCCTGAAAACAACATAAAATCTACGTGAAATTAAGGTGGCAAACAGAGCATATAAAATTCACGTAATGTTTATGTGAGTTGAAGGTGAATTCCACTTGAAGCTATCGTACAGTGATTTGTTCTGCTCTACGCATTTTACCGTAGATTTCAAAAGAATTAGAACCTGAGGAGTTTTGTCCCGTATTATTGAAACAACATAGCATTTTCATTGTTTTCACAACTTAACTGTTTACATTTTTTCATTAATTTCAGCAACATTCATCCGGAAAATCACATTTTTAGAAAACTAGCTGACCCGGTAAATCTTATCGAAAAAATCAATAAATCTTTATAAATGTTTAATTTCATCTACACGTCCTTAACTTTTTCGTGCACATGAATGATCATTTATTGAAAATCGTGTTAAAATTTCACGATTTGAGTTTTAAATCCTTTTCCAAACATGACAAAAATGACAAAAATAACAAAAATGAAAAAAAAATTGACAAAAATCATCAAAAAGGCCAAACACACAAAAGTAACAAATATAAAAAAAATTACAAAAATGACAAAAATTAGAAATAATCAGAAAAATGACAAAAATGACAAAAATGACAAAAATGACAAAAATGACAAAAATGACAAAAATGACAAAAATGACAAAAATGACAAAAATGACAAAAATGACAAAAATGACAAAAATGACAAAAATGACAAAAATGACAAAAATGACAAAAATGACAAAAATGACAAAAATGACAAAAATGACAAAAATGACAAAAATGACAAAAATGACAAAAATGACAAAAATGACAAAAATGACAAAAATGACAAAAATGACAAAAATGACAAAAATGACAAAAATGACAAAAATGACAAAAATGACAAAAATGACAAAAATGACAAAAATGACAAAAATGACAAAAATGACAAAAATGACAAAAATGACAAAAATGACAAAAATGACAAAAATGACAAAAATGACAAAAATGACAGAAATGACAAAAATGACAAAAATGACAAAAATGACAAAAATGACAAAAATGACAAAAATGACAAAAATGACAAAAATGACAAAAATGACAAAAATGACAAAAATGACAAAAATGACAAAAATGACAAAAATGACAAAAATGACAAAAATGACAAAAATGACAAAAATGACAAAAATGACAAAAATGACAAAAATGACAAAAATGACAAAAATGACAAAAATGACAAAAATGACAAAAATGACAAAAATGACAAAAATGACAAAAATGACAAAAATGACAAAAATGACAAAAATGACAAAAATGACAAAAATGACAAAAATGACAAAAATGACAAAAATGACAAAAATGACAAAAATGACAAAAATGACAAAAATGACAAAAATGACAAAAATGACAAAAATGACAAAAATGACAAAAATGACAAAAATGACAAAAATGACAAAAATTACAAAAATGACAAAAATGACAAAAATGACAAAAATGACAAAAATGACAAAAATAACAAAAATGACAAAAATGACAAAAATGACAAAAATGACAAAAATGACAAAAATGACAAAAATGACAAAAATGACAAAAATGACAAAAATGACAAAAATGACAAAAATGACAAAAATGACAAAAATGACAAAAATGACAAAAATGACAAAAATGACAAAAATGACAAAAATGACAAAAATGACAAAAATGACAAAAATGACAAAAATGACAAAAATGACAAAAATGACAAAAATGACAAAAATGACAAAAATGACAAAAATGACAAAAATGACAAAAATGACAAAAATGACAAAAATGACAAAAATGACAAAAATGACAAAAATGACAAAAATGACAAAAATGACAAAAATGACAAAAATGACAAAAATGACAAAAATGACAAAAATGACAAAAATGACAAAAATGACAAAAATGACAAAAATGACAAAAATGACAAAAATGACAAAAATGACAAAAATGACAAAAATGACAAAAATGACAAAAATGACAAAAATGACAAAAATGACAAAAATGACAAAAATGACAAAAATGACAAAAATGACAAAAATGACAAAAATGACAAAAATGACAAAAATGACAAAAATGACAAAAATGACAAAAATGACAAAAATGACAAAAATGACAAATATGACAAAAATGACAAAAATGACAAAAATGACAAAAATGACAAAAATGACAAAAATGACAAAAATGACAAAAATGACAAAAATGACAAAAATGACAAAAATGACAAAAATGACAAAAATGAAAAAAATGACAAAAATGACAAAAATGACAAAAATGACAAAAATGACAAAAATGACAAAAATGACAAAAATGACAAAAATGACAAAAATGACAAAACTGACAAAACTGACAAAAATGACAAAAATGACAAAAATGACAAAAATGACAAAAATGACAAAAATGACAAAAATGACAAAAATGACAAAAATGACAAAAATGACAAAAATGACAAAAATGACAAAAATGACAAAAATGACAAAAATGACAAAAATGACAAAAATGACAAAAATGACAAAAATGACAAAAATGACAAAAATGACAAAAATGACAAAAATGACAAAAATGACAAAAATGACAAAAATGACAAAAATGAGAAAAATGACAAAAATGACAAAAATGACAAAAATGACAAAAATGACAAAAATGACAAAAATGACAAAAATGACAAAAATGACAAAAATGACAAAAATGACAAAAATGACAAAAATGACAAAAATGACAAAAATGACAAAAATGACAAAAATGACAAAAATGACAAAAATGACAAAAATGAAAAAAATGAAAAAAATGACAAAAATGACAAAAATGACAAAAATGACAAAAATGACAAAAATGACAAAAATGACAAAAATGACAAAAATGACAAAAATGACAAAAATGACAAAAATGACAAAAATGACAAAAATGACAAAAATGACAAAAATGACAAAAATGACAAAAATGACAAAAATGACAAAAATGACAAAAATGACAAAAATGACAAAAATGACAAAAATGACAAAAATGACAAAAATGACAAAAATGACAAAAATGACAAAAATGACAAAAATGACAAAAATGACAAAAATGACAAAAATGACAAAAATGACAAAAATGACAAAAATGACAAAAATGACAAAAATGACAAAAATGACAAAAATGACAAAAATGACAAAAATGACAAAAATGACAAAAATGACAAAAATGACAAAAATGACAAAAATGACAAAAATGACAAAAATGACAAAAATGACAAAAATGACAAAAATGACAAAAATGACAAAAATGACAAAAATGACAAAAATGACAAAAATGACAAAAATGACAAAAATGACAAAAATGACAAAAATGACAAAAATGACAAAAATGACAAAAATGACAAAAATGACAAAAATGACAAAAATGACAAAAATGACAAAAATGACAAAAATGACAAAAATGACAAAAATGACAAAAATGACAAAAATGACAAAAATGACAAAAATGACAAAAATGACAAAAATGACAAAAATGACAAAAATGACAAAAATGACAAAAATGACAAAAATGACAAAAATGACAAAAATGACAAAAATGACAAAAATGACAAAAATGACAAAAATGACAAAAAATGACAAAAATGACAAAAATGACAAAAATGACAAAAATGACAAAAATGACAAAAATGACAAAAATGACAAAAATGACAAAAATGACAAAAATGACAAAAATGACAAAAATGACAAAAATGACAAAAATGACAAAAATGACAAAAATGACAAAAATGACAAAAATGACAAAAATGACAAAAATGACAAAAATGACAAAAATGACAAAAATGACAAAAATGACAAAAATGACAAAAATGACAAAAATGACAAAAATGACAAAAATGACAAAAATGACAAAAATGACAAAAATGACAAAAATGACAAAAATGACAAAAATGACAAAAATGACAAAAATGACAAAAATGACAAAAATGACAAAAATGACAAAAATGACAAAAATGACAAAAATGACAAAAATGACAAAAATGACAAAAATGACAAAAATGACAAAAATGACAAAAATGACAAAAATGACAAAAATGACAAAAGTGACATAATTGACAAAATTGACAAAACTAACAAAACTGACAAAATTGACAAAACTGACAAATTTTATAAAATTGACAAAATTGACAAAATTGACAAAATTGACAAAATTGACAAAATTGACAAAATTTAAAATCGACAAAATTGACAAAATTGACAAAAATATCAAAATTGACAAAACTGACAAAACTGACAAACTTGACAAAATTGACGAAATTGACAAAATTGACAAAATTGACAAAATTGACAAAATTGACAAAACTGACAAAACTGACAAAATTGACAAAACTGACAAAATTTATAAAATTGACAAAATTGACAAAATTGACAAAATTGACAAAATTGACAAAATCGACAAAATTGACAAAATTGACAAAATTATCAAAATTGACAAAACTGACAAAACCGACAAACTTGACAAAATTGACAATATTGACAAAATTGACAAAATTGACAAAATTGACAAAATTGACAAAATTGACAAAATTGACAAAATTGACAAAATTGACAAAATTGACAAAATTGACAAAATTGACAAAATTGACAAAATTGACAAAATTGACAAAATTGACAAAATTGACAAAATTGACAAAATTGACAAAATTGACAAAATTGACAAAATTGACAAAATTGACAAAATTTAAAAATTGACAAAATTGACAAAATTGAAAAAATGGACAAAATTGACAAAATTGACAAAATTGACAAAATTGACAAAATTGACAAAAATGACAAAATTGACAAAATTGACAAAATTGTCAAAATTGACAAAATTGACTAAATTGACAAACTTGACAAAATTGACAAAATTGACAAAATTGACAAAATTGACAAAATTGACAATATTGACCAAATTGACAAAATTGACAAAATTGACAAAATTGACAAAATTGACAAAATTGACAAAATTGACAAAATTGACAAAATTGACAAAATGACAAAAATGACAAAAATGACAAAAATGACAAAAATGACAAAAATGCCAAAAGTGACATAATTGACAAAATTGACAAAACTGACAAAACTGACAAAATTGACAAAACTGACAAATTTTATAAAATTGACAAAATTGACAAAATTGACAAAATTGACGAAATTGACAAAATTGACAAAATCGACAAAATTGACAAAATTGACAAAATTATCAAAATTGACAAAACTGACAAAACTGACAAACTTGACAAAATTGACAAAATTGACAAAATTGACAAAATTGACAAAATTGACAAAATTGACAAAATTGACAAAATTGACAAAATTGACAAAAATGACAAAACTGACAAAATTGACAAAACTGACAAAATTTATAAAATTGACAAAATTGACAAAATTGACAAAATTGACAAAATTGACAAAATCGACAAAATTGACAAAATTGACAAAATTATCAAAATTGACAAAACTGACAAAACCGACAAACTTGACAAAATTAACAATATTGACAAAATTGACAAAATTGACAAAATTGACAAAATTGACAAAATTGACAAAATTGACAAAATTGACAAAATTGACAAAATTGACAAAATTGACAAAATTGACAAAATTGACAAAATTGACAAAATTGACAAAATTGACAAAATTGACAAAATTGACAAAATTGACAAAATTGACAAAATTGAAAAAATGGACAAAATTGACAAAATTGACAAAATTGACAAAATTGACAAAATTGACTAAATTGACAAAATTGACAAAATTGACAAAATTAATTAATATTAGAAAATTGAGAAAATTGAGAAAATTGAGAAAATTGAGAAAATTGAGAAAATTGACAAAGTTGACAAAATGAACATATTTAACAAAATTGACAAAATTGACAAAACTGACAAAATTGACAAAATTGACAAAATTGACAAAACTGACAAAACTGACAAAATTTACAAAATTGACAAAATTTAAATTATTGACAAAATTGTCAAAATTGACCAAATTATTCAAATTGACAAAATTGACAAAATTAACAAAATTGAAAAAATTGACAAAATTGTCAAAATTGACCAAATTATTAAAATTGACAAAATTAACAAAATTAACAAAATTAACAAAATTGACAAAATTGACAAAATTGTCAAAATTATCAAAATTGACTAAATTGACAAAATTGACAAAACTGATAAAATTGACAGAATTGAAAAATCGACGAAGCTGATAAAATTAGCGAAATTGACGATACAGTCAAAAATGTTAAATTTGACAAAATTGACAAAATTATCAAACGTGATAAATCACAGATTTTGTAATCCAAAACATATGATTAATATCAACGAGACAGACCATGATAGACCGGCATTCTAACAATCTGTTATCTGGTTTCAAGAGCAATCTGTCAACCGGATTTTTTTCGGCGTGTAGAAGTTTTTTGACATTCTCTTAAAAGCTGAAGAGCATTCCCTTCAGCTTCCTTAACGAACATCAAAGTAGCTTTAAAAACTTAAATTATGGGCTGATTGGCATTCCCTTCAGACAAAAACGAGAGCTGATTAAACTTCTATGAAAGCTTTTTGAGAGAGTTTGGTTGCTTGGTTCCCTTTTGTGGTTACAGTTTGCAGGTTCTGTTTACAAAATTTTACCAATAGGTCGATTCACGATGACGTAATTCCTTTTTGTAGTGACAGTTTACACGTCCTGTTTACAAAAATTTATGAACGAGCAATGGGGTGCAGCGAAATTTTTCGTGTAGCTGCATTGTCAAGAAATTTAACTCAAATCTCAGTTTGAAGATAGTAAAAATCAAGTCCTGTTTTGTGAACTAAATTTAGTGCATTTTTTGGTTCTTATCAGTCATCTTTCCGGGAACAAACAAAAAGTTGAAATTTTTTAAAAGTTTCGAAAAGGACGTTTGTTTATTAGAATGTTTCAACATGTTTTAAAATCATTTTCTTCAATACATTTCTTCTGAAAGAAACCACTTTGCATTGAATATTCTGGAGCAGCTCTTCTACTTGAAACAAAAAATCCCATTGAATGTCCAAATGTGGAAGCTTCTAAAGAAATCGATTGTCCGGAAGTTTCTTGTGGTAATTTGACTGGAAGCTGTAAACAAATGCACATACTTGTACGACAACACTATTCAGGGACAGAATAATCCAATATCCGGTAAACATACTGAAAGAATGGGTTGACCAATTCTAAATGTTTATGATATGATATTTTCGAGGAATAGTTAGAAAATTTTACTTTTAAGTTTAAATCCATTTATTCCAATATTTCTGTTTTCAGCTGGATTAACAAACAAAATGGTTGATTTTTTTTTATTTGATACCAAATACAATTTTTAGCAAATTAAGATGATTTTTAACGAAAAGTAATAGGTTATAAAATATTAAAAGGCAGGGTTTAGTATTAGCACGTCACGTCGTCGCCACGCTTATTTTAGTAGTTTTACTAGTCGGGACCAAAGAAATTCTCGGAGCGAGAAAGTAAAGGGGGAGAACTTCATAATTTGCAACGTGTGGCTAAACCAAGGTCGGAAATCTCATGAGATTGAGATTTTTTTTAAGTGAGATTTTCCCTTTTTGAATCTCAGTGTGATGTTAGGTAATCTCATCGTAAGCATCAAACGGTTCTTGTCTTGAATGTCGACGCCTTCTCAACCTGAGAGTCACAAGCACAAAAACTACTTTTTTGAGGGCAGAGATGACATGGAATAATATTTGTGCAAACTCTTGAACAATGAAACAAGTGTTCCAGTTAAAAAAAAGCTGAACATACCACTACTTTTTATTACTCTGTCAGTTATACCTGATGAATATTAAAGGCCAGTTATACATTTTTAAACATTTTTATAGAAAACATACTGTTAAAAGTTCAGTTTAATCAGACTAATGTTAAGAATTTGTTTATTTTATTTCTGTCTTAAGCAAGGTTGCAACATCTCATTAGATTGAGACTTTATCGAGTGAAGTTTTTCCTTTTTGAATCTCAGTGATAAACGTTAAAGTTGATTGTGAATGAAAGTTTTCATTTTGAAACATCTTGCTGAAGAATGTATTATCATGACTTGTAAAGATTTGATTATAATATTTCTGTCTTAGGGTCATGAAAGTTTTACAGGATGAGCAAAGGTATTTATGACCACACTTTGCACTGAATTATCTTGATAAGTCTTGCTCGTGATCAGACAATTTAAGACACGCAAGTTATGAAAATGTATTTCCCATATTAATATACTTTTAAATCTTCTAAAAACGTTGATGCAAAGTTTTTGCAATCATGAACAAAGAATCGCAAACATTGAAATGCCCGAGTTCAACATTTTTCAAAAAAAAACCTCAATGACTTAATGTGCTTGCCAGAAAAAAAAAACATCTCAAATCTCCTGGATATTACAAGAAACTAGAAACAAAATTATCAAAATCTGAAAAGTTACATATTTGATTATTATAATATTAACACATTTAGTATCGCGAAGACAACTAAGCTGGGAAACACCAAAATTCAGCACTAAAATTTTCAGGATCCACTGAGCCTTATTTTACAAATTTAGCATCTTTGAACTACCGAATGTGTTTTGTCAATTTTGCTGATGAAGTTTCATGATTTTATTAATAGCATTCGAGCTATACTTTGCTTCTACTTGTAGCGGCAACCTAAAAAAGTTGAAAGTCTTAGGTAGCTGTGTAGAGTTTTGATATACATAAATGAAGAAAATAGTTTCTTAATCTTCTAATGAAATTATTGAGTTAGGAAACAGATTTATAGCATTTAAAAATTAAAAAAAAAAATATAACCAACAAAACCATTCCAATTTAAACGCATGGCATCCCAGCTTATGCAATCGGCTGGAATCGACCACATCTGAAAAGAATTTATAAACCAAATTAAATGTAACAAAGAAATATCAAAAGTTTCCCTTTCAAATGAAAGCGGTGGTTTTTAGATACTATCCTAACGGTTAAACTTTTTTTATTTCAATTTAAAAAAGACATTTTAATAATTTTTCATGCATTTTAAATAATTTTTTTTCAAGAGAACGGAAGCCGGTTTTATTTGCGCTGGCTCACAAAATGTGACAGAAATAATAATGTGCCAATGTACTATCGTTCGGAGTAATTTGAAAATCGCTTCTTTTGTTAAGCTGCCTTACTACTAATTACTTGATTATGATCTTATAAGCTTCTTAGACACATGCATCAGAAATGAATTGTTCTTTAGGAATCGTATCTGGGTTTTTGGAACGATTTTTTGTACGTTTAAAAATGCCCTTTGAAAAAATCTCGTGAAACCCTTGAAAAAAAAAATTGTTTATCTTTAGTAAAATTTTTAGTTTAGACTGTAAATCTATCATTTACAATCCAGTAGATCATTTTGAAGTGGTCTTTGTGAAATCGGGAATGTAAAGATTTGTTCCGAAAATTGGTTTTTCTACGGTTGTTCCGGATCTTTAACGGTCTCTAAGTGACTATTCTTGTCAAAAATTCTGCAGAAAACTGCACCACCAATGAGTTGTTTGAAAAAAGGGGGGGATGTCAAGGACCAAGGACGTTTAAAAAACGTTTGAAAAGAGAACAGAAAGAAGTTGAAATAAAGGACAGATTACCACGGACATCACGGCTTCTATCATATTTTTTTTTATTTAGTTGATATAAAAAAGTAGGTTGAATGTATAGATGTATATTTTTTAGAATACATGATCTTCATTAATATTTCCAAATTTAGATATCCTACACTCGTACACAACATGCTCTGAAGAAGAGACCTTATGAAATTTGATGACTGTGATCATAATGCAGTTCAACACTTTTGTATGTCAACAGCCGAGAAAATACAAAAAAAAGAAATACTTAAAAAACCTGAGTTTTGATCGTTTCGTTCTGTTAAAATCTCAGCCCTTGAGAGTTAAATCAAATATCGATTTTTCATTTAATGTATTCTATGTTTAGCTAACCAAGCATATTTTATTGATTTCGAATAACTAGAAAATCGATTTGAAATATTGCTTTTAATCCCATATTATGTTTTCGCTTCTGATCTTTGAAAACCAACAAAGCGTCAACGGCTGAATATATTTTTTTTTTATTTGTGTTGTCTATGAAATTATGTTATAAATTGTTTAGAACCAAAGCGCCGTATTTGCAAATAATATTATTAAACTGAAGTGTTGTTCACAAAATTTATAAGGTAGCGTGTTGTGTACATAGACACTTTTTTGAAACATAGGTCCCACGAGTTTTAACACTTTCGTTATTAAAAAGATTCAATACACTCCAATCATTAAAGCGCTTACGTATTTTTTTATATTGAAGCGTTCGGAGTCGTTCAACTTGACGTGCCGCTAGTGAGAAAAGCTTATCACATTATATGATACATGAAAATATTCCATATTCGTTACAAATTAAATTGTCATCTAGTAGGGGAAAAAGTGGGGAATATAGCTGAAGGTTTCTCTAATGGGATTCTGGATTTGTGATTTTTCTAGATGTGATGTTCAGCGAATTTCGTTTGACATCGAAATCTTTGTGCTGCTCAATTGATACTCATCACGGTGAGTATCAATTTCAAATGATTATCTCAAAACTTGCAACTCTGGGCTAAACTGAGCGGATAACTTGAGTAAGAGAGCGTCACCCGTTTTTTATGTGACGGGGCTTCCCAGGAAATACACCCGTCACACGAATATGGATCCCATGGCGACGAACGTGTTAAGGATCATCGTTAGGATCATAGTAAAAGTTTTTTTTTAATAATCTTGAAAAAAAAAATCGTCAACATGTACATTTACCAGTGAATTAAAAAAATATGTTGTTTCACAATAGATCATAAAAAAAAATAGTCGCTGTGGATCTTCCCAGGCACACAAAAACTTTGATATTATAAGAATACATCTTCATTTGCTTTTGGGTAAAATTGCTTTTGAATATCTTCTGCATTCATTCAACTTCAAACAATAAATAACAGGTTCGATGAAGCTATTTGCTCTCTACATACCTACGAATAAAACAGTCTCTCCATCAAAAGACGACTGGACGTTGATTGATGGTAACAAAGCTAAGAGTCTATTCATCAAAAATAAATCTTGATGAGAAATTGTTTTTTGTTCCAGTGGCAGATAGTGTTTTACCAAAACAATTGCTAAGAAAATCAAACGAGTATGCGAATGGGCAGGCTATTAATTTTTTTTTCTCTTATTTCGGTAAGCATTGAAGAAGAGCTCGCGCTGATCATTTGCTGGAGAAATTGAAAACATAAACTGCAGAAAAATGCTCTACGATATTTACCTACCACAGGCGAAATAGTTTGTGTATCTTTTTGTTTTGCCATTCTGTTATACCTACTTCCATTTTCGTTTGCCAAGTGAGAGTGCATTTGTTGACCAGCCAAACTGAGGTGGCGAAAATTACCGTACCATGTGTAGTTAATGTTAAATATGGATGGAATTTATACTTTGTCCCATAACGACACAAGATCGGTTGTTTAATCGAGCGATTGGAAAAAGCTGATTTCGATTTGTCAGACGATTGACTCTATGTTAAGTTGTTCGAAAAGAAGAGAGAATAAGAAAAAATCACAAAAAACGGAAAATATAGAAACGAAGAAAGTGAAAACTCATGCCTAATAAGCTTTTTTTTTACATGCTAAAACATATTAAATTCCTCTGAATTTCAATCCGCAGCTTCCATTAAATATTCTCGGTCACACGTGCAAATCGGGAACGGATATCCGTCCCATTTCATTCAAAAGTCGCTTTAGCTGGCTGACTACAGTCAAACGTATGGGGAATAACTTTTTCATTGAGATTTCGTACGAATTAAAAAAGAAAAAAGAAATCATCCAGGTTCACAGCTAAATTGGCACCAATTAGATTTGTCGGTGATAAACCAACAAAAAAATCTGGCAGTCTTTTTCATGCAAATGGAGTAAAAAAGATGGAAACAATCTTGTTGCAACACCCAATTCCGACTTGACCCAATATCGATGATTTTGATTCTGCCAATTTCCAACCTTCTGGCAGCTGCCAGACGAGAAAAAAAATGCCACTCTCATCATGAAAGGGTTCTTCGCGATTGGGTTCCTAATGGAGGGTATTCTCTTTTCCACCATTTACACCAGTCACATTTTGTCCCGATTTTTGCTTTGAGGAAGGAGGTAACGAAATGTTGAAATGTTGAAACAAAAGTTTTTTCTATCGAATCACTAATTCTAAGTTTTTATTTGATAGAAAAAGTCTGCAGAACTAATCAATTCCGGACAACTATGGGTTTTGAACAAAAACTAAACTAAACTATTTCTGTTATAAAGGGCCGCTCAACTTGAAATTGAAAAATTTAAACAAAGAAATAAAAGCTCGTACAGGTTATGGATTCAAAATTAATATATTAACCGTAGTTGTAAAATGTGAATTGACGTGTGATTTTTCATCAAAACCACTTTCAAATTCGCTACAAGACAGCTACAAAATACTTAATTTATTTTTAGTAAGATCATTCGAGAAAAATATTTTGCATTCTAAATTTTTTTTAACTGATTTTTGGAAAAAATTAACTTTTTCATACAAAATCAACTGAAAACTTTTCTTAACTAAACCATGTTTTGATGATGATTTATAATTCGTTATGATCCTTTTCACTTTTAAAACTTGAAAAGCCTTACACAGAAATGAAAATAACGACATAACTCACACAATTTTTCGATGAGATTCATCAAATTTGTTCCCACAAATCAGACTCCACTCCAACAATGTACTTTCTTGTGGTAGAATTATTGGTATAAGATTCTATAACGGACCGGCAATAACAAGCTTTCTAATAACTGGCATTTCAATCCCAGCGCAACCGCATTACATAAGTCTGAAAGAAACCAAATAAAACATATCCAATACCCTATAAAATAGTTAGTTCCTAGTTTGGACTGGTCATATCACCTCTTATTCACAACTCCTATCTCAACTTCCCATGGTGCCAGCTGGGATGCGAGCAACCTAAGCGAAGATCGGCTACCCAACACCGGTGGATGCTTTGGTCGCATGCAAACTGAGAAGGTGGCCGCACGGGTCTATTCCTCAGGTCAGGGGCGGCGTGCAACAACAACCGAGCATCTGCTCTTTAGGTCAGGGGCGGCTCAAACAACGTCTGCCTCGCAGCGAGCGGCCGTTTTTTGCATGTAAACCCATACTTTCTTCAGTTTCTCGACTGTCTTCATTACCTTAGATCGTTTAAGAAGGTGTACAGGTGTCTTTCATGTACATCTGTCCATTCATCGTATCACGAAAGGTGCACTTCGCTTCCCGCACGTGCAGATGGCTTGCCAAGCCAGGAATTTCTTCGTTAAAATTGATATCCCAGCCTTAGTTTTGGCCTTCTAGAAAAAACTTCGGCTTAGGTGCAGCTTCTTAGCCACATCCCTAACGGAGGCGTTCGGGTTTTGGTTGAAGGCCCTAACTACGCGGTTGTGATTTATAGTGTTGTACGGAATACTTTTCCCTTCACTTCTGGGCTTCCGATCGGTGGTCAATCGTTCCTCGAACCGCTTAATCACTCGTGACACCGTGGAATTCGCGATTCCCAACGTTTTAGCGATGGAGCGATGCAAGAGATCCTTGTTCCCGTGATGAATGCGCAAGATTTTATCAGGCACGAGCTGTTCTTTCGACTCCATTTGAGCGAGTTTTGATCACAGGACTTTAAAACTTGCAGGATGTAAACAATGCACTATGAACTAAATCCACCCAAATTTTCAGTAAATTCTACCCAACGGTTAAAACGTTAGAGCAATTTCATAGTGTGGCAATTTAATCGTGGACGCCCTTTCCAACATGTCAGCTCCATCGCGGGACAAGGACCTTAGGCTAATAACCTACTGCTCCCGATATATTAAATTGTTACGAATCCGAAAGAAATGACCGACCAGGAACTTTGGCAATGACTATAAGCATGAAAACATGGACACGAATTGGAACTTGGAACGTTTTAACCCTTGCCTAACAAGGCAAGCTGGCTCAACCTGCTAGAGAAGCTAGCCGCCTCAAGCTTGAAATTCGGCTTGGCCCAACGCTAGAGAACACAAGACATAGTCCGGGCAAGTACTGCTTTACTCTGGCATACGAGGGAACGAGGAGTTGGTTTCCTGTTAAGCCCGCAGGCCCATGCGGCTCTCATTAGATGGGAACCGATAAACGAAAGAATGATCGCAGCCAGATTTAGAACAAGGGTTAGAAACCTTAAAACGGTCCAGTGTTATGCGCCAACTAACGTTGCCGATTTGCAGGAGAAAGAGCAGTTTTACAGTCAACTGAAAATTCCAAAGGGTGACATTCAAATCCATGTGGGCATCTTCAACGCAAAGATTGGCTCCGACAATCAGGACCCTGAGCGCATCATGGGACGCCATGGTCTAGGACAGATGAGCGAAAATGAAGAGCTGGATTGGTGGATCGTTCTTTCCCCATCGACCAGCACATAAGATCACTTGTTTATCCCGAGATAGCCAGAACAGAAAATTAAATTGACCACATCTGGTTCAGTCGAAAATGGAGAATAAGCTATTTTGATGTCCGCAACAAACGAAGCGCAGATATCGTATCTGACCATCACATCATCCTTGGCGAGATTCGACTGAGAGTTGCGCGTGTCCAACGAGGCGAAGAGAAAGTCGAGTGTCGATACGATGTACGCCGGTTGGATAATTCAGAGGCGAAAAGGGCATACGTTGAAATCATGAGCCCCGAAACTGCCGACAGACGTTACAGTCGAAGAACAGTGATATGGAATCAAGAATGCCTTCACCACGACGAACCATGGTACTCTCGGTAAAGTTAGTGGTAGGAGAAGTGAATGGATGTCGGATGATACTTGGAGGATGGTCGATTATCGGAGAAAGGCGAAAGTCGGAATTGAGCAGGCATGCACCGGGCCAACTAAAGCACCCGCCTGCTTACGATATGTGGAACTGGAAAGGCAGTTAAACAAGCTTGTAGACGAGACAAGAGAGACTGGACAAACTCCCTAGCCGAAGAGGAAGAAAGAGTCGCCGCCAATGGGGATATCAATGGTGATTAATTTATGACATTTCTTGTCGTCTTATAGTGCAAGGACTAATGCTAGAATTCTGCTAATAGACCAAGCTGGTCAGTTATTGACCGAGCGAACAGATCAGCTCAAACGATGGACTGAGCACTTTGAAAAACTCTTCCGATTCACGAAAACGATGGCCAATAGAACCCGCAGCTTCAACTCGGAAGCGCCTTCGCTGGCTGAAATAGAAGCGGCAATCAAAAACATGAAATCCAATAAAGCGCATGGAATCGATGACATTCCTGCTGAGATGCTCAAAGCCGACCCTGCCTTGTCAGCACAAATGTTACACCGTTCTTTCGCTGACATTTGGGGTACTGCAACATTCCCGGCCGGCTGGATGCAGGGTATCCTCGTAAAGGGCCCGAAGAAAGGGGACCTGGCAGAGTGCGGTAACTGGCGAGGCATAACGTTGATCTGTACAACCTTCAAAGTACTCAGTGAAGTGATCCTGAACAGGATCCAGGAGAAAATCGACGCTACATTCCGATGGCAACAAGCTTGATTTCGATCCGGACGATAATGTGTGGACCGCAAAACGCTACGAACTGGAACAAATCAATAAATTCCAGGATTCTCTTCTGCTGGTGTTCGTTGATTTCGGAAAAGCGTTCGATCGACTGACCCATGAAAACATCTGGGCTGCTCTTAGACGACGATGAGTTCCAGAGAAACTAGTCCATCCCATCAAAGAACAGTACGAGGCATTTTCGTGCAAGGTCTTGCACGACGGTGTCTTGTCCGATCCAATCCCGGTAACTGCTGGAGTGAGACATTGACCTATTTTATCACCGCTACTCTTTTTAATCGTAATGGAGATTCTGACTGTACCACTCGACTATGCACCGAACCGAGAATTGCTGTGGAATCCTTCAACAATGGGGCAACTGAACGACCGTGACCTGGCTGACGATCTTATTTTGCTCGCCCAAACACAACCGGATATGCAGAGCAAACTTGACGACCTCATCGAAATCTCCAAGGCAGCAAGTCTCAAAGTCATTGTCGGAAAGACCAGTTCGATGGAGATCAACACAGGAAATCCCTCCAGTTTCATGGTAGCTGGGCAACAAGGTTGAGAAAGTGGAATGCTTCAAGTATCTTGGTAGCCAGATTACGCCTGATGGTGGTACCAAGAAAGACATCGAAACCATGATCAGCAAACCCGATTTACATTTGCAACTCTCCGGAACATCTGACACTTACGTCAGATCTCTCTACGAACGAACATTCAAAAACTCAAACATCAAATCCGTATTCCTGTACGGGTGCGAAACTTGGTGCACATATGCGGTAACGAAACGAAATGTCCGCTGCCGCGAAATATCATCCGCGTTTTGTGGTCTGGCAACTGGATCTCAAATCAGGAACTATAACGCCGGTGTCATCAAAGGGCGCTAGAAATCGAGATTCGGGAACGTAAAGGGTGATACGTTCAAAATTTGGTCAATATCAACTCGACGTATTTCTTTCAATTTTGCATTTAAAAAACCTGGACACCCCTCATTTTGAAGGTGAGTGTAGAATGTTGCTCCTATTTTGATTTTGGAATACACTCTTCAGTTGTCAAAATGCCGTCGAAGAGCAGCGTATCAAAATTTTACTCGCGCATCGCGAAAATCCGAGCTACTCGCACGCAAAGCTGGTAAAATCGCTAAAAGTTGCCAAATCAACCGTTACAAATGTAATTGAAGTGTTTGGGGAACGTTTGTCGACAGCCAGGAAGTCTGGATCGGGAGGAAATCGAAAACCGGAAGCCGCTGAGACGACAAAGAGATTTGCCGGTAGTTTCAAGCTAAACCCTAACCTCTCTCTCCGAGATGCCGCAAATAAGCTGGGTGTATCGTCTACAACCGTGCATCGAGATAAAAAACGAGCCGGACTATCGACTTACAAGAAGGTAGTGGCTCCAAATCGCGCTGATAAACAAAATACGACGGCCAAAGCGCGATCCCGGAGGTTGTACACGACGATGCTGACGAAGTTTGACTGCGTGGTAATGGACGACGAAACCTACGTCAAAGCCGACTACAAGCAGCTTCCGGGACAGGAGTTTTATACGGCAAAAGGAAGGGGAAAGATAGCAGATATGTTCAAGCACATGAAACTGTCAAAGTTCGCAAAGAAATATCTGGTTTGGCAAGCCATCTGTACCTGTGGCTTGAAAAGCAGCATTTTCATAGCTTCCGAGACTGTCAACCAAGAAATTTACGTGAAAGGTTTGAATAAACATCTGCTGCCTTTCCTGAAGAAACACGGTTGTTCCGTACTGTTTTGGCCGGATTTGGCATCTTGCCATTACGGTAAAAAGCCCATGGAGTGGTACGCCTCCAACAACGTGCAGGTGGTTCCCAAGGACAAGAACCCTCGCAACACGCCAGAGCTCCGCCCAATTGAGAAATACTGGGCTATTGTCAAGCGGAACCTAAAGAAGACCAAAAAACTGCTAAAGACGAGCAGCAGTTCAAGGCAAACTGGCTTTCTGCGGCGAAGAAGGTGGACATGGTGGCTGTACAAAATCTGATGGCAGGGATTAAGCGTAAGGTCCGGCAATTCAGATTTTGAAAAGCGGAAGCCTAACTGAATTTTTTTTCCTGAGTTTTATACTAATTAAAATTAAAAAAGAAATTTAATTTGATTTTTTAAATAAACAATTTCACAGATTTACATGCGTTTTCCCTTGAACAAATTTTGACCGTATCAAAAACCTTGGTGTAATTTCAAAAGAACACGGTATGCTGAAGTTGATTGACTATCCTACATTCTTCGCATTCTAATCGAGTTTCGCTTTCATGATTTCCCACTGTATACGTCGAATTTCTCCGGATCGCAACAGTATTCGCAAATCAATTGATCGCCGCAGCTCCAATCAAGCCTTTGGAAAAGATCAGATCGAAGTTGAATGCCGTCTGAATAGATAGAAAACGGTCCCCTGAGTCGATATCATTGACCACATCTTCCAGATATGGAGACAATTTGTATTCGTTACGCGGACGAACTCGATGCAAATTGTGAAGACATAAGGCGCATTTCCACTGTTTTCTGTTTCTATTTCTCTTCCCTGCCCCCAACGTGTTGTGAAGTTCACCAGAAAGCATCATCCGGTCGTAGCTGGCTCTAATGTGTGTAATCATAACCGAATGCGCCCACTTATCCGGACACTTGAGGTGGTAAAAGCCGACCAACAGGGTGCCCCGCTCATCGATAAGCGCGCTTCGACTGGAAACAAAAAAAAAAATACTCGAGACTTCCGTGTGTTTCTTCACCACACACCGCATAACTGAAGGTGAAGTATTCACAAAATTTGCATTTTTACGCGCCCGAGCGAGTTACGGCTTCGACTCTGATGATTTCCGTACGCGCACGTTACGCGATTCGAATAGAGTCGGGTGAAAAGAGAAAGAGTGAAATTCAGAGTGACAGAGAGGGTTTAGAGCATCCGGATGGTGATTGATGCAAAATCGAAGCCCATTTTCGCACAACTGGACCATCAGGCCACTACATCTTCGAGGTACCTCAACACGCTTCAGCCCGTGATGATCACATGAAATTTCTAATAATAACTTCGTTAAAGTGGTGAAAAATCGAGGCTAATGCTGCCACTCAAAGCAAAGTTCAACGTTCATCATCTAGGCAGCAAATTACGAGTTATGAACCCAGACTTTGCGAAACATCGCACTAAAAACAATATGGCTGCATCCTCGCCTAGAGGAGATGCTGCTGCTATAATGTGTGCCAAAATGGGTGAAAGCTTGTAAAATTGATAGAGGAACCAATTTCCTACACTAGTGAATGATTAATTGTTGTAAAAGTGCTGCTAAAATTTACCGCCTCGGAGGATGTTTTTGCACAATTTCGTTGGTTTTTAACGTTTATTGTTCGCTCTGTCTCGGTTTTCAACCCGGCGAATGAAAATTAATTTTCTCTCGTTAACATTTCAACTATGAACAGCATAGTTGCGGGTCAATTTATTGGTTTACCGATTATATTTGATGGGTTCATAAGTGATGGGACGGTTGAAGGCAATTTGCTCTACAATTGGGAGGAAAAATTAGCAAATCAGATTACAAAGTATGGTCATTAAATTAGCAAATTTCCGGTCATAGCAATGAAATTTTCATTACGGTCACGGAACAGAAAATAAAATCTGCAAGCAAATGTTTGCTTCCTGTCAAAAGCGTTCAATGAATCATCAGACTCTTTTCAGCAGTTGTTTTTCCTAAAAACAAATTTTCATTATAAAATTCTTGTTCTATTGCCGAACTTAACAAGAAGTACGCCGGAAGTCCGGACTCCCGAAGTAAAATTTTGTGGTGGCGTAATAATATTTACCTAAAACTTATAACTTAAAATCTTCCTCCATTTGATTCTTGATAGCTATGATAGAACTTTCTAGCTTCAAAAGGTTTTTACTAGATATGTACCGAATATTCGATCGCCGAATACCGTCCAAAAACCGTTAAGCCGAATATTCGGCTCACCAAAAGTTGAGCTAAGTATTCGGCCGAGTAGGCCAAATATTTATGTATTATTAAAATTTAAACAATAACCGACTTGTAAAAATTTTGAAATGATTTTGGATAATTTGAAAAATATCCAAAAGAAATGTTGTAAAATTGACAATATCATCTAAATTTTATGGTCTCAACTAAACATCTTAGGTGTATCCGTGTATCTTTCACTCTAGATCTTACAGGAGAGTGCTGACGAGTTTCACCTTATACCAACTCTGATTATCGCTTTTTCCAAATTTTCTTAATACATCCAGACTTGCCCCGAAAACCAATAATGAACCAAGGTTTGCAAACCTGTCCCGAATAAACGCAAACGAGTTACAAATATCTCTGTGGAGTGCAGCAATTCGTCACAGATAGGTAAATTACACAGAATTGAAACATTCATGCATCGATGACGAAAATCACTTGTTTCGTTAGGGAATAACAGTCCAGTCCGATCTCGCGACCACAACATATTCAAGAAGCGTCTTGATAAGCTAACCAGACAAAAGCCAGCAAGCGAAAGCACAGCGATAGGGCAATCGGAATCGCAGGGACCAGAAGTTTGGCCACGTTTCCAAAATCTTCCTTAGATGCATGCGAATAATAAGGCTTACAGGGTGACAAAAAAGTCCGGTCACACTTTTTTGGGGTCGCCTGTAGCCTACACGTTGCATCTCTCTGGTGCCTTCTATATGTTAAATGAAAGGGCTAACTCTGCTGCCCAAAGTGGCAGAGTTTCATTCCTGTGCAGTTTGTTTACATTGAGTTGTGAGCCATGGCAGAGTTAAGGGCAGCTGTTATCGCTGCTCGGTTTGGCGCGCAGATGACGAGCTTTTGACCGATTTCATTTCGAAGAATGAATGGCCTCCGTCGTTTCCGGATCTGAATCCAATGGATTATTTCGTCTGAGGATATATGATGTCTAAGCTGAACGACTATAAAATAGTAAATTTGGAGCAATTCAAGCGAGTTATCACGAAAATTTGGGACGAGATGCCGATGGAGCAGGTGCGCGCCGCTTGCGACGACTCTCCGAGACGTCTGAAGCTGGTTCGATCAGATAAAGATGGTGTAATTCCGAAATATCGCCTGTGCAGTATCTTTATGAGCTACTGAATAAAGCTATGAAAGCCAGATTAAGATTTTCTTCTTATTCTTTGAGATATTGAAGTTTTACTGTGTGACCGGACTTTTTTGTCACCCTGTAGATCCCGATGATCTAATCAGAAAAGTCAGCTGTACGGTCACAAGAACAGAAGTTTGGTTCAACTCCATGGGCGAAGGATCCTAGATCCATGTGAATAATGAGGTAAGATACAGATTTGCCAAGTTGAATTGAGTCTAAGGTGCCGATTCCCTCACAGGCTCAGATCCTCTATATCTGATTATAAAAGTCAGCTGTGGAATTACAGGAACAGAAGTTGGGTTCTGTTCCATAAGCACATTTGCTAAAGCTTTCTTAAACGTACATATATAATCAACAAGAAGACTTAGAAAGGTTCAGTTTTTCTAACCCGAATCAAAATCTGATGCGTCGATTCCCTCGCGGACTAAGAAACGCTAGATCGAATAAGAAAAGTCAATAACGTAGTCCAACACAAGGTTTTTTGATACACTAGGTTCTCCGACTTTCACAGTAAGTAGGCGAGGAGTGAGCGGGGCTCTCAATGAGTTTGTTTATTTTTTGCTCAGCTTTTCTGTGGTTTGTTGGTAAACAAACTTCATGAGTTCCGCATAGTTGCATAGCCTACATAGCCAAAATGGCTGAATCGGAAATTCGATATTCGGTAACACCTCCTGTATATATACACACCTTGGTCCAACAAGAACGGTCCGTAGGAAAACATAAACAGAGTCCTCACCAGAGGTAACACAAATACAACATACTTGATTCCTCGTACTAAGTACTTTGGCTTTAGGGCTTTTGTATAGGTTCGTGAAACGACCCGGAGCGTCTTCCCAGTAAGCGCGTCCCCTCAGAAATCGACAGAGCATGCGAAAAATTGAGATTTGAGTCACCGAACTTAGAATAAAACGGTTAATTTCTACGACACTCTGAGAACGCAAATATTCTCATTCGGTTTATCCTGCCGGGATACCTAGAGGTAACGAATACGAATGCGTACGTGCGAAATCAGTTTGAATCGTACGCTCGTACGGTGTGCTCGCACTTTAACCCCGTCTTTTTTTATATGCGTGCTTTCAATCGTAGCAGTCGACTTCTCCAGGCAGGCAAACACGCGTATCGAAGGGAAACATACGATTCGGATTGTGTTCGTGTTTTTCTCTGGAGGGCGTGTCTTAGATCATTTCGTGGCACTCACTCAAGTCACGCGTATGATTTGTTCCTCTCTGTCGATGTGATGATGCAAAATCGCTAGAGAGATCGTTACGATCCCTCTGGCGATTTGAGTTACCTCTCTACCGATTCATGTTTACTGGGTATAGTCGCTCCAGCAAGGCGGGCAAAAAGAACGCAGTAGTCGATGTGTCGATGTGATGATGCAAAATCGCTAGAGAGATCGTTACGATCCCTCTGGCGATTTGAGTTACCTCTCTACCGATTCATGTTTACTGGGTATAGTCGCTCCAGCAAGGCGGGCAAAAAGAACGCATCTGCGTCGGTCGAGAGTGTTCAGATCGTCATTGGGTGTTATCATCGTGCATCGAGAACGAATATCGCGCTCATCCGAAAACAAGGTCCGTCTGTGTTGTTCCTTACTAGCCAACACTCAAGAAGATTGAGAGTAGGCCATAGTGAATAATTTGTGTTGTGCAGTGGAAAATGCATGCATTCGGCAGGCTAGCTCTAGTGACAATTGAGCAACCGTCTACGTTTGTCCGTGTTTGTGATAGTCGGCCATAGCGAAGAAGAAATTCTATCACCAACACAGTCCTGCCATTTGTTTTGGTTCATCTTGCTTGTTGAAATTTAAGAAGGATACAGTCAATGACCGGAACAGCTGTTTAGGAGGCTAGCAACAACAACAAGCAGTAATCGGTAGAAGACATCGAAGCTCGTATGAAGTCGGCGCTCCTGTGGCGTTTTAAATCAAGGTACATGATCATGCTTCATCATATATAATTGTGGAATAAAAATAAAGCCATTGTAAAATTATATGGCGTTTTTTAATCAGTTGAGATTGGAGAATATTTTGATGAATACTTTCGTAACGAAGTTAGATGAATAGAGAGTCGGTATTATTATAATGAGTATGATGATATAAAAGAACGGTATTCATGAGGACACAACTTCATGCAAAGTGAGGCATTATTATTGTGATGATTGTGAACATCGGGTAAAACGATATCAATAAATCGGGTAAAGATACAGTCGGCAATAAGACCTGTGACATGAGACCTAAGACATAGAACATTAGACCTGAGACCTGAGACAAGCTACTAGTTTTAGTACCGCGAAAAATATGTTTAGGTCCGATTTCAACTTGCGACCCCTCTAGTGAAAGGGTCTGCCTTGTAGGTGACAAAAATAGTGGCGCGAGTTCGCTAGTACAAGCTACTAGTGTTAGTACCGCGAGAAATTAGTTTAACATTAGTACTAACACTTGTAGCTTGTCTCAGGTCTAAAGTCTCATGTCTCAGGTATCGTGCCTCAGGTCTCATGTCTTATGTCTCATGTCTCAGGTCACAGGTCTCATGTTTTATGGCTCTTGTCTCATGCCTCAGGTCTCATAGGGCCGTAGTAAAAGATCTCCACTCTTAACCATTCGGAGCCAGCGTCTTCACTTGGTTCCAGTCAAGAATCTCGTCAAAAGTTCGGATTTCGGTGGCTAGGCTTCGCCGCCAGTCTGGGTCTGCCTCTTCTCCGATGTCCTTCTGGATTCCATTCAAGCACCTCTCTGCAAATCTCGTTCTCATCTGTTTGCAACTTGTGCCCAATCCATCTTCACTTACGTTCCCGAATCTCGATTTCTAGCGCCCTTTGATGACACAGGCGATGCAGTTCCTCATTTGAGATCCAGTTGCCAGGCTACCAAGTGCGGATGATATTCCGCAGGCAGCGGTTTACAAATACTTGCAGTTTTCGCGTCGTTACCGCATATGTACACCAAGCTACGCACCCGTACAGCAATACGGATTCGACGTTTGAGTTAAAGATTCGAATTTTCGTTCGTAGAGATATCTGACATGAGCGCCAGATGTTCCGGAGACTCGTAAATGCAAATCGGCCTTTTCTGATCCGGGTTTGATGTCTTTCCTGGTACCACCATCTGGCGTTATCTGGCTACCAAGATACTGGAAGTACTCCACTCTTTGAACCTGTTGCCCAGCTACCATGAAACTGGAGGGATTTCCTGAGATGATCTCCATCGACAAAAAAGTTAATTTCGGAAGCATGGCATTGAATCCGTACACCCATGGTATATTGCTCTACTTATATAAAAATTATGCTTTAAACCCTACAATATCAGGTGCCTCTGCTTTATAAGCAACATGTTGAAAAACTTCAGGGAGGTGGGTGCTAGAAAATATCTACTACGATAGAACTGAAGTGAAACCGTGTACCCATGTTCAAAACTCATAACCATTTAAAATAAAATTCTTATAGGATTGGTAAGGTATTTTAAATTTTTAATAATTCTTTGAAATATTCAATTTATGATATACTCGCAATCGTCAACTATGCCAAAATGAGGTGATTCCGTGCACCCACGGTGAAAAATTATTTCTATCCATATGGGTTAGCTCAGATACGCGGGGTTCTACTGTACATACAAATCTTCGATCTCTTGAATTTTCAAGATTTGTTCATGAACGTTTTTGAGCAAGGATTGTTAAAATTTCTCAAGGAAAACACCAATTCTTGAGGATGGCGAGAGTTCATTCTAATTTGTTTCGAAAATGTTTTTCAGACATATCAGCTCAGATATTTTTTTTAATTACATGTGAAGTAGCTTTGCCAGTGGGATATATGGATCGTGACAACAACAGCATTAAATTAGAATCAAGTAAAAAAACACAGAAAAATTGCTTAAACTACGTATTGGTAAAAATTGTTGACATTGCAATAAAAAAAACTTAGAGCAAAACAAAAATCAAATAGAAAATCGATTAATTTTGCTCAAATGTCCTGATAGAAAATAAGCTCGGCATATAAGTTTGTACAAGTATTTATTTTTTTGCGAAAAAAAATCACAATCCGGGTGTTTAAGAGATTATTTATGTTTATTTTTAAATTATTTTGATTATATTTCTTCATGGCTTTGATTGACAATTAAAACGTTGTCAATGTCAAAACAATGTCTTGTCCTAATTAACCCCATTCATCCGTTTCATGAAATAGAAAAAACTACAATTTAAAAATTGGCTAAAAAATACCCCGTTGCATAAAAATCTTTATTTAAATGAGTCACAGCGCATTCACAGCGTTGGCCTAAACAAAGCTTTCAACTGCTCCTAAACAGCTGAATGGACACTTGATCGTTAGTACCCTAATGTTAATTGTTTAATGTTCCCATTATATTCAAGCCTGAAGGAACTACGCTCAGGCCGCCAAAGTCAAGGTCAAGGCACAACTGGTGGAGGAAGGTTATTTTTTTCACTTAACATTTCTCCTCCAAGCGGCCACAGGAGTGGATTCGATTATTGAAATTCAATTTACAGTTGGGAAATTTCTCCAAAAAATGTTGTTATCGATTTCGCTGCTGGAGGAAGAGGAAGAGAGACCCCAACGAGGGCGATGGCAGCATGTAGGTAGGTATCATCGGAATGATTCGATATCAAAAAACCACTTTCGACACTCATCGAGAGAGTGGTTTTCGAATTCACGACATTAATTGTTCCGGCCAAGTGGCCACTTCTTCCTTTTGATTGTCATATTTTTCGCTTTGCCTGTTGTCTCTGCCGCTAGGCCGGAGTGAAGCTATAGGAAGAGTATTATTCCGAGTGTTCCGTCAGTCCGTCGTAGCTTTGTAGCTCCGAGCTTGTCCGTTTGCGGCTTGACCGCTATATCGCTTTCACTTTCAGATTCCTTCTTGTTGTGCGCACAGACACAAGCACGCGTTCGCACCACACATTGCCAAAGTATCTCGCCTCGTAGGTATATTTGCTCAAACATACATTTATACAACCGATCGGCCAATTCCTTGTGTAACGGAAGCAAAGTACGGGGGAGGGAAGCTCCGGTTTTTTTTTTGTGGGAGATGTGTGGCCAGAGAGGGCAATTTTTTATGCGGAATCCAACATTACAACACGATCCTCAGACTGACTGTTATTCAACACAAAACGCATGGAAAAACTGCGTGTCCAGTACAAATTTGGCTCATTTTACATCATCTTCGGAGGACTACACAATGAATTTATTGATAACTCAACGACGACTTGCTCAAGATGATGATGATGATGATGCTGACAATGCTGATGATGATTGTGGTGTTGTGCCACACATACCTTATGTGTGCGAAAGCGTTTTACGCCTTTTAATGGTGCTATTAGTACCCGAAGTTGCGAAGATAATCTGCATCCAGCAGCAGTCTGCAGATCTTGCGCTATTTTCACCTAACAGGAAATGAAAGAAGGTGTCAACCAGATCTCGCACATGGCGGCGCACAGACAACAAAAGGAAACTCTTTCCCAGCCCAAGAGACATTTTTGCAATCAGACGAGACAGCAACTTCTGCAACATCTGCGGTTGCAAATTGCTGCTTATGGCAAGTGATTCGTGATAGCAAACATTTTCATCTGCAGAGGTAATTGCACGAGGTTTGGTAACGTGAAACTTTTTTTTATATATACATAGATATATATTTTTGACACCCGATCGTTTATGGTTAACGGAACGAGTTTTGATTGAACTTGGACAGGTGCTTTGAACTCAACTGTGGGAGGCATAAAATAACGGATGTGATTTCAGTTAAACAGATTGACAATCAGCGAGGTGACAAGGCTCATATCATCATTTAACACTAAACGTACCGACACTTTATATGTGTTGTAACCTTTTCATACCCCGCCGTGGATCAAATGACGTAGGGTAGGGGCACCCACCTCCGTCGTATCCCTCTGATTCGTCCTAATTCATGAATGCATGTTTTAGAGCCGAAAAATCACTTTCCCTTTTGATTGGCTACTTCACATGATGAACTTACGCCTGTAAATTTATTTTCTATCACAAATTTGTCACTTTTCAAACTATTTTTTGAGATATTTGATTTTGAAATCGCGAAGTGAAATTAATTATTGGCGCACTCCGCCATATTGAAAGACGAACTTAGTGATCCCCCCAACGTGTTTCTTTGTTTTAAAGCTTCCTGTCAATGCATATAACAATCAAAATCATCAAATTCAACAGAAAAGTTTTGAAATAAAATTAGAAAAATGATTTCAAACTAATCTGAACTATATAAATTTGTCAATATTCGATTGAAATTGAATCGCTCAGACCCCATAATTCGTCGTAAAATTGCGACAGGAATAGGAAACCGTTTTGCAAGAATTGGAATTAGACCGGTTCATTTTTACTATTTTTTGCTGATCACAGTCGGACTCATAGAGTATGAACATAATTGATTTCTAAGTAATCACAACACAATAAAGTAATTTTGTTTATTTTGAAGCTAGCAACTTGATGCGCTTGGAGATAAGTGCAAAAAGTCTATTTATGTTAATAAATTACTTAAATGTATTCAGCATTGCTTGAACAAAGAATTGATTGCTTTTTAGCTAAGTGGTTGGTGTTTTACAAATTATTTACTAATAGTTCCGTGCATTAATTAAATAGACGTTTGAGTGCACGCAAGAATATCTCCAATTTAACACATTTCTAACGTTTAACTCCAATGACATTGTTTCTTCAAAATTTTATATTTTAAGATTTGATTATTTTTGGTTTTATTATCTGATGACACTCATGACACCTTTCTCAAGTATTTGAAACATGAGATACATCAACTGTATGAAAATTAGACTTTTTGAACTTCTTTCATTCAAAATGCAATATCTCACATACGACCAAACGCTTTGCTCTACAGAATGGTCACTGAGAGATCCTTGATAACTAAAACTAAAACTTTTCCAGTTTTTAGAAATTCTCTAAAACAGGGGTGAGCAACCTTTTGAAGCATCGGGCCACTTTTAATTTGAAATTCTTTCGGCGGGCCGCATTAAAATAAAATTTAGGTAATAATAGTTAACCGAGTTTTATAAAAAAAATTATTACGACAAATTTTTGGCAACAAAAAACTGCAAAAGGATAAATAAAACGAATCCATGTTCTTGTATAACCTTTTTTTTTAATTAAAGGTGATTAAACCAGCCGAAATTGAATAGGTTCATCACCAAATTTTGATCATTTTACAATAATTGAAATGTTTTTATGTATCTGGCTTAGTGACTTAGTGGCTTCCAAGCAGAGCTCCATCAAGTGCAAGTGAGTAAACAATCAAATACACCCTTAGAAATTCATGCCAAATCGCCTCTTAAGGGCATGAATATTCTTTACGACAGCGAAGGATTTTTACGTTTGGACGGTCGATTGCGCAATTTGAACAAATCGTTCGATTCCAAACATCCATACATTCTCCCAGCCAACGGAAAACTAAGTTTGCTGCTGGCACGATCATTGCATCTGCAAACTGCTCATTCAGGACCATCTCTCCTACTCGCAACGATGAGGCAGCGCTTTTGGCCCTTGCAAGGCCGAATCCTAGTCCGCAAGGTAGTCAGAAATTGCGTGACTTGTTTTCGCTGTCGACCAACACTAGCACACCAACAAATGGGTCCTCTGCCGGCAGTGCGACTTACTCCAGCTCGAGTATTTTCCAGATGTGGTCTGGACTACTGCGGGCCATTTAACGTTCGTCCGTTGTACGGGAGGGGGGCAAGCCTAAAAATGTACGTCGCGGTATTCGCTTGCCTTTCGGTTAAGGCAGTTCATTTCGAGATCGTCCCGAATCTAACGTCGTCTGCGTGTATAAATGCGATCAAACGGTTCGTGGGTCGCCGCGGTCGGTTACTCGAATTGCATTGCGACAATGCAACCACCTTCGTCGGCGCTAACACCGAAATGAAGGCAATTCGTCAGCAGTACTTGCAGCAGTTCCGCACGAATCAATGGGACAACTATTGTGTTGATTCGGGAATCTCGTTCCACTTCATTCCGGCTAGATCCCCACATTTTGGTGGACTGTGGGAGGCGGGGGTTAAGTCATTCAAATACCATTTCCGTCGCATATTCGGAGGACGATCGTACACCTACGATGAGTTCTCGACAGCTGTAGGCCAGATAGAAGGAACTCTCAACTCTCGGCCTCTCATCCCCCTCACAGACCACCCCGACGACCTTGAAGTGATGACGCCAGGACATTTCATCATTGGGGAACCGTTGTTCTCAATCCCCGAGCCCGAAATAGCAGAACCGATGAAAAAGCTGACTAGACTACAAGAAATATGTCTCCGCAACAAATTTTGTTCCGGAGATCATCAGAATTTGTTCTACATCACAAGATTATTTTCTCTTATAAAATACAATACACTTTTCTCTTGTAACTCTACACAAAAACACAAATACATACAAACCAAGAAGGTATAAATATAACACACAAATTTTGTACAAGAACTCTTGAATTATAATTGTCACTCTAAAACCACGCGTTTTTTACTACGTCGTACCGGAATTTCACTAAGCTAAGTCCCAAATTAAGTTTAAGTTTTCTGAGACTTACAGTTACGGGAACCATAAATTTCCCAGTAAATTCGTAGTTTACAGTGCGCGGATATTGTCGCTAACAATCTCGTTTTGCCGAAACCCGGGAAGAAATTCCCAAAAATTGTGCTGGAAGAGCAACCACGTGTAGTGAAGTTACGGTTCCTCATAATCCTAGCCCGAACTTACTAATTGTCGTCGGTGCTAGTTCTTTATTCGATACCGTTGCAAAATTCGCGTTTGGATTGCAAGAATCCAGCTTAGTGTTGCTGCCACTGTGAAATAGTGAAATTTCGAAAAAAGTGGTTAATAGAGTGATATTGGCTCACACAATGGCTCCTTCGAAGAAAGTCGTGAAAAGGAATACGCTGCCATTAGAAACGCTGATTCGCAGAAGAAATAATATTCTGGGATCTGCTAAATTGATCCAGGAGTTTGACTCCAATTACGTGGTGGAACAAGCAAATCAAGTTCCAGTGCGAATCGAGCGTTTAGATGAGCTATGGGATCGCTTCGAAAGCGTCCAAGAAGAAATCGAGCTAATGGAAGGTGAAGAAGAAGTGTTCGCAGAATCTCGACATACATTTCAGACTCTGTACTATGAGCTGAAAGCCTCGCTAAATAGTAAAATTCCGAGATCTGCATCACCTGTCCTTAGCCGAAGAATTCCCGAAAGTGTTGTGCCCCCTGTGAACCCCACTCTTTCTGTGAAACTTCCTGAACTAAAACTCCCTGAATTCCACGGAAATCCCGAAGAATGGATCGAGTTCAGAGATCTTTTCAAATCAGTGATCCATATGAACAATCTGATATCTCCTGTGCAAAAATTGCACTATTTGCGTGGTTCCTTGAAGGGTGAAGCCTCTCGTATCATATCCTCAATCGCGATCTCTGCCGACAATTACGCGATTGCGTGGAAAGCTATTTGTGATCGATACGAGAACAAAAACTTTCTCATCAAGCGTCATATGTCAGCCATTTTGAAAATCCCCGCAATTAGACGGGAATCTGCCGTTGGGTTGGCTGAGCTAGCTGATGAGTTCAACCGACACGTGGGAATTCTCGATAAGTTGGAGCAGTCTAGTGAACACTGGAACTCATTCCTCGTTGAGCATTTGAGTACCTTACTCGATGAAAAGTCCCTTATGGAGTGGGAAACACAGTGCCAAGAACAGGAATCTCCCACTTACTCCCAGTTGTATGAGTTCATCCATAAGAGGTCTCGAATGCTCCAAAAGTGCAAAGTGTTAACCAACACGAACACAAGTGTGCAAATGAAGAACACTAGAGGAAAATCCTCTGCATCTCATGTCGTGTTGGAAAATATCGTGAAGTGCCCAAGTTGTAAGCAGGCACATCAACTCTCGCAGTGCCCCACTTTTCTCAAGCAAACTCCGAACTCTCGTCTAGACTTTATAAAAACCCATCGTCTTTGTATCAATTGCTTGAGAAGTGGGCACTTAGCGAAAGACTGTCGCAGTAGTGTGTGTAGAAGTTGTACCAAGAAACATCATACATTGCTTCATCTCCCTCCTCGAAACTTTAATGGCACAACTTCTGAAGAAGTAACTGAAAGTGAAACTCCACAAACCTGCATAGCTGTGTCGACTGCTGTGACTACCAACACGTCATCAGCACAATCGTTCTCGGTATCGCGAGCACCACCGGTGGTGCGATCGTGTGCGTCAAATTCGTCGTCGCCGGTTACCCACACCCGATCGAGTGGTGAATCGTCGTTTGGGTTGCTCTCACGGTCGGGAGAGCAGGTTGTCGAATGCCCTCCTCTCGCGTCGCAGCAATATTCGTCGTCATTCGAAAATGAATCACCTTCCCCCCAAGAACAGCCCACATCACTCACACAAGTCGCTTCTCCGGAAAATGCCACTATATTTCTATCTACCGCTCTGGTGCGAATATTGGACCGCCACGGTAATTATCACCTCGCACGTGTTTTACTCGATAGTGGATCGCAATCAAATTTTATATCCGAATCGTTATGCTAACGTTTGGATTTGAAGCGCAACAAAATCAACTTACCCATCTGCGGTATTGGACAAGCAACAGTAAATGTCCATTATAAGGTGCATGCAAAAATTACTTCTCGTTTTAATCAAACCGAATTTACACTCGACTGTCTCGTTTTGCCCAAACTAACGGTTTGTTTGCCCAGTCGAAACGTTAATATTTCTGACTGGAAAATCCCTCGCAACATTTCTCTCGCTGATCCGAAATTCAATATCACCCACGGTATCGATCTGTTAATTGGCGCTGAACTATTTTTCTCGCTTCTCGAATCGCACCAAATCCTCCTTGGCGAAGGACTGCCATCGTTACAACGCACAGTTCTGGGGTATGTAGTGTCCGGAAAATCGATTTTCCAATCCGTAAACACATCAATATGCAACACCGCCATAATGCAGCCACCGGACTTAAACGAACAACTCGAACGCTTTTGGCAAGTGGACAATTTCGACGTCGGAAAAGCGTTAACCGCGGATGAAAAGGAGGTAGAAACGCACTTCGAAAAAACGTTTTCGCGGAGTAACGACGGCCGGTATGTGGTTCGATTACCTCTTCGCGAAGAACTAGTTCCATTGTTGGGTGACTCATACAGCACAGCTGTTCGTCGTTTTTTGCTATTGGAGAAGAGGCTGTCAGCTGATCAGCAATTGCGAGAAGATTACGAGAAGTTTATGCAGGAGTATGTGATGTTGGGCCATATGGAAGTGTGCCGTCGCGTCGCGGGCCCGCAGTTCTTTCTTCCGCACCATGCAGTGCGACGCCCTGATAATACCACCACCAAAACACGAGTCGTGTTCGATGCTAGCTGCAAGGCATCGGGTCAGCTGTCCCTGGACGACGTTCTCCACACAGGTCCGACGGTACAACCAGCTCTTCTATCTACAGTTCTCAACTTTCGAAAGCCGAAGTATGTCTTCACAGCAGACATAGAAAAAATGTTTCGCCAAGTATGGGTACATCCAGCTGACCGAAAATATCAACAGATCATTTGGCGAAAAGATCCCTCCTTACCCCTCCAAGTCTACCAACTCAAGACTGTAACATACGGTCTAGCCAGTTCACCGTATCATGCTGCACGCGTTCTCAACCAGCTTGCCACCGATTATCATCATGATTACCCTCTCGCCTCCTCAATTGTAAAGCATCGAACGTACGTGGATGATACATTAGCCGGATATGATGATTTAGCCGAAGCAACCGAAGCCTGTCGTCAACTTGTAGAAATGCTGAAAATTGCTGGTTTTACTTTGCGCAAGTGGTGTTCCAATCATCCAAAGGTTCTCGAAAATGTCCCCGAAGAACTTTGGAATCATTCGTCGCAGACCGAGATCGGTCCGTCCTCAACAACAACAAAAACTCTTGGCCTTTTGTGGAACCCCCAAACAGATACATTCAGCTTTAAAATTCCATCGTTGTGTACCGCCAACCCACTTACGAAACGGGTGGTAGTATCCGAAATGTCGCAATTGTATGACCCCATGGGTCTCGTCGGGCCTGTAGTAGTCAGTTGTAAAGTGTTCGTACAACGGCTATGGGCTGCAAGTGTCGAGTGGGATGCTCCACTTTCCGAAGACGATCGCTCCTGGTGGAATGAATTTCGTGATGGTATACAAGATCTCCAACATCTCTCCATCCCCCGTCGTGTTTTGGCTAACGTCGATAATAAGTACACATTGCATTGTTTCTGTGATGCGTCGAAACATGCCTATGGATGCTGTGTGTATGTGGTAAGCAAGGGATCAGATGATCGCACTCATAGCCAGCTGTTGATCGCTCAGTCTCGCGTCGCACCTTTTCGTAATCTGACCATTCCGAGACTTGAGCTGTGTGCGGCAGTTCTAGCCAGCCAGATGATGGAGAAACTACGGACAACAACAGAATTCGATGGACCAACGGTGTTTTGGTCCGACTCAACTGTCGTGCTACACTGGATTCGTTCTCCACCCCCAGATTGGAAACCCTTCGTCTCGAATAGAATTGCCGAAATACAGAGGTCAACAAAAAACTCCCAGTGGAGACACATTCGCACCGATATCAACCCAGCTGATATCCTTTCTAGAGGGGCATGGCCCTCCCAGATTCTCGACAACGATCTTTGGTGGTATGGACCAGACTTTCTCGTGGCCGCTCCGGAGTTCTGGCCACCCGTTCTTCCAACCGCCAATCTCCAGTCTGTGGAACGAGACGAGATGAACATTGAAAAGCGTCAACGTTATACTGTCGCAATGTTGGCTACTGCAATAGATGACTCGTTGCTCTCACGATTTGCCGAACTCAGCCGACTGCTGAAGGTCGTAGCTCCAAATGGCGGCAGGCGGTCAAAAATGTCGACGTGGGAAATCTCGTCCTTCTGCGACACGACAATCTACCCACGTACCAATGGAACCTCGGCCGAGTAGACGAAACGATCAAAGGCGAAGATGGGCTGGTGCGCGTAGTGCTGGTCCGAACTGCGCGTGGTGTGTTCCGCCGAGTTGTTACCGAAGTCTGCGTGCTGCCGGTCGATACTGCTGACGGTGACGACATCGATGCTGACGAAGCTGGAGACAAAGGAGGTGCTGCTGATCAAGAAGGTTGAAACGGACGGTTTCAACGGGGCCCGGTATGTCTCCGCAACAAATTTTGTTCCGGAGATCATCAGAATTTGTTCTACATCACAAGATTATTTTCTCTTATAAAATACAATACACTTTTCTCTTGTAACTCTACACAAAAACACAAATACATACAAACCAAGAAGGTATAAATATAACACACAAATTTTGTACAAGAACTCTTGAATTATAATTGTCACTCTAAAACCACGCGTTTTTTACTACGTCGTACCGGAATTTCACTAAGCTAAGTCCCAAATTAAGTTTAAGTTTTCTGAGACTTACAGTTACGGGAACCATAAATTTCCCTGTAAATTCGTAGTTTACAGTGCGCGGATATTGTCGCTAACAAATATCTCTTGCACATCATAGAGGAAACATCTTTTGTTTCCTTTTTATTTATAAAAAAAACTAAAAAATTGTAAAAGTCTTTCTATGGCTCGTAAAAAGATTTGAACCATTTCCTGAGAAAAATCCTTTCTTTTGAATCATTGCGATGGTATTTTCCATCATTACTTACCTTTAAAAGTTTCATAGAGCTTAACCATAGCGATTTTTTCTGTGCATTTTCGAAAAGTTTTCACAATTTATTAAAGTTTTGTCGTGAAGCCTTAATTTTTTTTATCTATAAACGGCGATTTTTTCAATTGGAAGTTCCGTATGAAATCATTGCATTGAGATGTTGGACAAGGTTTCAAAATCAAAAAAAAAATTATTTTCACGGATTTTTAATAAGATTTGTCCATGCTACAGTTTACATTTTTGATTCTAGAAAATTTTTACTGATTTTATAAATTCTATTGAATTAATTTAGATACCTCTGGGATAGGCTTTCTAGAGCTGTATCATGAAAATCTTATGACTTTGGTAATGTGGATTGCTAATTTTAAAGTTAAATGACTCAATTTATTCAATCTTTGACATGATTTGCCAGTGACATTTTTGAAAATTCACATTTTTCCGAGATACCAGGAATCTCAGAACTGATTTTTACTTATTCAGGGGCGCTGAATAATTCAATTTTTTTTGTCAGCTCTAGTTTTCGAAATATCTTTTAAAAATAGGTTGAAAAATTAGTTATTCAGTTTGATTACTTTCCCAAAGACCGCTAGTAATTTTGAATTTTGAGAAAAAAAAAGTTATGGGAGTTTTTTTTTCCAAATCTGCAAAAAACGGGAACTTTGACGAAGTTTTAAAGAAAAATTAAACTAAATTGACTCATTGATATTTTTAAAACCGTTAGCTATATCATTTCGCAGTCTTCAACAAAATTGTTGGATGAATTAAAATTATCAATATCCAATATTCAATAGCTTTCTTCAATGATGTCAGAAGAAGTTGTAATCTTATTTTCTATAATTTATATAAATTGTAGAATTCAATTTATTGAAAGCGTTGTGTCTCTGATACATGATACATGAATGTCTTGGCAATATTTAAGTGAGTAATCGTTACAAACTTTTTGGTTTGAATCACAGAATTTCAAATATTGTTTTTTGTCGAGAAATCAGAGACTCGCTGAGTTCTGTCGATAAATAAGAAATCTGTAATCATTAGCCCAGTTTTTTATAATACAACATTGTTTATTTCTGTCATTAATCAACTTACTTCATCATACGACTTTAACTTTGCTTGAAACGAAAAATAAAGACTTAAATAACTCCAATATTTCGTTTTTCCAATAAATAAAAAGAACTCAATTAAAAACCTATATCCTCAACAACCTGGATGATTATGGGACAAAAGCAACTGCAAACAAGTGAAGTGAATATAAAGTTATTTATATAACTTTTTTTTGGTTTAGTAGGGACTGCTTTGTTATGATAGTTAACAATCTATCGTAGAAAAAAATCGTAAAATAAATTTAATTTGAGATAAGCTTCGCGGGCCGCACAAACATGCCTTGAGGGCCGCAAGCGGCCCGCGGGCCGCGGGTTGCTCACCCCTGCTCTAAAAGGGAATCAATAACTACTCGAGGAAAAAAATTCAATTCCTGGTCCGAAAACCTCGATTTCTATTGAATTTTTGCGATGCATGAAAAAACGATGCAAAAAACTTCCGTTGAAGGTAAAAAAGACAAGGGAATTTAGATGAATGAATAATTTATACTTTGAAATAAGAGTTCATGAGTCTCTGATTTGGATCTCAATACAAGTTTGGATAAAAAAATCGGTAGATATGATTTTTTGTACATAAAGTCGTCAAAATTCTACAAATTGAACCCATTTTAAATGCTGATTCCTACCAAGTAGGTTTTAAAACTTGACTCATGTTTGCTTCATTTTTTATAAATTCTCAGTGAATTTTCAACAAAAGATATTTTGTCATTTTTGACATATTACAGTTTGAATGAAAAAGTCGAAAAGTTTAATTTTAGTTGAATCACAAACATTTTTGCAAAAACTTTTATCGCTCGTAAAAAAAACTCGAATAGATGAGCTGAACCAGTCTAATGCGCATTACACGGATCAACGTGGTGTTGCTTTGTTTCGATATCCTTTGCCAGGGTTCCCACATGTATAAGAATACAAATGTTGACAAAACGCAAATGTGATTCTGCCTCTCCTCAAATGTCTTACTATTCAGTCTCATTAAGTAGAAAAACATATAGTTCTATTAAAAATGTTGATGTTCTTTAAATATGGGTAGTTTCTATGTAAATTTGTGCATTGTAATTTGTGTTAAGTGTCTGTATGAATGTTATGAAATCTTATTTTACATACAAATCCTGGATCATGGCAGCCCTGTCCGTTGGAGAGTGTGTTGGTAGAAAATACATTTGCAGGGTGGATTCAATTTGTAAGGTCTAATATTGTGCTGCCTGCAATTGCCTTAGCCAAGCAATGTCACCTAGCTACAATAACGCTACCTTGAGATTTCTTGGCAAGACTATTTTATTGCGATTTAGATCTCATTCGAACTTTGCAGTTATCCTGCGCGTTGGATCCGAGCGAAGTAAATAATAGCATTTGCATGAACCGCAACCGCAAAATTTCAAATCTATCCCTCATGAGGGAGGAAAAGTTTGAGACAATTTCGGTAGAATTCAATAGAAGGTATAATATTTTGCTGCTTGCAGATGCATTAGCCAAGCAATGGTAGACCTGTTTACAATAAAGCTATCCTAGTTTCATGGCTTATTGCGACTGGTTATTTGAAAGAACTTCTGCTGTTATCCTGCGCGGTTGATCCTATCGATGTAAGCTAATGCAAATTGCATGAACCGCAGCCGCAAAATTTTAAATGTGTTTCTGGAGAGGGTGGAATAAATTGAGACAATTTCGGTCTCCTTGTACGACGGAATTAGGAACCTGGTACGACAATGAAGGAACTTGAATGAGGAAAATAAATCATAAATTGACTCAAAAGTACGTTATGGATTGATCTATTTCCTACATAGTTTCATAAAACAGAATTGGAAATATAGTTCAACTTCTAAACATCAGCCCAACATGGAAGGCAATTCTATTGAAATAATGAAAAAAGCTTCCTTAAGCCGTTGTCTTAGGGGCCTTTACCCTAAAACATTTTTTCCGCTAAAACTCTCTTGTTTCACAACCGATGGTAACTGTATTTATAGTTTTTTTTTATAGAAAGCTTGTAAAGCGACACAAATATTATTTACAGACAATATCAAGTTACAATCATTTATTTTAACGTTATTTGAAGTCGAAGATTTTTTTAAACATGCATAGGGGGAAAAGCTATGAATCAGTTATAAGATGCTCAAAAAAAGGTTCACTTTGAGCATAAGTGAGCTGAAGTTAGAAGTTATATACTTACATACTTTTTAATAAATCATCCACCAAAGCTGTTCCAGTCACAGTAAAAAAATTTAATCTGTTAATGCAAGGTGGTCGAAATTTCACCAAAATAGCCTTAATTTGAAGCTAACGAACAGCAGAAAATGAACTTCTTTACGAAAATTTCGCATCATGAATCCGCATGTGGCTCTTTTTGTACATTGAAAGAAAAAAATATTATCATAAATTCAAAGGTTATAATAGTCAACAAAATTTGATCCGCGGCCAGAAGGTTAAGAAAATGAACATCCGTAAGAGGTCCTAGCTCTTGGTTCGATGCCACTATAGCCAAAGCTATGGTCGACAGGAATTTAGCTTTCAATCAATAGAAATCATCTCGCAGAAATGAGCACTTTACACTTTGCAAATTGATTCGCAATAGAGTAAACAAAATTATACAAGCTGCAAAGAAAATATATTTCAAAAGATTCCTTGATCCATAACTACCGTCCAAAATTCTGTGGCAGCGTTTAAGAACATCTAAAGTTAGCAAAGTAGGTAGCAAAGTAGTAAATAAGGCTATGATCATTTAGAATCCAGACAGTTACAAACGTGTGTATTTTAAAAACTATTCATTTGATCGAAAAACTTTTTATGAAGGAAATAAAGGTGATAATATGACATTTAAAGTGAAAATATTAAAAAAAAATATATTTATCAACAATTTCAAGAAATACTCTAACTTTTTCATAAAATCTCTTTTTTATCTTTGCACACTTTTTTCAGTCATATATTGATTTATTTTTTCTACCACAGAAGCAAAACCTTTGCAAAATCATGATATTTTACACAAACTCACCTGGAAAAAGCAATTGCAATCTGCTTGGAACTTTTTCATGAGTAGGCATCTCGAAGAATTGGATCTTCTAAATCCGGTTTTAACATAATTTTTTTGTCCATCAGAACACATCTGTCATATTGCGTAAAAATCGGATGCACAGATTGCGATCTTTGGAACTGAACATGATTAGTTATTCACTTGGTTTCTACTAGTCAGCCAACACCTTTTGCCTGCTGGAAATGGATTTATTGCATTATTAAGCAGTCTGCATTCAGTTATCCCCAATAACCATAGATTTTTCACCATATTTAAGATCAAGGGTTGCACTCCAACCCGGATTCTGCCATAAACTGTAGAACTAATTATTCACAGCGTAACAACTGTCAAATTTAAGCTCAAATGGATTACTGTGAAAAATGAATGGGCGCCAAATCGGCGCGTCCCACATACTAGCACAAAAATGGGTAGTTCATGCCTGTGTTATACAAGACAAGATGAACTCCCTATGTCCATCTTGTTGACTGCAAAAACTTAGCTGCCTTCGGCCATTTTGCCGTTTGCATGCTACTTGACAAGTCGTCCACTACTGTTCTGGCCTGATTTTTTCTCGTGACACGGATCGAACAGGTAAATGTTATTGTTTAATTGCAAATTTTGTGCTTAATTCGTTTCTTTTCTCAAAATTTCAGTATCGTGTCAAGCACTCCGGAAAGGTTTCACCTGTACTTGCCCTGGATCGATTCAGCTTCCGCATCAACAAGTTAAGGTGTTTCGGTGCGCCCCATCGTCTTTGCTAATTCTTCATACGCGCTGCAGCGATCGTTTCCAACCCCAGGCCATCGTAGCTCACCGTCGGCAAGAAACTAGTCACAAAGTGGGGCCTCACCAAGTAGACCATCATAATAGTGCAATTAAATGTGTGTTCAATTTGTGTTTTAGTGCTAAAAATGAAAATTAAGATTGAATAGCATATGTAACGATAGTGATTGTAAACCAAAGAAATTTTCTTTAATAAAATTTAAATGAAAACTAATAAAACCAAAACTATTTTTATTGAAAAACTAGCTAATCCCATACGAACTCCGTTTCGCATTCAACTTGGAATATGTCATTAGCAGTTTGTATGAAAGTCAATTGCCAAGCATTTTCCAGAAGCATTTCCAAATTTATTGTTAAGCAACAATTGCAAAAATGTTGGACCATCACTTTTTATGTCGTGTGTAACTAAATTTGAAAACAGGAAAACCCCCGTGTATGAATTTTGGACTCGGTGTGATAAAAACTCACTAAATTATTACAAAAACAAATTTATCAGTTATTGCAAAAACAAACTCAACAGTTCATATTGTGGACCCCCTTTCGTGTCGTTCGATACAAATATTGAAATCAGAAATTAATGGACCGTCTCAACCCTCGTGTATAAATTGTGACATTATCGTTGCATAACAACGCAATTATTGCCAAATAATTAAATTCCTTTCAGTGACCTCTTTTCAATCTCTGATGTCTGAAATCAATTGTCCTTCCCTCAAAACTCCCATGTGCAAATTTTCTACCCACTCCATTACATAATATCGTAAATATCATAAAAAAGTAGAAAATTAATTAATATTAATGACCCCTTTCGTCGACCCCTGGGATAAAATTTGACACCTGAAATAGATTGCAGTCCCTCAAAACTCTCGTGTATAAATTTTCATCTGAATCCGATGTATATTAACGTTAATATTATAAAAAAAATGAAGTTTAAATGGACGACCCCTTTGAACAAACCTCTAACTCAAATTTGGATAAGTGGAATCCATTGTTCGTCTCTAATAACTCCTATGTTCAAATTTTCATACAAATCCGATGTATAATAACGTCAATATTACTAAAAATTTGAAAAGTTATATGGACGACCCCTTTTAGCGGCCCCTTACACTGCATTTGATAACTGAAATTGATTGCTTGTCACTCAAAACTACCATGAATCAATTTTCATCTCAGTCCAATGTATAATAACGCCAATATCGCAAAAAACATTTAACAGTTGATATGGACAACCCCTTTGGCCTACCCCTGTTCCTAAATTTTACACCCGGAATCGATTACTCGTTCTTCAAAACATTCATGTGCAAACTTTCATCAAAATCTGATGAATAATAACGCCAATATCGCAAATATATTAAATTGTTGATATGGACGACCCCTTTTGCCGACTCCTGTCCCTAAATTTGATATCGGAAATCGATTGCTCGTTCTTAAAAACAGTCAAATGCAAATTTTCATCAAAATCCGATGTATAATGACGCTAATATCGCAAAAATATTAAATAGTTTATATGGACGACCCCTTTCGCTGACCCCTTACACAAAATTTGACACTTGAAATCGATTTCTCGTATTTCAAAACACTCATGTGCAAATTTTCAACTCAATCCGACGAAAAATAACGTCAATATCGCCAAAACAATATTTGTCTTGTATGGACGACCCCCTTCAGAAGGGGTCATCCGAAAATCTGAAAACATTTTTCATCTTTCCTGGTCCTAATGAACATCCATGCCAAATTTCAGATCTCCAGCTCTTAAGACGGCTGAGTCTATAGAGGACAAACAAACAAACAAACAAACAAACAAACAAACATACAGAAATTGCTTTTTATATATATAGATTAACATAAATGCCTTTTGAAAACGGACCACCCTATTGCATTACACATACATGCACATTTTTCAATGCCATGCACTCACACAAAAGCACAGATGTCAACCGAGCTGTCATTCTGAAAATTCATTTCTAGTCATTAAAATTCATTTGGTTGGGCCATTTTCCACTAGAAAACAATGGGATGGCTAGTAGGCGGCAAGTAGAATTCCTACTAATCTTTCTAGTGGTCCTACTATGCTTTTTATTAAGCGGGAATGGTTGGTTTGAACTTCGTGTGGATCCCAGAGTGGCCCCTTATACTTCCTTACCATTTGGTTCTTAAAAAAAAATCAGAAAAAATCAACAGTTCATGAACTTTCAAGTCAACAATCAAGAATTTTCGAGGCGCAAAATGCGTAAAAGGAGCAAATTTGTGCAAAATTTTTTTCACTATGTCTTTTTGCATCGTAAATATCTCAAACACACGTTAACTTAAAAATCTATAAAAAATAGGCAAAATAGTCCTTTTCATAACCAACACAACGCTTCTAAAGTTTTGCATATCCGTACTCTATTAACGTAGCTATCACTGATATAAAGTGCCCGGATACTAAATGATCATAGCCTTACCTTTGAATAATTTTACAGCTGAGGACATAAATGATACTTTTTTGAAATCATTTAATCGCAATATAACAATTGACTGGACGAGTTAACAACCTATAAATCCGATTCAAGAAATCGAAGCCATTGTAAGTTTGTCCAAAATTGATTCAAATGCTGCTGCTGCTAAAGTTTATTAAAAAAAACTATCACTCGCATAATTCAACCACTAACTTACTTGTTCAACAAAATAATTACATCGAACAAATATTCATAAAGTTGGAAAACATCAAAAATTCTTCCCATTAGAAAAAAGTCAACTCACAATACTTTTGAAAACTTGAAACCAATTAGCATTCTAAGCGGGCTATCGAAGGTGTTCGAAATTTTTTTAAAGAAGCAAATCAGCAGTTACTTGATGGACAGCAAACTAATAAGTGATTTTCAATCAAAACCATAGCACAAAAACTGCAATGATAAGTGTGTTTGTTGTCATAAGTGTTGAACTTGATAAATTCCAATCGGTTATCCTGTTTTTATTAGACTTTTTCAAAGCTTTCGATTGCATAAGCCATAAAGTTTCGGCTTAAAAAATTTTCCAATAATTTCGGCTTTTCAACTTCCGCAATCAATTTAATCAGATCATATTTATCTAATCGATTTCAGTCAGTGTTCAAAAATCAACAGTACTCTACTTTCTCACCAATCAAATCAGGGGTACTCAAGGGTCCGATTCTCTTTACGATGTATATATGTAAAGGGCGACCACGAAATGCTTGCGACACACCATAGGGAATAACTTTTTTATCAAACTCGAAGTCGTGTTTTTCAACGAAATCGAGGTGAAGAACGAGAGAACAAACTCTTACCAAACACCTTGAATTTCCTGACCTGTCGCACCGACGGATGGGAAAAATATTGAACATTCACCATCCACCCTTTTTCAAAGAGTAGAAGCGGTTCCAGGAGCGGTTGACGTTGGGCCACGGCAAAAGAGCTGGAAGATAACCGGGACCGAAGAACAAAAAGACGGAAGGAATGGTGAAGCGGATGATTAAAGCAAATCCCAACGTCGCAAGTCGCGATTTGGCTAAAAAGATCGGCATGTCGCAGAGCTACGTCCAGAATGCGAAGAAAAGAGCTGGACTACATACAAACAAGGTACAGAACTGAACAGCGAAGAGAGGCAACAATCGACGGCTAAAAATCGAACACGGAAGCTCTACGAGAAGATGCTGATAATCTATGGCTGCTGAGCGATGGACGACGAAACGTATATAAAAGCCGATTTTGAGCAAATTGCGGGGTTGGAGTTTTTCACCGGCAATAGCAAGTTCGCAAATGGACGACAACTTTAAAAAGAAAAAAAAAATAAGTTCGCCATCTGCTCTTGCGGACTGATGAGTGAGCCTTATGTGACAAAGAGCACAGTGAATGCCGAGATCTACAAATCTGAGTGCCTCGTCTGCAACCGGGCAAGAAGAGACAAAGATGCCCTCCCGCACACTGCGATAAGGTAGTGAAACTGGGAATGAATGAATGCAAAGTAAAATTTCATAAGAGCATGACGCGGTACAAACTTCCTAACTCTCCAAAGAATGCCACTCAAGGACGATGTATTCCGTCTCATGACAAAACTTGACGAACATAATTCCAAAAACTCACTAGGTACATAGTAACCGTTATCCAATTTAAAGACATACACCGTCATAGCCGATTCAGGCTTTACAGACTGAATAAATGACGTGGACAACTTACGATTAACATTTAACACACAGTACCGAGATGGGAATCGAACCCATGCCATCAGTGGACCAGCGACTACCGCCGTACCACGCTAACCACTCGGCCACAGAGACGTATCGTAATTTCTCGGACATCCCACATTCGCCAGATCACGCTCCACTTGGTCTAACCACCTCGCTAGTTGCGCCCTTGCTCGTCTTATTCCTACCGGATTCGTAGCGAACAACTGTTTCCGGCATTCTCGCAACATGTCTACCCAGCGTGTCAGGCCAGCCTCCACCACCTCCTATATACTGGGTTCTCCGTAGAATCGCGCAAGCTCGTGGTTCATCCTTCGCCTCCACACTCCGTTCTTCTGTGCGAGGGCTAAGTAATCTCGACCGCAGTTGCTTGTGGAGTCCATAGTAGGCACGACTTCCGCTGATAATTCGCCGCCGGATCTCACGGCTGGTGTCATTGTCTGCGATCACCAGTGAGCCGAGATAGACAAAGTCATCGACTATCTCCAGCTCGTCGCCGTCGATCGTGACCTTGTTATTACTGGACAAGCGGGTTCGGTTGGTCTCGGATCCGCAGGCCAGCATGTACTTCGTCTTGGACGTATTAATCATCAACCCAATCCTTTCTGCTTCGCGTTTCTGTTTGCGATAGATCTCCTCCATCGCCGCTGATGATCTGCCGACTATATCAAAGTCCTCGGCAAAGCAGACCATCGCCTTGTCGAAGCCCCCTGTGCGATTCTAATGAACTCGACAATTCACCCGAAATCCGCACACAGCACAGCATTCCATCCTTCGTCGCCGATTCCCGGAAAAGCTGTTCTCGTCCATGATTTGAATAGATTGTGCGTAGTGACTTGGTGATCACGGCATTTTTTGAGGATGCCGTAATATGAAGATCTGGTCCGTCGTTGACCGTCCCTCCATGAAGCCGGCCTGATGACTTCTCACGAACCTGTTTGCATGTGACGTTAGGCGGTGGAGTAGGATTCGGGACAGCACTTTGTAGGCGGCATTTAGGACAGTGATCGCTCGGTAGTTCTCACAGTCCAATCTGTCGCCCTTCTTCTAGATTCTTCTAGATGGGGCATATTATCCCCTCCTTCCACTTCTCCGGTAGCTGTTCTGTGTCCCAGATCCGGACCATCAACCGGTGTAGGAAATCGGCCAATTTTTCCGGGCCCATTTTGATGAGTTCAGCTGCGATGCCATCATTCCCAGCCGACTTGTTGCTAAATATTCAGCTGGCGAATGGCTTCCTTAACTTCACTTATCGTTGGGAGTGACTCCTCTACGTCGTTGGCTACGCCGGCGAAATACCGTCCCCCACCGTCTTGATCTCCTGCATATGCGCCGTTCAGGTGTTCATTGAAGCGCTGTTGTCACCTTTTGATCACCTCACGATTGCCCGTCAGGATGCCTCCTTCTTGGGAACGATGCAGCTGCTCCAGCTCCTGAAAATTCGGACTCGCTGCCTCTTTCGCTGTCGGTGATTTTCCACGCCTCTTTGCACTACTGCCGCCCGCGCGGCGCTCTCTTCGTCCATCACCCTCCTACACTCCTCCACGAACCAGTCGTTCCGTCGAGTTCGTTCCACATGACTGATGACGTTCTACACAGCACTGTTGATGATGACTGTCTTAATGATATCCCAACAGTCCACGAAAGCCGGCAGCGCTGCCTCGAGCAACTGCGCGTAGTCTGCCGCTACCTCAGGTTGCTTCAGTCGTGGGATATTTAACCGAGGCGGGCATCAGTTTCGTATGTTGTTCACTACGGTGAGTTTTGGGGGCATCTTCACCACCAGATAATGGTCTGAATCGATGTTGGCGCCTCGACAGGATCTGACGTCGATGATGTCCGAGAAGTGCCGGCTGTCTATCAACACGTGGTCGATTTGTAATTGCGTTTGGTACGGTGATCTCTAGGTGTACTTGTGTGGGAGGCAGTGCTGGAAAAAGGTACTACGTACGGTCGTGTGTGTTGCCGCAGTACCGTGTAGCCCTTTCAGCATACCTCTTGCAGCGCTACGATGTCGGTTTTGCGGCTCTTCAATTCGTTGGAGAGCATGTGGGTACTGCCCACGAAATTTATAGATCGGCAGTTTTATTTTCCCAATCGCTAGTCCTTTTTTGTCGCGTGGGCCTTTTCCGATTTCCATCCGAAATTTATTGTTAGTTGTTCGTTGTTTGTGTTTTTTTTTTTTGTAGTCACGGGCTCGCAAGGCCCGCAGTTAACCAAACTTTCTCGTAGGAGGACCGTCGTGATGTTGCTGTTTTGGGTCCCGAACACCACCAAGACGTTGTTGCACTCCGCTCGCCATGGAGAACAGATGCATACGAAACGGAATGCAAACGATAAACTTCGTAAAAAATCTCAATCAAAACTTTGAAAATACTAACATAACTTACAAAGGTTACCTGGCAAAACATAGTCAAATTTGTTATAATAATGAACACAAAGCTTCAAAAATTTCGATAAGTCAAACGGACTCATTTTTATTGATGTTTTACGGGAACTCGAGCATGGCCGGGTAAAATCAGCTATAGATAATTGATTTTTTCATTGCTTTAACCTTAAGTCAATTTTTGACATCATTCAATCTCAAAATAAAATTTTGGAATTTAACAATTTGCTTTGGTCCCCCTTTTTGTGATTCTCGAGAGTCAAAAAAAAAAGCAGAAACTTTGAGCGCCCTAAGCATCCCTGAATCAAGTCCGATTGAGCTGAAATTTTGCACAGGCCAGTTTTTTGGGTAAATCTAAAAAATAAATTTGACCATGACATTTTTCCAATACACCCATTGTTACTCTAATGCATTTAGTCTGCTTTAGTATTACATCTAGATTATTTTACAGTTTCCGTTCGTTCCACAACGTCTAGAAACTAGCTGATCCGTTCAACTTCGTTTTGCTCTTAGTAATAAGTTTTAAACATCTTCTACACATCATTGACTTCTTCGTGCTCGTGAATCAATTTGTATGAAAATTGTTTGAGATGTGTCCCATTTTGAGTTGATTTTGTATGGAAACTCCCCATTTAGAAAAAAGTGAGATTCTGGAAACTATAATCCCTAACCCGAAAATCCTCGGATTCCAAATTTCACTTCATTTCGACCGTCCGTTTAAACGTGATGGTGCTACAAAGAATATGCCTCCATTTTTATATACAAGAAATGGAGAAGATTTTATATGGGTGCCCCCCTTCCATAAATAGGAAGAATCTTAAAACTATCAAACAAACCATCTCTGACCCGATTAACCCTCGGATACCAAATTCCACTTCATTCCGGCTTTCCGTTCAAACGTGATGGTGTTACGAAAAAAATGCCTCTATTTTTAAATACAAGATAAGATTCCAGATCGGGAATGTTAATTCCTTTAATTTCCTGTAAAAAATCTTTCACATGAAGATGTTTTATTTTCTCACTTATAAAAGTTTCAGATTTCCCTCACTCATACAGGTTTCTCGCTTACCTAAGAACCAAGACTGTGCGCAAAATCGATAAATGAGTGAATAATTCCTTCTATTAATAAATTTCAGATTCTTAGCTTTTTGAAACTCATAGTTTCTGGCACAATATTAACTACAACTTAAAGGAAAAAAACTATGTATGAGAAATAACACAATATCAAACTATCAATCAAAACTCAGCAAAAGCAACCCCTCTTCTTTTTTCTGGGATTTTCATAAGCAATCCCTCTGGCTTTGTGGGTTTTATGTGAAGAAATATTTTTTTGGAAATATTGCTTCTGGTAAATCTAGGTTTATGCCTATCCTTTGCACAAAAAATCATACTCGCAAATCATATCCACGCAAAACTAAAGACTATCCAAAATCACCAACGCGATAGTTTACAAGGAAGCCGTATGATACGCGAAAGTCGTCATCTTCTCATGTACAAGAGTGTTGCCGTATACTTTCCCATGGGCATTCCAAAAAGATGCCGCGATTCAATTAGTAATCGCTAAAGCATTACTGATCGATCTGCTTTTATCTTTCAGTTCCGCGAACGAAGTCTGACCTGCAGTTTGGCCGAGTCGACTGGCTGGCCAGTTAGCCGGCAGACTGTTACGTCAAGCGCATGCAGCGACAACGCATCGCTGTCTCTTGCTGTGGCGAACCCTGCCAAATTGCTCAAATTCGCAACCCTCGCGTAATCGCACTGCCTGTTATCATCATCGTGCTTTCGTCCGAAGAAGAGGCGCTCTGTTGACTGTTATTCAACGGCCAAACGAGTGGCACCATCATCTGAAACTTTTAAATAAAATCCTTCCCGTTGCTGGTTTTTATGCCATTTGCGGTCATTTCTAATGGAATGAAAGCTTTGCCGCCCACCGAACCACGGCAACGATATGGAGACTTGCATTTTCTCGAACCGGTAGCGAATAGTATGGTGGAAAACCTTGATTTAATCATTGCTTATGGAAACGATTTAAATTACAGCATCATCACATGGAGACAAAGTTGTCGGATTGTCAGCGATCTGCCGAGACATGAGGCATCGTCGAAACATTGCGCATGAAAATTTGCCATGTTGCTGTTATTGCGTAGCGCTTAAAACAGGACCACGAAACGGGGAGGGGCCGAGAAGACCCAGAGGAAAGACGGGCTCGACGTGATGTTGTCAAGTATGGAGCACGTCTCGACGCTCTGCGTGCCCGGTCCAACACGCTTTAAGTACGTCGGGGTCGCTTGTTCGGGACAGGAATCCGGTTAATGCTGGCTGGGATCTCACCATGGCTGGGGATCTACAAAACTACCATCGACATGCCCCTCGAGGAACTCTCGGCCAGTTGTTGGCACTTTCGCTTTTATTTTCTCTTTCTCGCACTTCCAGGGGACGGACGGTTTGCTTGCAGGGACAAAACCACGAGATGTTCGATTTGGTACATACATATTGCAGTTTCAAGCAAACGGATTCGAGTGCATGGGAACGTGATTGAGTAAAATGTAGTAAATGAATGTTTGAAACAAGCGCTGCTTCATAATTGAAATGATTTGCCACATGGTCCATGTAGATTGTTAATTGTTTACAATGATATATTGTTACAACAAAAAAGAAAACTAAGGTTTTTAATCATTGGTGAAATTTTCTTGAATACTTCAAGTAGTTCTGTCATAAGACAAATTAAATACAGAAGATTAAATTTTATTAATTTTTCTTCGTTCTTTAAAATATGGTAATTTTGACGATATTTTAATGACATTTTGAATCAAACGGAGTTTCTGATATTTTGAATGCAACAGTTAAAACATCTCGGAACCTTTTACAAAGCTGTCTAGCATGGGTGGCAAAACTCCTCAGATCGACTTGTCCAGTGAAAGAGAGTGCAATTTTTTTTCGTCTGCTCCCCCAATCGGTGCGGGGAGAGATAAATCGCACTGAAATGAAGAGTGAGATTGTCAACACATAAGAGTGAGCGAGAGCATTCATACCCGCTGATGAAGAGAATTCCCTTCTCCGGAAAAATCTGTTGCACAATTTGCTGAGGAGAATTCGAGAGCTAACTCAGTTTATTCTTGGTACGTTCACGAGAAAAGATGCTACTTTCCGAAACAAAGCTCCCAGCGGTGTCCTGATTTTCTAGAAGCCGTCCTGATCTTAATTGCAATTGATTTTGCAATAAAAACAGTTTTACCTCTTAAACCAATGGTAATCTTCGGTTCAGATGATATTTGAACGGTGTTTATCGGTATAAACTAAAAGCCACCTAACTTCTTATCTCTTCTGCTGCATAAATTAAGGCGTATACTGCACCGCTATTTCGCCTTAATTTATGCAATCTAAGAAGAGCCGCGTTTCATTTCCACCAATCTTCTGGGGTCCTGAAAAATCCTGGTTTTTGTTCTTCGCGGTGTCCTAATTTTTTGATGAAACCACCTGTCACCTCTTCTTCGAACGCTACCTTTTTCAAAAAAAAAAAAAAAACAAAACAGCTAACAGCAGTAGGCATGGTAGCGGAGTAGAAATTGTTTATATTTTTTCTACGTTGTGTGGTGGGAGTTTAAATATTTTTTTTCCTTCTTTACTCTGAGGTGTATGACTGAAACACAGGGCGCTCTTTGTTTAGAATTCTCTTTCTCCCACTCGAATGCAAATGCTCTCACACTTGCCGTCCGAGTCACTTACAGCTCGTGTAAACTCGGGTAACGAGTGGAGCACGATCAGCGAAAGAGGATTACACTCGGAAGCCGAACTGAAAACAGTGTTGGTTTCTCCCGGCTCTTTGTTGTTTGAGTGTCTAGTATTAAAAAAAAATTGAGTATCGAAAATTCAAAAAAAAATCTTTTATCACACCCATTATTTTGAACAGTGTTAAAATTGGAACAACTTGATATTTTCAACAGACTCTTAAAAACATTACCGTTCCTAATTAAGCGGATGGCAATGCATGTACCTGACAGATAAAGAATTAGTTATATGATGATATTTGTTCCTACATGACAATTTGACAATGATTATTTTATACCAAATCTATACAGAACTTACAAGAATTTTCGAATCAAAATTTTTTAGAAGTCACTTATAGAGTAAAAGATGAAAATGTTCGCCAGCTATCATGTGAAAAAAATTTATATCGATATCTTCAATGTTTTTCATGTTCATAATAATTCACCTCGTACGACGATAATTGATTGTCAAATTTTGACGAAGGGTCGGCTAAAAGGATCGTTTATAATTATTTCCGAATGTTTTTGCTGGGATCAAATCGAGGCAAAAATTCAAACAGGAGAGTTTTACTGGACGAGGAACGGTTGCCATTGATTCCTGATTTCAAACTTTTAATTAGACGACAGGGAAAGGAGTCGTTCGTTTAAACTGATTAATGTTTTTGCAATAATTGCTTTCTTATACAATGGGATCCAGATGAATATCCATTCACATGTGTTTTAGGAAACAGACAATTCATTCCGCAACGGCGTAAACCTCATTGATTTCGTCGTCTTCAAGCAAATGGCCCAACGTAGTACATTTTTCCAGCATCGCCTCCCACACAAGTACACCTGAAGATCACCGTTCCAAACGCAATCACCGATCAACCACGTTTTGATAGACAGCTGCCACTTCTCGGACATCATCGACGTCAGACCGCTGTCTGATAATGGTGAAGATGCGCCCGAAACTCTCCGTAGTGAACAAAATACGAAACCGACGCCCGCCTCGGTTAAATATCGCACGGCTGCGCTGAAGCAACCTGAGGTCGTGGCAGACTACGCACAATGGCTCTAAGCAGCGCTACCGGTAGAGGCCTAGCTGAACGAAGCCCCTCTCGAAGACTGTTGGGAAACCATCAAGAAAGCCATCAACAGCGTTGCGAAGAACGTCATCGGTCATGTGGAACGAACACAACGTAACGACTGGTGCGATGAGTAGTGTAGGAGGGTAATGGACGAAGAGAACGCCGCGCGCACGGCAGTAGTGAAAAGAAGCAATCGTCTAAGCGTAGAAAAACACCAAAAAGCTGTAGGGGAGAGTGGGGATACTTGATCCCCTTTTCTTATTTTCACCATATCTTTTTGGAAAAATTTAGCAACTCGCCGTCTTTGACATTTTCTGACAGCTTGTAACTTCAAGTTTATATGCTCCAAAAATTAGAACGATACTTGAAGCCGTTGATGAACTAGATGCATTTTCGTGGGAGTAAAAAAATTGAGATTTTTCTGAAGTTAAGGGAGACTTGATCCCCTATTGAAGGAGACTTGATCTTTTATTTAGGAAGCCCTAATCCTTGTATAAAAATCAAACAAAACCCCAAGATAGAATGTTAATTGACTATTTTGTTCATGTTTGTTCTCATTTCACAATTTATAGCAGACATAAGAAGAAAATTCTACAACTTTGTCTCAACGCTGATGACATTGCATACTTAAAGGCGCTATTTTTTATAATTAAGAGAAAATTAATTATTTTTGCTCTTTTCTCCCGACAATTGTTTGATAAATATTAGTTTTTGGATAAATATTAGTAATTTTGTAACCAGCAATCATAACGATCAATTCAGAAGAAGAATATGCCGTTTGGAAGGAGGGATCAATTGTACCCAACTCTAAGGGATCAATTGTACCCATAATCAACATTTTAGAAAACTTTTTCTGAAAAAAGTTGATAGTTTACCATTACTTTGAAAATATGGCATTATGAAGTTCATTTTACGCTCGAACGATTGATACATTGGAACAAATATTTTTTTCATAATTTTCCCATTTAAGGAACATTTTAAAGTGATGAAAAAAGATCTTCAAGTTACATTTTGTGAAATTTTTTAAACAAAGTTCGATTACTCAAACAATTATTTTGTTAAAATTTTTTAAACTACAAGCATTGTTATTTTGCTCATTTTGGCACATTTTTCTAGAACATTTGATCTTTGTAAGACATTCCAGTTTCGAGATATAGCTAAGGAATCAAGTATCCCCAGGGATCAAGTATCCTCATTCTCCCCTATCGTTCACCGGAAACACGAAAGTTCTATCAGAAGCTAAACGCATCCCGCAAAGGCTTCGTGTCGCAAGCCGAATGTGCGGGATAAGGAAGGGGGCATGCTGACGGACAATCGTGAGGTTATCAAAAGGTGGAAGCATCACTTCGATGAACACCTGAAAGGTACACATGCAAAATCAAGGCAGTGGGTGAAGGTACATCTTCAGCGTAGTCAACGGCGTAGAGGAGCTACTCCCAACGATAAGTGAAATTGAAAAAGCCATTCATCAACTGAATAGCAACAAATTGGCTGGGAAGGATGGCATCGCAGCTGAACTCATCAAAATGAGCCCGGACAAGTTAGCCGATTGACTATACTGGAGGGGGAGGGGATAATATGCCCCATTAACAAGAAGGGCGACGCGACAAATTGGACTGTGTGAACTACCGAGCGATCACTTTCCTCAATGCTGCCTACAAAGTGTTGTCCCGAATCCTACTCCGCCGCCTAACACCACAAGCAAACATATTCGCGGGAAGACATCAGGTCGGATAGTCTGAAAATGTTAAAAAAATGCCGCGAACGCCAAGTAACTACGCACCAATTATTCATCGACTTCAAAGCCGCATACGACACGATCGACCGCGACAAGCTATGGAAAATCAAGAGGGAACTGTCATGTATCCTGCATGATGTTCAACGTGGCGCTAGAACGTGTTATTCGACGAGCGGAGAGCGAAGTGCGGGGTACGGTTTTCACCAGATCCAGTCAATTTATCTGCCTTGCCGACGACATTGATATAGTCGGAAGATCATCTGCGGTGATGGAGGAGATGTACCGCAAACTGAAACGCGAAGCGGGAAGAATAAATACGTCCAAGACGAAGTATATTTACGCTGGCCTACGGATCCGAGACCGACCGAGCCCGCTTGTCCAGTAATAAAAAGGACAGGATCGACGGCGACGAGCCGGAGATAGTCGAAAACTTTGTCTATCTCGGCTCAAGGGTGATCGCAGACAATGACACCAGCCGTGAGATCCGGCGGCGAATGAACAGCGGCAGCCGTGCCTACTGTGAACTCCACAAACAACTACGGTCGAGAAGACTTAGCCCTCGCACGAAGTGTAACCTGTATATGACGCTCATTAGACCGGTTGTTCTCTACGGGCACGAGACATGGATATTGCTCGAGGAGGACCTGCGTACACTCGGAGTATTCGAGCGACGAGTGTTAAGAGCCATCTTTGGCAGCGTACAGGAGAACGGAGTGTGGAGGCGAAGGATGAACCACGAACTCGCGCGACTCTACGTTGAATCCAGTATCCAGAAGGTGGTGAAGGCTGGCCGGATACGCTGGGCGGGACATGTTGCGAGAGCGCTGGGCAACTGTCCTGCAAAATAGGTGTTCGCTGCCAATCCGGTAGAAACGAGACGAGCAGGGGCGCAGCGAGCGAGTTGGTTAGACCAAGTGGAGTGTGATCTGGCGTATGTGGGATGCCCGAGAAGTTGGAAAACGGCTCATAGACCGAATGGATTGGAGAAATATTTTTAATCAGATTATGTCGTGAGACGGAACACCATGTAAATGAATAAAATAACAATCAAATCCTGGATTCAAATTTTGATTCCGAAGTCAGATAAAGCGTTCTTATGGATTTTTATATGTTTAAGTAATAGGTAGTTACGTTATTATGCCTAGGAACAAGACGAAAATGCGTACATGGATTTTTTGGTTTTGGGAAGAATGACAGCTTGCCGATAAATTCCTTGAAAAAAAGTACACGGATTTTCTTTTCGACCATCAATCAATTTCTTATTTTGCTTATATTTAAAACTCTTTTACATTGAAAGCTTTTTTGTCGTGAAAAAGTTTAATGCTTTAAAGTTAAAAACGAAACAAAGTTTGTACGGAATCAGCTAGTAAACTTATAAATTCTAAAAATCTTAAAAAACAATTCGAATGGTGCCGAAAAATAACCCCGTTGCTGATACTTTCATTCGATGTCCCTTAACAAAAGAAAGAAAAGCGCAGTCAGTTAAAATTCACAACGAGACAGCATCCATCATTGGCATAATGGCGGTGCCATAAATGAATGTGCCTGTACATATTTCCTTCAAAAGTCTCCTCCAAAAGTTCATGAAAACCGAATATTGTGAATGGGTGAGCAGCAAGTAGATAGGTATGGTAAGCAAAAAAGGTTTAATTTCGCTCGTCGTTTGTTCGGGCGTTTGTACTGAGGTACGTACGTATCTAATTAATGGGCGCTTTGAATGGGCTGGGGAACAGGAAAATAAGAAAACCGTGGGCGATAATGGCTTTATTAGCGTGACTCCACTAATGGCGGGATGAAGATCTTTTAAACAGCAATAATGTTTTAAACACGTTGACACTTGACACCTGCTGTGTTTTGTCGTTGGCCGCGTTCATTGGTGTTGTCTGACACTTTTGTTTAGATTGCTGTGATAACATCGGTAAACCTGGAAAACATTCGCTCGTTTGCGGCTGTGAGGAGCCGGTGGGGGTGTTTCATGCAGCTTGTTACGGAATCGATTTTTCGTTGATTAAATCTGAGAAGAGTTTGATTTGACTTAATGATGTACTGAAGGATTTCAGAATATATTTAAATAGTTTTTTGGTGTACATACAGCCTTGCTCTTATTCAATGACAGTTACCTATTCTCGCTTGTAGCTTTGCGATTTTCTTACTGATTTTGATGAAATCTTCAGGAGCTCAGCTTATGCTCAAAGGATGTAACTAGTGATTTAAAACAAGGTAAGCGCAACATTTAGAATCTGACAAAATATGTGGCATAAAAGTTGCAGAATGAAATTTTCAAAGGATCGTTACGTAACGCTGAGTAAACCTCCCCCCTCCCCCATGCCATAAAATTTTAATGATTTAGCTTACTTCCCCTCCCCATAAAGCATAGTTCATCTTAAATCTAGACGCACTGTATATTATATCACAGTGCTTCTAGTGATCGGATCTGAAATGTTTGGACAGTACTTTGTTTTGGAATCTTGCTTATATCAGCGCTAACAAATTTCATTACGATTTGATTTATTTTAAAAAGTAAGACGTGATGGAAGCCGCGGGGCATTCGACTACGCATCTCACACTTCAATCGAAATAGCTATGAAAAGACGAGGGTGCCACTCGGCAATTGTTAACTGGACTAGTGCGATGCTAATAAACAGAACCATTTTTGCAAACTTGGGAGGACTTACAATCAAAGCCACACCAACGAAGGGATGTCCCCAAAGTGGGGTTCTATCACCGTTGTTGTGGTCCTTGAAAGTGGACGACCTCCTAAACAAACTTGTATCCATTGGATTCGAAGTTATTGGCTTTGCAGACGACGTAGTTATTATAGTTCGGGGAAAACATGAGAATGTGATGTCTGATAGAATGCAAACTGCACTCAACTACGCAATATTTTGGTGCAGGGAAGAGGGACTAAACATAAACCCTTCCAAAACTACTGTGATAGCCATCACTATGAGACGAAAAATTTCACTAAAACCTTTAACATTAGATGGGGAAGTGTTAAACCTCGAAACACAAGTGAAATATTTAGGCATAGTACTAGACTCAAAGCTATCATGGAACCCACAGATAGAGCATGTAATCGCTAAGGCTACAACAGCTCTATGGGTCTGCCTCAAAGGAGTAGGGAAAAAATGGGGACTACAGCCGAAAATTATCTACTGGATATTTGCAGTTATTATAAGGCCCAAAATCTCTTATTCCTCCTTAGTATGGTGGACCAAAACTATGCAAATTACGGCCCAGAAAAAACTAGCGAAGCTCCAAAGAGTAGCAACGCTAGCTATAACTGGCGCAAAGCGAAGCACACCGAATGAGGCTCTAAATGCACTACTAAATATTCTGCCTCTACATCAATTAATTGAGTTAGAGGCGGAAAGTAGTGCCTTGAGACTCTCCAAACACAAAACTCTCCATGAAGGAGATCTTACAGGACACCTCAAAATCCTTAAGAAATTTAAATTAAACTCACTTATTGTGAAAAATGATGACTGGATGGAGCCCATTTTCAACCTAGACATACCATACAATGTAACTATCAATGATAGGAACGTGTGGGAGTCAGGTGGACCTGCGGTTCCTCCCAGATCGATCATTTTCTTCACTGATGGGTCAAAAAGGGATAAAAGAACTGGGGCAGGGGTTTTCGGACCTAGACTCAGGATTTCAATTCCTTTGGGAAACTGCCCAACAGTATTCCAAGCTGAAATTCAAGCAATTCTAGAATGCACTTTAGCCTGTTTGAAAGGGGGATACAGGTCCACAAGTATCTGCATGTTCTCTGACAGCCAGGCTGCTCTCCGAGCACTAAGTACGTTCACATGTTACTCCAAACTAGTTTGGGATTGTATAGTTGCACTAAGAAACCTGGCCATAAGGAACAGAGTATCTTTATTCTGGGTACCAGGCCACTGCGGTATCCTAGGAAACGAAGAAGCAGACCAACTAGCTAGGGAAGGATCTCAGGGACTGTTGATTGGACCTGAACCTTTCTGCGGAGTATCGAGAAGTGCCTTGACTATGGAGCTCAAGAACTGGGAAAGCACCACTATTGTTTCCAACTGGAATACATCGGAAGGAGCAACTCAGGCAAAAAGATTCATTAAACCAAGCGCACGACTCTCAAAAAACATGTTGAACTTAAGCAAGCACGAATTAAGTACTTACACAGGTCTCTTGACCGGACATTGTCCAACAAAACAGCATCTCAAAAGGATAAACATAATTCTAAACGATGACTGTCAGTTCTGCGGGTTCGAAAAAGAAACTGCAGAGCATCTTCTATGCAACTGCTGCGCCCTCCTAAATTGGAGAGAGCTTGTACTTGGGGCAAAGTTAATAAGCGCATAAGGGCTGTCCCAACGGTAGATGCAAAACACGGTTTTCGACCACGCTAAAACATTTCGGCTGGCACCGGTGTCGTATATTGCTGTTTTAGCACAGTTATCGATTTCGAGATTCCCAACAGTTATACGCCTTTGTTCCAAATTCATGCAAATTTGGAACAGGATTTCAAAATATACGACAGACCGATTTAGTTCACGGTGAGAAAATTTTAGCCAACAATGATTTCTTTCACACATGTTTGGGTAACATTGGGTGTGATAATAGTTTGTTTTTGAGATATTATTTGAATGTTTTTTTTCGCTTCAACCAGCCTATACGTAACATAAATCGAGAATAGATGTTAATAAATACCATATCAAGTATACACTGGATTCTTTTTTTAAACGATCTTATTTTACACGGTTTTATTTTGAACGACTTTTTTTAAACGATTTTCTCGAAATAAGACGATTTTTGAACATTTTAAAAACAGGTACTACACATTCCCGCTTTTTGTCCGAACCACTCTTGGGTGGTAAATGGATTCGAACGTTGCTTCCCGACGGAAACATTTGCCGGAATGGCCACTTAGAGACTCTGCGGAACTTCCGGAACAACCGTGGCTTAAAACCCAAAACAGAGCAATTCAAAACAAATCTTTGAGCTTCCCGGTTTCACTCAAATCACTTCAGCATGGTCTACCTGGTTGGAAATGATCGATTTACAGTCCAAGTTGGCCGCTTTATTCAAAATGAGCGATGAATTTTGCCCGGGTGTTTCGAACTTTTTTTACACGATTTCTTTTTTTGCACGAACACAACAATCGTTTAAAAAAAGAATCCAGTGTAAATGTCATAAATGTATAGATGTCACATTATTCTCGATTTAATATAATTAAATAAAAAGCTTTTCATTTGGGCTCGACGAATTTGTGAATTTAGTCAGCGTTCTAAAATTTGAAAAAAAATAAACGAAAAGAAAATATTAGTACTTTTTCGATGAGGTAAAATAAATGTTTATTTAATAAATATTTTTGTTTTATTTGACATATTGAGAGATTTTTAGTTTCGTATAGATTGCTCGGAGTTTTCGTCAATATCAGCATATTTTTCTGTATCCATACATAAATTTACAAAGTGAAACAAGTTTTTGTCAAACAAATATGTCGTCAAATCAAAGGAAAATTTCCTTTGACTTTGGGATAAACATTTCTCATTTCCTTTATCAATGTCAGCAATAACTTGAAAAAAATATTGCTTTTTCATTTCATTTTAACAAAACCTCATTCCATAGATTCAAAGCAATTTGACTGAATTAATTGAAGTATTATTTCAATTGACCTTTTTTCCTCGTTGTGTAGTTATTTTTGCTTTTAAATTAATGAAATCCTGGTAAAATAGTTGAAATCATTGTTCTGTCAAAAAGAATATTCGTAGAATTAATTTTAAGACAATTAACCGTGAAACTCAAAACTTATGCATTTTTTATTATAAAATGGGTTTTTTTCTTCTCAGTTAATGAGTGTCTGCAATGAAAGTGATTCCGTTTTAAATTTTCTCTTACACCGGTGGGGAGTGGGTGTTTTAGTCGATTCTAAAATTTCAAATTTTGCTAAAACTGGTATACTTAAAACCAATATTTACGCCTGAACCGTTGCAGGTGCCCTAAGACATATGGTTGCATATCAGCCCTAAGAAGGTTCTTTCATACATCTTTGATATTATACCCGATTGGGATAAAATGCTTAGTCAGCAATCAACTGTCACTCCAATCAATAGTGCAGGTGAACCTGACAGCATATAGTGACGCGGGGTAAACACCACAATAGATAAACTACTGGTCGCAGTGGGCTCTCCCCTACAGGAAAAAAAGGCCGCGAGTCAAAAAATAATTTTGGACACCCACGTCAAAAACACGACGTGGTAAGGTTAAAAAATTGAGAAATTTTTGAAAATGGTCATGTCGACCATCTGTAGCGTTCTCAAACGTTTCCGTGAGATGCATACTATCTAGCTATCTGCAGGTTCATACCAAACATAACAGTGGACCTAAGGATCGAAAACCGCATTTGAAGGTATTGAGAACGATCAAGGAAAACCCAGAGCAGTCGGACTATGACATCGCCAAGAAATTCAATGCCGACCGATGCACCGTCAGAAGGATTCGTCTGCACGAAGGAATACGATCTTATCGGGCCAGTAAGCAGCCAAACCGGACATTGAAGCAAAATGTAGTAGCCAAAAGACGTGCCCGGAAGTTTTACAACAAGGTTCAAACGAAGAACGACGAATGCGTTCCCATGGATGATGAAACGTACCTGAAGATGGATTTTGGGCAGCTTCCAGGCCAACAATTTTATGAATCCACTGGTCGGGGTGATGTTCCCGTCAAGTTCAAATTCGTTTTTGCCGATAAGTTTGCAAGAAAGTGTTTGATTTGGAAAGGTATTTGCAGCTATGGACGAAAATCTCCAGTTTTTGTGACAAACAAGACCATGGACTCCAAAATGTACAAGAAGGAGTGCCTAAAACGTATTCTTCGGTACATTTGATCTCACAAAGGATCAGTAAAGTTTTGGTTAGCTTTGGCAAGCTGCCACTTAAAAAACTGTTAAAAAACACGAGGAATCTAATGATCTACACCGCTTTTTTAAAAAATGACTCTAAACGTTTCATTATGCCCGATTTCCCCATTTTTTTTGGGTGTAAAGGTATAATTCCTAGCTACTTAAATCTTATACAAACCATTCTTATTTATGTAAAAATGTCAGTCAAATCGATTGGTGTATTCCAATTTTTTTTTTATTACGAAAAGTGGATCATTCGCCCCTTTTCTCCTAAACTTAAGAAATTTTTCATAGAAATGCTGTCAAACGAGGTATAACCCAACATTTTTTTTAGCTTGAATGATCATTTTTGGTAGATTTATTTATCTTAAAGTTGAACGTGTCATTTTTTGCACTAGTATGAAGATATATATAGGTTTGTAGGTGATATCATTGTGCCAAACCCTCATACTGGGTAAAAGTTTATAAGGCATAGAAGAATGTTAAAATTTGTACATCTATCTAGGTTTTTTTAATTTTCGATGAGAATCAACAACTTTAATATTTATTCATATTTATTTATTACAAACCAACGTAACACACATTGGTTCAAATGATAACTTAAAATTAATTAAAAAAAGAGTACTAAGCCTAATTACGGGGTTCTCAATACACTTAAAACTTTACTACGGAAAACATCTCTCGAAACGTCGAAGTCAAAGTGCTTAGAAAAACGGTTGAATAACACCGACGATAGCTCATTAGCTTCATAATTGTTCAATCGAATGGGAACATACAATCGAAGATCTTGGTTACTAAGTCCACGAGGTCGCACACTTAGAGGAATGGCTTCTAGGAGCGTAGGGCAGTCAATTCGCGAAGTCAAGGCATTTCTGCGGGCTTGAAGAGAGTCTATGTCTATGAGACGGCATCGATGTGCATAGCTTGGCAAGTGAAACGGGCCTTGCCAAGGCAGGTGTCTAAGGGCGAATCGCAAGAAGCGCCGAGGCTTTGTCGACAACGTTGTTTGTGTGTGTCCTGAATTCCAGCTTGCGGTCTAGAATTACGCCCAGATCATTGATGTGTTCTACGCGTGCGATTGGCTCATCTCCGAGGAAGTACTCAGCGGAAAAAGGCTGTCACCTTCTTGAAAAGCTGATGAATGCACATTTACTGCGATTCAAAGGTAGCCAGTTTATATCACACCAGTGTGCGTAGAGTTTCAATTGATTTTGTAGGAAATCAATATCGTCCTGGCCGTTGATGTTGTAAAATAGTTTAAGGTCGTCAGCATAGCATAGCTTTGGACCGCCGAGGAGTGAGAGCGCATCGTTGAAGTAGAGTAAGAAGATAATCGGCCCTAAATGGCTTCCCTGAGGCTCACCAGAAGAAGCAGAGAATTGTCCGGAGAAAGAGTCTCCCGTGCGATCTGTTAATTTACGTCCAGATAAGTAGCTCCGGAGCCATTCAAGAAGAGTTCCACAGAAACCCAGGCGTTCGAGCTTTCCAAGAGCAATATCGTGGTTGACTTTGTCGAATGCCGCAGACAAATTGGTGTGCATAGCGTCAGTTTGAGACTTCGCAGCAAAACTTTCATGCACGTAAGAGGCAAACTTCACAAGGTTAGCCAATTTGAATAGTTTGGCTACTGCGCATAATGCCGAGATTCCTCGGTAGTTGTTGACATCTCTCCTTTAACCTTTTTTATACACCGGAAACATGTAAGCCTCCTTCCACAGTGAGGGTAAGGTAGCTTTGTAAAGCGAAGCTTGGAAAATAAGCCTAACAGGAGTCAGCAAAACAGGCATGAAACGTTTAATAAAAGTTGCAGGTATTCCGCCCAGACCCGTAGAGAAAGAATTTTTGAGCTTAGCTGCTGGTTTTGAGATGAGTTATGACTGCATCCCCAACCACAATGTTGTTTATAGAGAAGCCCAGTGGCGCAATATTCCTAACTGCACTATCCAAATGTTCAGGGGATGTCGACGCTGTACTATAGATAGACGAGAATTTTTCGGCAAAGAGATCTCCACGATCAGAGTTCGCCGTATTGTCATCCAGAAATATTGGGATTGGTAGACTAGGGTCATTCCGCTGACTTTTAACATGTTTCCAAAACGATTTTCGAGAATTTAGTCTACGATAAATGTTCTTAGTGTACCAGGATCTGGATTTGATACAATTTCTAAGGGCACATCTCTTTGCCGTTTTTAGTCGTCGTAGTTCAGTCGTGAATCAAGGAATCCGTATATTCTTTTCAGTAGGGTGTTTTGGTACGTGACAATAGATAACGTAATTCAAGATGTGCGGGAAGGTTTCGGCCGCAGCGTTGGGATCAGATAAGTCGCACTCAGATTCCCAGTCGATGGAAACCAGGGTACGAGAAATTTCGTCAAAGTCGGCGGTCTTGAAGTCAAGATAGAAGGGTGCTAATTTTGTGACAGGAGCAAGTCTAGTGACATCGAGCGAGACTAATAAAGCAGGATGATGGTGTACCGCTTTAACGTACGGAGCAGGGGCCAAAACAACGGACGGTACACGAGTCCCATCACTGGCAAAGCAAAGATCCAACATACGACCGTTTTCGTTTGTCACGCTGTTAATCTGCCGCAAAATCGCAGTATCTAGTATTACGTTCGATGGGGTCGAAAATGATGAGCGTAACTTTAATAAATCACCCCACGATGTGAGGAACTATGTCATCAGAATCATTAAATTATAACTTTATTACATTTATTAAAATAAAAATTGAATAAATGTTGTGGTACGCAAATATTGCATCTAACCCTGCTGCTTGCGTGGTGCCCCGCTTGACGGTTATTATTTCTATCCATTACATTAAATTTTCAACTTATTGAAATATAATAAATTAATCCATTGCAAAAGGTAAAGTTGGAATTTCAATAAGCTCAACATCCTCTACTTTTTTCAAAACTAGTATAAAAGAATAATGTCTGGGATATTAACAATTCTTGTTTCTTTATTCGTTTTCCAAAAACGTTATAAAAGTCACTAAAACATGAGTTTCAGAATTTTTTGCTTAAAAATATTTTAAAAAAAAACAGAATTTGGGATGATTATTTCAAAACTTAACCCTTCGTTTCATAAAGTAACAAATTTGCCACAATTAATGTTTACGGAAAAAGTGAAAAATCGAATTTTATTTTATTTTTTTTTTGTTCTTGATGTACTCATTATTTTAAACTGTTTAAAATGATTTTTGAGAAAAAATTAAAAATCTTGAAATGAAGGGTTAACAGAGTTCAGAAAAAAATGGAACTAATTAGCAAATTAACAGACTGTTCTTCCTGCGATCCTGCTAACATGTATGTACATTTTCAAAGAATCCGCCTGTTGGTTTTCACTTCGAAATTAATGTTTCTTATGATAATTAATTTAAAATTTGTCGTTAGTCAAGGGTTAACTAAAATAATTGTTTTTTTTTTCTGGGATTTTAACGCTTTCGCGTTATTCATCCCTTTAAACTAAAATAAAATATTGTAACCACAACTCAAATTGCGTACTTTCTTCATAACGTTTCTTTGAAAATATTGATATTTTTATTTTTCTATTTCTTGAATTTGAGAAAAAAAAATTAAACGCGTATTTTTGGTTGCAAAACACAGGTTGAGTCAGCATTCCTAGGGGTGGTGAACAAATTCGGAATTCCGTATGAATGAACTGCCAATAAATGGAAACCTCTTCGAAAAACTTTCTCGAACTGCATCAGCATTACATCATCTCACCTAAGTGGGAGGCCATAGCTTGCACGCCGCCATCGAATATGAATGGGTGTAAAATCCTTAAAAGTGAACAAAGCAGACGGAAATGTAAACTTGTTCGGTGACTTTCGAGAGCGGGTGAGATGAGATGGTGAAGAAATCACATCATAAGACTTTCCCATGGCCCAGTATGCAGATGATTGCAATCGTTTGGTGGTGTTTGGTTGGCTTTTTTTTATTTTCGAATCAGATGCAGCTACCAAACGAATCGAATCATGCGGGTGTCCACCATCCCCCAACTCGAGTGGGGGTTCACGTCATCAGTGTTTTCCTTTACAATATCATAAAAACAAACCAAATTGAGTGCTTTTCACTTCTGCAAACACGGTGGGTATAAAACTCGTTCGCCATATTGCAGATATAGACGTGACACGATCAAAACATAGCACCGCCTTGCTAGTAACTAGACGATTGGTCGGGTTTTGAAGTGCCCTCTCGGAAGCTCTATTCCATTGCATCGTAATTGGCAATTGCTGGTGGCAGCAATGTTTTACCAGCACCTTGACTGTTCAATCATTGGACGGGTCTCTGAGTGGGAGGCCACTTCATAAAAGCTTGAAAATGGTTACGTTTTCATTCATGAAAAGTGATGGGTTTGGTGCATTTCCAACCGCAGGCAAAAGCAAAAATACTGCAAATATGAATGAATTTTTTTGCCCCTGCTCCAGTTGAAATCTGGCAATGAATGTTCAGTATTTTGTTGCACTCAACCTTCAAACGATGGTTTCCATTAGGTTACAGAAGGAATAACTGCCAATGAACGGAAGCTGGGACCAAAGCATTGCTAATCTTTTGCTTTTGACAAGGTCTATATTTACTGCATCAGTTACAGTCAAGCAATGTTTTGTTAAAAAAAAGTACGTTTTTTATGCATCACTTTAAATTGCTTCAAGTGTTTTCATCACAAAAATGTTTGATTTTAAATTTATAGAATTTCCTTTTTTTTACAAAAATTAACGTTTCTCATTGCATTAGCCATAGATAACGGAAGAGCTGTTTGTAGAATTTTGTGGCAACAACAGTATGGTGATCGGTGGATCGCTCTTCCTCCATCGACCCGCACATAAGGTCACATGGGTATCCCGGAATGGCCTATCAGAAAATCAAATTAACCACTTCTGCATCAGCCGAAAATAGAGAAAGAGCTTTCTTGATGTCCACAACAAACGAAGCGCAGACATTGCACCTGACCATCAACTCATCCTTGGCTGAGAGTTGCGCGTGCCCGACGACGCGAGGAAAGTCGGGTGTCGATACGACGTCCGCCAGTTGGAGAATCTAGAGGTGAAAAGGGCATACGTTGAACAGCAAGAATCCCGAGCCTCGGAATTGCCGATAGACGGAACAGTCGAAGAACATTGGTATGGAATCAAGAATGCCTTTATCACGACGAGCCATCGTACTCTCGGTAAAGTTTGTGGAAGACGAAGTGAGTGAATGTCGGATGAAACTTGGAGAATGGTCGATGATCGGAGAAAGGCGAAAGTCGGAATTGAGCAGGCATGTACCGGGTCAGCCAAAGCAGCCGCCCGCTTACGATATGCGGAGCTGGAAAAGGCTGACGAGCATGTAGACTAGACAAGAGAACCTGGACAAATTCCCTAGCAGAAAAGAGAGAAAAAGCCGCCGCTTTTTGAGACATCCGATTACTTTATGACATTTCTCGCCGCCTTAGTAATGCAAGGACCAATGCTAGAATGCCGCTGAAAGACCGGGCAGGTCAGCTGTTGACAGATCGAACAGAACAGCTCAAGCGTTGAACTGAGCATTTTGAACAACGCTTACGAATCACAAATAGCGATGGCCAACCGAACCAGCAGCTCGAAGTGCTAACAGTAAGTCGCATTAATGGCGTCAACTCGGAAGCGCCGCCGCTGGCTGAAATAGAACGGCAATCAAAGACATGAAGTCCATCAAAGCGTCTGGAATGCTCAAAGCCGACCCTGCCTTGTCAGCACAAATGTTGCACCGTTTTCACAGACATTTGGGATACTGCAACATTCCCGGCCCACTGGATGCACGGTATCCTCGTAAAGGTCCCGAAGAAAGGAGACCTGACCGAGTGCGGTAACGGGCGTGGCATACCTTTGATCTGTACAACTTTCGAAGTACTTTGCAAAGTGATCCTAAACAGGATCCAGGAGAATATCGACGCTACACTACGACGGCAACAAGCTGGATTCCGATCCGGACGATCATGTGTGGACCTCATCACAACGTTACGAATAATACTGGAACAAATCAACGAATTCCAGGACTCTCTTTTGCTGTTGTTAGTTGATTTTGAAAAAGCATTTGACCGATTGAACCACGAAAACACCTGGGTGGCTCTTAGGCGACGAGGAGTCTCAGAGAAACTAGTTCATTTCATCGAAGCACAGTAAGAGGCATTTTCGTGCAAGGTCCTGCACCACGGTGTCTTGCCTGATCCAATCCCGGTAACTGCTGGAGTGAGACAAGGATGTATTTAATCACTGCTGCTTTTTCTCATCGTAATGGATGAAATCTTGACTGGATCGATTATTTGTATACGAAACCGAGAATTGCCGTGAAATCCTTCGACAATGGAGCAGCTGAACGACCTTGACCTGGGAGACGATATTGTTTTTCTCGCCCGAAGACAACAAGACATGCAGAGCAAACTAGACGACCTCACCGAAAGCTCCAAGGTAGCAGGTCTCAAAATCAATGTCGGAAAAACTAAGTCGATGGAAATCAACACAGAAAATCTTTCTTTTTTCTTTTAGCTGGACAACAGGTTGAGAAAGTTGAGTGATTCCAGAATCTTGGTAGCCAGATTACACCTGATGGTGGTAACAAGAAAGACATCGAAACCCGAATCAGAAAAAAACCGATTAGCGTTTGCGAGTCTCCGAAACATCTGGCGCTCACGCCAATCCTCTCTAGGGACTGAAATCCGAATCTTCATCTCAAACGTCAAATCTGTATTGCTGTACGAGTGCGAAACTTGGTGCACATCTGCGGTGACGACGCGAAAACTGCAAGTTTTTGTGAATCGCTGCCTGTGGCCTGGCAGTTGGATCTCAAATATGGAACGGTGTCATCAAAAGGCGCTAGAAATCGAGATTCGGATACGTAAGTGGAGATGGATTGGGCACAGGTTGCGAAAAGATGAGAATGAGATATGCAGAGAGGCGCTTGACTCTAATCCAGAAGGGCATCGAAGAAGAGGCAGTCTAAGAAGCTCGTGGCGGCGTAGTCTAGCCGCTGAAATCCGCACAGTTGACGAGAACCTTGGCTGGCAGCAAGTGAAGACGCTGGCTCCGGATCGTCAGCAGTGGAGATCTTTAATCTTATTGCTTTGCGTCGGTCAATCGGCGCCGAAAACTTTAGCGGGCCATAGACCACACCACATTTGTGCAAATGCGATGAAATTCGATGAAGTTCTGTTGCTGTGAATACGATTTGCATCGTGTATGGCACTGTCCGAATGATCACGCAAACGGTTCGAGTAAAATCGGTCGTGATCGAAATACTTTGTATAAACCACCCCCTGTGGCATAGTGTATGGTGCTGTTTATACAAAATTCATGTTTCGAGATTCTGTACACATGCATTATAAAGTTCAATATATGTAAATAAATACCTCTTTACTATATTGAAAGCTTGCGAATCTGGCCAAAACTTTACAGGTCCTTTGTGAGATCGAATGTACGGAAGAATACGTTTTCTTAGGCACTCCTCCTTTAACATCTTGGAATCTATGGTCTTGTTTTTCACAAAACCGGGGTTTTCCGTCCGCAGCTGCAAATACCTTACCAGATCAAACACTTTCTTGCAAACTTATCAGCAAAAACGAATTTTAACTTGCCAGGGACACACCCCAACCCGTGGCTTTATAAAATTTTTGGGCAGGAATCACGTACGTTTCGTCATCCTGAGGGTGCAGACGTCGTACTTCGTTGGAACCTTGTTGTACAACTTCCGGGCACGTCGACTGCCCTGGGTTCTCCTTGATCGTTCTCAACACCTTCAAATGCAGTTTACGATCCTTAGTTCTACTATAACGCTTGGTATGAACCTGCCGATCGATAATATGCATCTCACGGAAACGTTTGAGAATGCTGCACACGGCCTATTTGACTATTTTCAACGATTTAGCGATTTTTGAACCCGACCACGTCGGGTTTTTGACGTGGGTGTCCAAAATTAATTTTCGAGGGTTTTCATTAGGCGTAATTTTTTGAAACAACACGAATCGAAATTAAATTTCCAGTACTGATAGAGGTAACATTCCAAAACAAAGTACTGTCAAAACATTCCAGATCCGAAAACTAGGAGCGTTATGGTATAATAAACAGTGCGTCTAGATTTAAGATGATCCATGCTTTATATTTTCTAATAGCTCTTTTCAGAAAGTTTCATCTATCGCATATCGCATTGAGAAAGTGCAGAACCTTATTGAGAAAAAAAAGTTAAATACAATAGGGGAAACTAGATCCTTGGGGTGACTTGATTCCTTAACCATATCTTGAAACTGGAATGTGTTACATAGTTCAAATGTTCTAGAAAAATGTACCAAAGTTAGTAAATTAACTGCTTACCGTAATTAAAATTTTACAAAAACTTATGATTTAGTAACAATAAGCTGTTGCTGGAAATCAACTCTCGATTCAATCCAAGTCTGGCGTTTTTTCTTCCGGTTTTTTTTTGCTGTATGAAATTACCGATCGCTATAATGTGCATCATTATTTGATTTTCTTTGGGCGGAAAGAGTAGGACTGACCACCATCGAACGACCATAACCGTAACTGCTTATCTATTTGAGAGCAGCGCCCCGTCAATCAAGATCGACATAAGAAAGTTGAGCAAATCCATCAATTTATGACCGATCCAAACCTTTCCAGCATCTAGCCATCATCATATTAGGCCCGGCTGTTTGGCCAAGTCTGTCTACGGTGACCCGTTCGTGAGCTTTCGTGATGCATCTCAGGAAATCGAAGTGATTTTTATGACCTTTTGGGCAGTTTTTGTTTCTCTCTCTCATCTTTTTTTTCATTAGGCCATGTCCATTTGACGACGCTTGAGGCTTTCGATCATTGACCGTTGACGGCCGCCAAGGAGGGGACTTTCCGAATTTCGGGAACCTTTCTCCACGACCCGTCAAACAGCTGTTCGACCGGATGAAAGTGAATGTGGGCTGTATTTGGGATTGATTTTCATTCTTTTTTTTTGGTGGGATTTTCGATGGATTATAATAGAGGCGCACGGCATAGAAATGCAAACTCGTACGTCCATTAAGTGGTCTCCCGTCGTGAATCACCTGAAATTATATATGGTTCGCACCGTCCTGCACCGCCCGCCAATTTCCACTTTCTCAACGGATGCAATCTTTGGCAAACAGCAACGGACCCGCATGGTAGAGTGGTCGGTACTTAAAGATTGAATGAGATTGGTGTTTAGTAGATAAACTTTCTCTATCGACCGAAAAAATTTCTGTAGTCGCTAATGGGAGCTGCTACAGCAGGGCGACCTTTTGTTCCGCCACTCAACAGAGTTACGCAACTTTTTGCTTGTGTAGACCCCTTCTTAGTCCTTATTTGGAACTCCCAAGAAAGAAGAAAAGATGCAAATATTTTCTAAAGCATAATATTGTAGTCAATTCAAAACATGAACTATCTAAACAAATGGACTAATTAGCGTTTTATCTCGAATAATTTTCTCGAGCGAAATAATTGTATTCTAAGCGCTTTCACGCAGAAAGTCATGCCAAAAACAAACTTTGTTCCAATTCACAAACACTGCCATTTGAAACGGGCACCTTCGCAAGTTCCGATTACAAAATATTATCGCGAATGTTTCGTTAATTTTCCCTATAAATACATTTCAGATTCTATTGTTATATGAATTATCATTTTCATAAGTTAAAAAATATTTTGTTGACACTATTGAAATCAGTGCTGTAAAGCTTAGTTCATTAAGAAATGGGACACTTACGAGTGCGTGTATCTTGAAAACCATTTGTTTGATCGAAATACTTTCTATGAAGGAAATTAAGGTTATCTTATGATAATTCATAAAAAGTTTGAAAAAATATGAATCATCGTCTGGCGCACACTTTTTTCAGGCATGATATTGGTAAGTTTTACCCACTTAAATATGTTTACTTTGTCAAATCTGTATTTTGGGTGGCTACATCCTCCTTCATCAAATTCTGCTTATTTTTGGCACAATACTTCTCTTTTCAAAAGAAACTGAGGGCGATTTGGTGGATTCAGCTGTTTCGAACTTGATCATTTTTATTCCATTGAAAAACGTATTAACTGGAATGTTAGCAGGCAAAATACAACAGAAACGAAGCGAAACCATCATTAGATTGAACTTAAAATATAATCGGTTAGTTAAGATCTTAGGTTGCGAAGTATACCTACAAACAATTGAATTTTTTTAAGCTTTTTAAAACGTGAAACCCTAAGTTTTTGTTTTGAAAGTTGTTGTTTTTTACAAAGGTGCAGAGTCTTGGTAAATCAATCAAGGTTGATATGGTCAAAATTTGGTCAAGGGAAAACGCGTGTAAATCGTTGAAATCGTTTATTTAAAAAATCAAATTAAATTTCTTTTTCAAGTTTAATTAGTATAAAATTCAGGAAAAATATTCAGTTAGGCTTCCGCTTTTCCAAATCCGAATTGCCGGGCCTTACGCTTAACCTCTGCCATCAGATTTTGTACAGCCACCTTGTCCACCTTCTTCGCAGCAGAAAGCCAGTTTGCTTTGAACTGCTGCTCGTCCTTAGAAGTTTTTTTGGTCTTCTTCAGGTTCCGCTTGACAATAGCCCAGTATTTCTCAATTGGGCGGAGCTCTGGGGTGTTGAGAGAGTTCTTGTCTTTGGGAACTACCTGCACGTTGTTGGCGGCGTACCACTCCATGGCCTTTTTACCGTAATGGCAAGATGCCAAATCCGGCCAAAACAGTACGGAACAACCGTGTTTCCTCAAGAAAGGCAGCAGACGTTTATTCAAACACTCTTTCACGTAAATTTCTTGGGTGACAGTCCCGGAAGCTATGAAAATGCTGCTTTTCAAGAAGTTTCGTGTGCTTGAAAATATCTGCTACCTTCCCCCTTCTTTTTGCCGTATAAAACTCCTGTCCCGGAAGCTGCTTGTAGTCGGCTTTGACGTAGGTTTCGTCGTCCATTACCACGCAGTCAAACTCCGTCAGCATCGTCGTGTACAGCCTCCGGGATCGCGCTTTGGTCGTCGTATTTTGTTTATCATCGCGATTTGGAGTCACTACCTTCTTGTAAGTCGATAGTCCGGCTCATTTTTTGGCTCGATGTACGGTTGTAGACGATACACCCAGTTTATTTGCGGCATCTCGGAGAGAGAGGTTAGGGTTTCGCTTGGAACTACCGGCAACTCTCTTTGTCGTCTCAGCGGCTTCCGGTTTTCGATTTCCCCCCGATCCAGACTTCCTGGCTGTCGACAATCGTTCCCCAAACATTTTAATTACATTTGTAACGGTTGATTTGGTAACTTTTAGCGATTTTGCCAGCTTTGCGTGCGAGTAGCTCGGATTTTCGCGATGCGCGAGCAAAATTTTGATACGCTGCTCTTCTTCCTTGGACGGCATTTTGACAACTGAAGAATGAATTCCAAAATCAAAATAGGAGCAACATTCTACACACACACACCTTCAAAATGAGGGGTGTTGAGGTTTTTTAAATGCAAAATGGAAAGAAATACGTCAAGTTGATATTGACCAAATTTTGACCGTATCACCCTTTATATATTTTACAAATTAACCACAAAAATATACTTTCATCTGCTAGGGAGCTTGCAACGAGTAAAAAAGTTATAGGATTCAATCGATGGAATTTGTTCGAAAAAGGGTTTTTCACAAGTTTAGTCGTACATCAGAAATCAACTGTCTTTTTGCCTCGGTACTGGCTATACAGCTTATCAGCTCTGGATGTAGCAAAAATTTGTTGTTTGAGGTTAGGATTTAATTACTTATAGCAGAAGCACCGATGTGGTCTAGCGGATAGGCCGGCGCGAGTCTGGTATTGGTAAGCCAGGCATACTGGGTTCGATTCCCAGTATCGGCAAGAAAATTTCGGGGTCGAATCCCATAAGTGGCTGACAGGTAAAATGTGTTATAACTGACTATATAATAAGAAATTTCAATCAGTTGCCAGCTGGCCAGGTGTATTCACGGTTGCCGGAATACCTGTAAGTAAACTAGTAACTTAATTTTATATGTTCATTGACACTAGTAACTAATTTTTCCAAAATAAACTTACATCCAACACAATACATTCACTCCATAACAGTTCATACGAAACCATGGGGTTCGGGTATAGTGTACGCGTTGCATTGGAGATTTGTCGAACTTAATAATCTAAAAAGAATACATGTGAACACATACTTAGGCAGAAACGGCGGTGAATCCGTGCACTCATGGTGAATCATCAACACATCAACACATCAGGATTTAATTACTTATTGCAAGGCACATATTTAGCAACACTTTTAGCTTATCGAAAAAATATGCAGGAAATTTCAACGATCTACACTTTGTTTTTCGCTTATTAAAAATTCAAAATCCTGTTACGAGCCTTGTTATCCCTGATGACCCTCAACCGTAGTTGCCTATTATGTACTTCACTAGAACCAGGTCCTACCGGCTTCCGAGAAACTTTGGCGACAGAACACTAGCGCCAAAATAGATTTTACGGACTGAGATTCAAGCTCAAATTGTGTAATCTGTTACACACACTACTGCATAAAATTCAAAGCAGCTCGCGTTTACTTTTTTGTTTACATCCCAGTTCTCTTTGTTTACACCACAGCACAGTGGTCAAAGTTGCAAAAAATGAGAATTTTTACAAAGTTGTTCAAATGTGTTGATTATATATGTAACTGGATTGAACATTATGCGGTTGTGGAATATATGCCAGCAGTTGTTTTGATTTTTGATATGTTTATTTGAAACATTTATTTGCCCCGTATAAATAAAATATGGATTCTGTACGAGACCCTCATTTCAAAATTCATTCAATCAAAACTTGGCTGTTTAACAAATTTGAGAAAATGAACTTGAAAATTATTCGAGTAGTGTCTTATTTTACATAAATTTGGTATGAGACATCCTTCCCTGTCTTACAAAGTGACATGGGTTATTCCAAAAAAACAATAAATCATCTATTACGTCAAATGTTCAAGTTTAACGAATTACAGTAAAAATGTAACAAAATTAAAAACCATCCTTGGTTTCAAAAACTCGTAAACCAGTTTCATGACTGTCCATTAACAGGTGATGCTAAGATAAACGCATATTTATACATGAAATGATCTTTTTTTTGCAAATTGACAAATGTGCACAGATATCTTTTGTTATGATTTGTGTCACAATCGATTTAAAACCGGTGATTTGAACATCTTTGCGATATTTTGCTGTGTGAATTTCAAGATTCTTTCCTCCTGGAATCCTATATCGGAAATTCCGTCTGCTGTACAGCTGTATTTCGATTTGTTTGGGAATTGAAACATAAATTTATACACTTTCAACTTATCAACTTACCGGAGGAATAGAAGATTCCATTTTTCTCGAATTTCGCTAAAATGTGTCGCACTGGCAAACGATCGAGTTCGGTGTTGGCTGATTCCTCGCAAGAACGGGCAGCCAAAATCAATGATCCATCTGTCTAATTGGTTCTTTCTGAATTTTTCATTAGCCGTTCCATCGGATGCTAAGCTGAAATTAAATTCGTTGATAACACATTCCTGAATCTCCTTCTTGCATCCTGATTTGGATTCAGAATCAAATTTCATTCAGTTTTAGTTTGTTAACTTACCGGTGGAGCGAATTTCCTTGAATTTTGATGAATGCTAGGGAAATCCGTTCCGCTGGCGAACGATCGGAGTCAGGGTTGACTGGAAACGGCCAGTTGCAACAAAATGTTCCATCAACAGTGGGAAACAATAACAATTCACCCATAGTGCAAAATGATTGGCGTGAACAATGTAAACAAAAATCTTGTTTGGGAAAAGTGACGTTTGTTTTCAATGTATTAGTGAGAGGTGCAATCGTCAAGTGCAAAGCTTGGATCCCATCTCGTTGGATGGCAGCACCATATGCATTGTGTTGTTGTCACCGAAGATTCGTTCGTGAAATAATATGCCCGGTCATCTTGATAGTTAGGGATCTTTGCTAAAACGCATGCTTCGTACTTTGTGAACATTTTTGACAGTGTTTGCACACTTTTACACCACTCACGCGAAGATTTTTTTTTGAAAAAGCAACGGTTTTGCCAACTATCGATTTGAAAATGATGGATTTGGAAGGAAGCTATGCATTTTTCTCTTTCGCTTGAATCGTAAATATCTCGAAAACGAGTTAGTTTCTAAACTTGAAACAAAAGGAATTTTATTCCCGATTACTAGGAAATTAGCTTTTAGCAAAAGAAAGTGTCCTATTTCTAAATGAACTAAGCTATACCTAATATTTGGCACCAACACTCAGAGATAGCTGTCCCAATAAGAAATCTGCATTTTAGAGTCGCAACCTTGAAAAAATGTTTGTTTTGAGGCAAATTCAATCCAAAACAATCGATCAATTGTTACAGATGATGAAAACAAACATTTTCGAAGAGACAAATAGGGCTCATTTACATATTTGTACTTTGTCATCCAGACTATGGCTAACTCACCGATATGATCATCATCACACACTGGCAACTTTTCCCGTTGATAAGCGGCCTTTTTCAATTCACAGCTCGTGCAAAACCCTTGGCCTACTGACTGAACGAATTAACAATAAACAAACAAAATTGACAGCAGTTAGTGCAAAAAATTGGGGTTACCGTCAACTGGGGTAGCATCCAACATTTTTCACCTTCAATGGCCTCTAAAAATATGTTTACAAATAATCATGAGGCCTATGCGTGAATAAAAATTGGTAATTAGTAATAGTGTTGGTGGTCTATGGTCTTGAGTGGATTTGCCGAAAATTGATCTTGAGTGGAACTATCTACTTTCCCTAAAATCAAGACAAAGATTATATTAATGAATCTTGTCGAAATGATGAAAAAACACTTTTTTAAGATCGTTTCATACAAGCTTTGTCAATTCTGTCAAAATTTATGAAATGATTTAATATTATTAGCAGCTTGAAACACATACCTACATCTTTTCTGCTGCAATTTCCAGCAATCTGAACTTTTATTTTTGTAACCCTTGACAATTCTTTTTTGTTTAAATTCGTTGTTTGAAACGACTCATACCTTGAAGCTTTAGGGAGCCAAACTGATTATATTAATGACTAAAATGGTAGCAAAACTCAGAAAAAAAACATTTTTAGGGTTTTGGTAACGAGTGTTCCATCAAAATATGGAATACGCGTGTTTTATAAAATTAAAATAAGATCTTGAGTGGAGCTATCTTTGATCTTGAGTGGAACTATTTAATTTTTTATTAGTTGAACTAAAAGCTTCCAAAATAAACCGCAAGATGCCTTACTTTTTTTTTATTAGTTGATCACCCAGGTGGTGAATCCTTCTTAAGGATTGCATTCCAAGGCACAGCGAGCCACCGCGTCGCCCCAGAATGCTACTCTGGGTTCATGGGTGCAATTTGTCGACACTAGATACTATGTACCCCTACGCCATAAAGTCCACTTGGGGCCTCTGGCCATATTTCCCATTTGGAACTGCAAAGAAGGCTGTATCAAGGGTAATTGTAGACCAAGTCCGCACTTCTGCGCTCATTGGTTTACTCGGTTTCAAGTCAAAACTTCAGCATTTACACTCGCCTCTTGTTACGATTCTCCACTGACGACTTGAAGTCCGACCTTGACTCGTAACTCGAGGCTCGCTTGGTTTCCACGCCTATCGTGCGCTCCCCATCTGTACGAGTCCATTGTGTCTATCGAGAGCAGCTTATACTGAACACGCGTCTTTCGCAGCACACGTCCAGGGCCCTACGTAAGTACTCGGTTGAATCCCGGCGAAGACATCATACATCGACTCGAATGACTCATCCACCGACGACGGGAAGTCACTCTACCTGAGAGTATTCCGCGGTGCGTTTATACTCTTCTCCCTACGAGTTCGATTGCGGAGAAGGTATTTTCTTATCCATGCAGCTTCCGTCGTAGGGAGCGCGGTAGGAAGGTGAAGTCTTACTTGTGTATGCTTTACTGCTAGGATCGGACGCACACTACTCAGGTGCTCCCTGACGAAGGAATCACCCTACACCGGTCGCGGACTGGTGCTGGTTCCAACTCCTCTGCAGGGCAGTCATGATCCAGGTGAACCCATCGCTGTCCACGCGCCAACCATTGACATCCTCACACATCCTCCGCACGATGTTGTCGGCTGTCGTGTCTGGTCCGCAGGCGGCAAGCATGTTAGCATGTACCCCTTCGAACTTTGGACAGTTGAACACTACGTGCTCTGGTGTCTCTATTGTGTCACCGCAGGTTGGACAGGATGACGAGGCCACGTGTCCAAACCGATGGTGGTACTGCATGAAACATCCGTGACCAGTCAAGAACTGTGTCATGCAGAAATCCACTTCTCCATATCTCCGGTCCATTCAGGATCCGATGTTAGGGATCAAGCGATGGGTCCAACGGCCTCGTTCTGAGCTGTCCCACTGGTGTTGCCAGTTGGACATCGAGGCCTCTCTGACATGTTTCCGCACGTTGGGCATGTGCCTGTGCTCGTAGCGGAAGATATCTTTCTCTAGCAAACCGAGATGGGCATGACCCCCGCCACAACATCAGCAGCTACCGAGGACACTTTTCGGTATGCGCTGATTACTTGCAGGTTCATCAGCCGCTGCACACTGCAGAGCTTTTGTAGGTTACACTGCCTGCTCAAGGCTGCCTTCCAGGCTGCCGCTCCGTACCGCAAAATGGACGAGGACACACTCACCAGGACCCTCTTTCTGCTGCAGCGGATCACCGAGTTGTTCGACATGGCCGTGAGAGCGCGGCTGTCGTCATTGCCGCTCTTTTACAGGCGTAGTTAACGTGGGCAGTAAAGCTCAGCCGGTCACCCCAGGTATTTAATCACACGCTTGGATTCGATTGCGCACGGTCCAGCTGCAATCGTCCCTGATTGTGCTAAAATCAGGTTGGTGATCAGCACCATCTCGGTCTTGCCAGACGTAAGCTCTTGGAGAACATCTAACTGTCCACCTTCTCGATAGCTACTGTGGCGAGTAGCTGGACCTCTTTGGTTGATGGGCCCGATGCCAGGAGAACCACGTCATCGGCGAATCCCACAAGTCTCACTCCCGTGGGGAGACGCAGTCTCAGCAGTTCGTCGTAGACAATGTTCCACAATACCGGGCCAAGTATCGATCCTTGTGGAACCCCTGCCGAGACTCTTACTATTTCCAGTCCTTCGCTGGTCTAACACTGTAGTTGGCGGTCACGGAAGTAACACTCCACCTTCCTACAGATATATGCCGGAATCCTCATATTGATGAGCGACGACGCAATCGCTGCCCAACTGACGCTGTTGAAGGCTTTCTTTACGTCAAGGGTGACCACTGCGCAAAACCGATCTCCTCTCCTTTACTTCATTCTGGATTCATCTGCCCTTTCGATGACCCGTCGATTGGAATCCACCGTACTGCGGCCTTTCCGAAAACCGTACTGTTTGTCGGATAGTCCGTTCGCACTTTCGGCGTAGAGCACGATCCTGCTCTGTACCACTTTCTCTAACACCTTTCCAGCAGTAGCCAAAAGACATATCAGTGGATATGCTGATGGGTCACCTGGTGCCTAGCCCTAGCCCCCCTAGCCCTTAGGCAGCTGGTACGCAGGTCCGCGATTTCCGTCGTCCACCAGTAGACGGGTTGCCCTTTTGTCATCGCAGCGTCGCATTAGCGTGAAGTTACCCTCGTCAGGTTTTCCGCGGACAGGTTTTCCAAGTTCCACTCCCAATTTTACACTTCGACAAAGACGTTCCGGTCGAATTGAGTTGTCTTCGAGAGGCGTGCTTCTGTTGTCGTACCTCTTCTACCTGCCCGCTTACTTGTGCCTACTCGATACCGGATCGCAAAGCGATCGCTATCGGTGAACACGTGTCGGGGTCTGCTAATAACGCTATGTCTAGCTTCTTCTCCAACGCCATCTGTTGCAGAAGCTGTTGTGCTTCGTGGCAGTGGTTGAGGTTGATTTGGATTATTTCCAAGCCCTTGGTATCACTGCTAGCGCATAGGTAGGCAAGGCACCTAAGATTGCCAGGTACATGGTCTCCAGTTAAAATAAGGCATTGCGCCGGCTTACTACGGCTAGCCGCTATTTAACCGGCTTCCCCGCATCCCCAGCACGAGCCTCGTCTGTTTACTCCCATGCAATCAAACTACTTTTGACCGCACTCCATGCATCGAAAGCATACCTATGGTGGCTGGGAGATAGTTATCTGAAATACTTACCATCTCACCTCTAGCCACTCTCACTCGAATGCTGCGTTTACTGCACTGGAAGCCTAACAATTGCAACCTGTGGTTCGAATTTGTAAGGACCCTATCTTTAACGGATCGGGTTATGGTCATCGCCGCTCTTACACTGGTCGACTAGTGCTGTCCTGACTTCATCTTCTGTTATAATATCGTCCAGGTTTTTGATACGAAAAGTCACTTTCTGACAAGGTGATCATGGTGTTGTTTCCACAAAATTCTACAAACAGATCTCCGTATTCGTTCGTCTATCCTAGATCATGGCGTCCCATGATGCACACAAAGTCCTGGTTATCGAGACCAATCTTTGCGATGAAGTCGCCTGAGTGGACTTGAAGTCACCCTTAGGAATTTTCTCAACCACGCTGTCCAGTTGACTGTAAAACTTCTCTTGATCCTGCAAATCGACATTGGCAGTTGGCACATAGAACTTGACTAAATATTGTAAGGTTTCAACCCCGTGTTCTGAATCTGGCTAAGGTTATTCTTTCGTTTATCGGTTCCCATCTTATGAGGGCAGTATGGGCCTGGTGGGGGATAAACATACAAACTCGACTTTGTTCCCTAGGACGTATTCTCGTTTGTAAATTTCCCAGACTGTCTCTTGTGTTCTCCAGTGTTAGGCCAACGGACATCGCTTAGTCCCAATAACTCTAGCTTGAAGCGACCTGCTTCTCTAGCAAGTTGAGCCAGCTTGCCTTATTGGGTAAGGGTTCCAAGTTCCAATTATTGTTTATATTTTCATGTTCAAAGTCGTCGCCGATTTTTGTAACAAGATCGCATTCAGGAGCAGTACGTAGCTAACCTAAGGTCCCTTTCCCGCGATGGGGCTGCCATCTTGAAATTCAGTCGTTGCGAGACAGACGCTTTTTGAGCCGCCCCTGACATGAAGAACAAATGTTTGGATACCGCCCCTTACATGGTTTTTTATACTTTTCTAAAAATACTGATATAAAGACCTGAACTATTTAAGTAGCCGGCAACCGTGGCCTAGAGAATAGCGTTTAAGTCTTCTAAGTCAGGGGTCATGAGATTAAGTCTCGGTCACGGCATACAAAGTACTTTTTCTGTAGGCTGGTGGTGTTTTTTTGCTACTAGCCGCTATATCTTTGAAAGATGTACGCTTTAATCTCAAGTAGAATTTAGATCCCTTCAATGAATGGTGAAGTTTCACTGAGATTCTTCATGTGTGTGTTCGTTTTAAGTTTTACATTTTTGAATATTTTGAAATTGTTTTCAAGGAAAACAGTAATGACAGAATCTCCTTAATCTCATTGATTTATTCACACCTAAGTACTATTATTTTAATTTTGATTCATTCCAATTTACATGTTTATCCATTTGTTTTTCACTCAGACGTCGACAAATCTCCAAGGATCCCGTTCGGGTCAGATAAAATTTATAATCAATGACAGCAGATGAAACTCCGAAGAAACACTTTCGAAAATTTGTACCACGTTTTTTCGCTTACCCCTCGTCGTAATGATCCAAAACTTGTTTCTTTGTTTTCAGCATTCCAACGATACCTAAGGAGTCCGCATGGATCCGCGAGTGCACCGCAGCTTTGGATCGACTCGACGGCAATTTTTCGTATACAGATTTACTTTTTTTCTGATCTCCTTCGAGAAATGGGTATAAACAAAAAGAAAACACTACCGCACAGATGCAACAGCGCAACAAATTACATACAACAAACCCCCCCGAAAAAAAACTGGGCACGACCCCAAGCCAGGGCGATTGACGGCCGCGATCTGTTCCGGATACTGCTCACAAAAACAGGGGCCAATGAAAGAGACCCCCGAATCTGAGGACGTAATACATTAATTTCGAGCGAGACCGTATAGATTAGGTAAAGATAAGGTACGGGCCGATTTCGAAATGACGGATAAATATACAGGCATATGGGGTAGATATACGTTTTTCGCTTCACGGAGCATTTGGAGCTGGACGAGTTTGAGATCCTCAAATTTCAAGCAGAGAAATCGTGCGGGCGAAGGCACGTTGAGGGGAAGGTTTAATACGCAACAGTAATCTTTGTGATCGACAGTCGACGACCTTTGTGCGAATTATAAGATTTTTGGACGTGAAACTAATCAAATTTTCAAATAAGCTACAGAAAGTTGATCATAGTGCATCTTCTGGTTTTAGCTTCCCGAACAACTATTTGGACTAGAAAAGGGTTTTTTTTAAGTAAACGATGTTATTTTCTTCGTTTCCCTTAAACCTTTAATAAAATGAGCGCTGTAATGATGCCATGTTATATTCATTCGCACAACGTTTCTTGTTTTTTAAATTCCGTAAACAGGGGGTTCTTTGATTTTTTTTTATTCCTATTTATTTTCAAAGTGCTTCCTTTTTCGTAACACCAGAATACTTTAAATTGCTAATTGTCGTGTGAAGTATAAATAAAAGGCCTTCAAATGATATTCTCATGACAAAATTCCGTGTTGTGAAGAGATTCTAATCAATGGACACAACCATTTCGATAAGTGGTTCACCCCAACAAACGATGCGTGGAATTTCAAACCTTCACTTTCTTCTAGCCCAACCAGTTTATAATTTTTTCACTATTTTCGAATCAACTTCCTATAATCTTTACTGGCACCAAGGCACTGGCATTGGCAGCCAAAACCCGTAGCACTAGCGCACTAGGCACCTCTAAATTTTGATCTCTTTTTGATAATATGTGTCTAACAACATTTTCGTGAGAGAGATGTCTACCACCCAGGTGGTGGATTTAGGTAATTTGTTTATTCGTTTATCGGTAAACTAAAAGCGAGCATTTCCTAATTAATTTTTATTTTCTTCTCGGTCCTAGTTGAATGCTTTTTTCGTCAGTATTGCCTGGCAGCCTAGCTCTAACAAAGTGGTCCTGAACGAACAGAGAGATAGTTCTATTTTCGGTCAATGAAAGCCTTTTTTTCATTTAATTTTGCATTGGTTAGCTTGGCCGTTGCCTATTATTGCTCATTAGGGGTGATTTATATTTCCGAAACAGTTAAAGATGATCATCAATAATTGCGATCGATAACTTTCACCCCAAACAAACGATGGTTGTAAATTGTCTATAATCAAAAGAGCGTGACGATTGCTCCATTTTAGTCGACGAGCCAGTCTATCTTCTGGATTGCGCCAAATTGCTGGGCGCTTGCGCTAATTTAATATTGCGCAGATGCTTACATAAACGGTATGGTAGATAACCGAATCAGGAACAGATCATAAACAGTAAAAGTCATTTGGTAATGATCGTTCAAACGTTCGAAACTTTTAACAAGTATCATAGGGTGGCTGTATATAATAGATAAATTTTTCCAAGTTTTGCTGTTCAACAATTGTTTCCATTTATAAACAAGATTCAGCCGTGGTTCAGTCGGACACAATCTTTTGCCGTCCGAGGTAATGGTTATCTGAATAGGGAAAAGAAAATCATTTTGTAAAAATGTGCGGTAGATACTTGACCCCATGTTCTTGTTTCCATCATATTTTTTTTAAATTGCTTAGGGACTGTTCAATAATTACGTAAGCACATAGGGGGCGTGGGGGGGTTTCTCATTTTCTTACGATCTCTTACTAGGGGGGTAGGGAGGGTTTCCAAAAATCTTACGTAAGAAATATTACATCAAAAATTCATCACAGCTACAGCCATACAAAACCATATTACTCAGGTTTTATTTTACTCACTACCTATTTGTGGGTTAATTTTGATGTTATGTTATTTATCTTTTAATGTCTTTGAATTAATAATAAAAATTGCAGGTTCTATAAAATTTATAGAGAATCAATTCAAACCAATAACACTAAAACACATTATAAAAAAGATCGTCGCTTTTCGCTTTTCATCATAACAATCTGTTAAATTGAGAAATTTATAGAAGAACAAGGAAAATTGCGCGTTGTGACACTACGATTGAATCCATCATATTTCGAAAATGACTTCATTCAGAAAAAACCTTTGAAAATCAATATAAGGCGCTTTAAATAATGAATTTCCAGACAAATTTCTCAGTGATAGACACTACCAACTCTAAATTTTACGAAAGATTCATCAAAAAAAAAAATCCTGAAAACTTTATCGCTTACCGCTGAATGAGTCTGAGCTTTTAGGTTAGTTGACAACGTAATTGTCGTTAAACATTTTTGCCCCAATTCTAGTAGTATAGAATGAATTTTTTTAAAAAGTTTTTCATGATTTTCAGGTAAAAAACATAACAATTTTTTATGGTACATTGTGCTAAACTGAGCTCTCTTTTTGAAATTAGAATTTAGATTTTTAACGTTTATTCGATTGTGGAAATTTATTGAAAATTATGGTTACCTCAAACATGTCTTGAATAATGTTTTCTTTAATCGTTTATGACTTGTGCTTTTTAAATACAGTTTTTTTAAATTTTACTTAAAAAGTGCTTTTTTTTGAAGTATGTATGTCAAATTTTTAATATTTTCAAGCTATTTTTGAAAAAAACGTGTCAATTTCTCTGACACGAATGCCATAATGCTGGTAAAGTGTCAAAAATAAAACCAAACAAATAGTGTCAATTTCTCAGAGAATAAAAAACGTAAGATCTTACTAGGGGAGGAGGGAGGGGTTTGAAAAATCTTACTTTGTCTTACCAGGGGGGGAGGGACGGTTGAAAATTTCCAAAATCGTGCTTACGTAATTAGTGAACGGCCCCTTATATTATATGTTTACACTCGAAAGAAAATCATAGTTATACCGTTAAACTACTGAATCCGTGGTATAAATGAACAACAGGCAATCATATTTTTAAGTCAAATATGTTTTGTTGTTGAAAATACCTCACGCAAAGTAGTTTTACGATGTGTTGAATTTGGCTCCATATAGTAAACTAGACTGCGTTTTAATAAAATTTTCAATGAAAGGATGCGTTGTTTTATTTCGAGCGTAGCAAAACTGATATGTTTCATGAAAAAACTAGTATGTGTCATGATAAAGACTTGTATGCATGAAGAGCTTGATTTAAATAGTAAAATTACTATGCATGTTTGTTTGTTTATTTGCACGCAAGCATTATGAAATTGTTTAAAAATTTAAAATTCACTCTTTCGACACACGCCGGTCAATGTTACTGTGTTCTTTTGATACTCTGGAAAGGATTTTCAAAGGTATTAAATTTGGAAGTAGCTTAAAATTTATTTGTTTCCTCACGAGTTGGAGCCACTCCAACGATGAGTGATGTTAAGGAAACCATTCATCAGCTGAATAGAAACAAGTCGGCTGGGAAGGATGGCATCGCAGCTGAACTCATCAAAATGGACCCGGACAAGTTGGCCGGTTGCCTACACCGACTGATAGTCCGGATCAGGGACACATAACATCTACCGGAGGAGTGGAAGGAGGGGGTAATATAACCCATCTACAAAAAAAGGGCGTCAAATTGGACTGTGATAACTTCCGAGCGATCACTGCCCTAAATGCCCCCTACAAAGTGCTGTCCCGAATCCTACTCCGCTGCCTAACGCCACAAGCAAACAGATTCGTGGAAAGTCATCAGGCCGGCATCATGGAGGGACGATCAACGACAGACCAGAACTTCACACTACGGCAAATCCTCCAGAAATGCCATGAACACCAAGTCCCTACGCACCATCTATTCATCGACTTCAAAGCCGCATACGACACAATCGACCGTGACGAGCTGCCGGATATTATTGACTAGAACGGCTTTTCCAGGAAGCTGACCAGACTGATCAATGCGACGATGGATGAAACGCAGTGCTGTGTGCAGATTTCGTGTGAATTGTCGAGTTTCGACAATGCGATGGTCTATCCTGCATGATGTTCAACGTGGCGCTAGATGGTGTTATTCGACGAGCGTTGCGCACAATGCGGGCACGATTTTCAACAGATCCAATCAACTTATTTGCTTTGCCGATGCTTGAGCGCCATCTTTGAGAGTTACTTCGTTTTGGCACACTGATCACCCTTCCTATGCAGAGTAGTCTGTTGTACGGCAAAGGCGTACCTCCACACTTTCATGCTTTCCAATACAAAAATGCCCAAAACCAAAACCTCAACGGGTGATGTCCAGAGGTGATGCCCTTATCGTGGAAGCGAAAGAAGGCACAACGTATGCGGACTGGTTCCGGAAGCTACGCGCAGAGCCAAAGTTATCTGCTCTTGGTACGGCGTACGGTGGAATGCAGATTGCAACGATTCGCCTGACGGTAGGGAGTGTAACAGTTGGGTGATCAATAGGGCAATTTAGAACCGCACCCAGGATACAGAAGCAGATGGAACGCTACTTCAATTGCTGGGATTTCGGTCATCTATCCCGAAGCTGTAACGGACCTGACCGGTCACGATGCTGTCGAAGATGCGGTGAAGAGGGACACTTCGCTCGAGAATGCAAAAAACAGCCGAAATGTATGCTATGCAAGCAGGCAGATGGCAATGTCTACGAAACTGGTGGCTTGGACTGCCCGGTATATACAAAGGCAAAAGCAAGCCAGTAAAACTGGAAATAATCCAGCTAAACCTCAACCATAGCGAGATTGCACAGCAATCTTCTGCTGGAGCAAACGGTAGGCGAAAGGAAATGTGATGTGGCGCTTCTATCAGAACCATATAGAATTCCGTCTGGAAACGGTAATTGGACAGATTGGGATGAATAAACCCATTGGGCTTAAAATCCCGGAAAAAAAAAAAAAAAATTGGACAGCGGACAGGTCTGGCTTAGCCAGGAGATATTGGTAGATTCTTGGGACGGATTCGTGATTGCAAAAATTAACGGCATCTTTTTCTGCAGCTGCTACGCTACACCAAGATGGACGATCGAGGAGTTTAACACAATGTTGGATGAACTCACTCACGAATTGAAGGAAAGGCTCCTGTAGTAATAGGAGGAGACTTCAACGCTTGGGCGGTTAACTGGGGTAGTAGGTGCAACAACCCTAGGGACCACAGTCTACTAGAGTCCTTCGCAAGACTGTAAGTTGAGCTGTGCAACACTGGATCCATCAGCACCTATCGCAAGCATGGAATAAAAGACAGAACGTCAGTGATCGATATCACCTTTGCGAGTCTATCATTAAAAATTGATATGAATTGGAGAGTGTGTGACGATTATACACACAGCGATCACCAGGCGATACGCTATAGCGTAGGAAACCGAAATCCGGTGGCAGTAAGGCAATTGCCAGTGCATGAGCGGAGATTGAAGACTAAAGTTTTCGATAAGGAAGTGTGCACCGAAGCTATATACATGCAGGAAGCATCGCAGATCCATGATGCTGAGCAGTTGACGAAAATGATGGTAGCGGTGTGCGACATGACCATGCCCAGAAGGAATACACCGAAGTGGTGGCGACGACCAGCTTACTGGTGGACCTTAGATATAGCTGAGCTTCGTACTAGCTGTCTAAAAGCCAGACGACGAACTCAACGGGCGAGAAATGAAGCCGATAGAGAAACGAGAGGTGCCGTTAACCGAGCAGCCAGGGTGGCACTTAAGCGAGCCATTAAAGCAAGCAAAGAGAACTGCTACAGGGCGTTATGGCATAGCGTAGATGATAACCCATGGGGCCAAGCCTATAAAGTTGCACTGGCGAGATTCGGTGGCCTAAGGTCGCCGACTGAAAAGTGTCCGGAAAAACTGAGAGAGATCGTTGCACATCTTTTTCCGCAGCATGGCCCGACGCAGTGGCCACTTACCCCGTATGTCGCGGGTGCCCACGACATCGAGCCAGTAACAAACGAAGAACTTGGGGAAATCGCTAAGAAACTTGCGGCGAATAAGACCCCTGGTCCGGACGGAATAACAAATGCAGTGCTGGAGGTGGCGGTACAGACCATTTCGGATACTTTCAGAGTGGTGCTACAAAAGTGTCTCGACGAGGGATCTTTTCTCAATTCGTGGAAAACGGCGAAGTTGGTACTACTATCGAAACCTGGGAAACCCCCAGGGCATCCATTATTATACAGCTACACCTGTCTGCTGGACACCCTTGGTAAGCTACTGGAGAGGATAATATTTAACAGACTTATTATTAACACAGAAGGCGAAAGTGGACTGTCGGACAGACAATTCGGTTTTCGGAAAGGGAGATCTACGGTGGACGCCATCCGAATGGTGACAGAGTACGCGAAGCGCGCTTATAAAAAGAAGCGGACAGATGTTTGTTACTGCGCCATTGTGACAATCGACGTTAAGAATGCCTTCAACAATGCCAGCTGGAAAGCGATTGCCAAAGCACTTCACAGGATGCGTGTTCCCAATACCCTCTGCAGGATAATAGGAAGCTTCTTCGAAAATCGAGCCCTGACGTACGAAACCGAAACTGGGTTACGATCTACTACCCTGTGGGTGTTCCACAGGGTTCCATACTCGGACCTGTGCTTTGGAATGCCATGTACAATGAGGTGTTAACGCTGAAGCTACCAGCAGGCGTGCAGATAGTCGGATTTGCTGACGATATCGTGCTCATGATCACCGGCGAAACAATCGAGGAGGTAGAAGACCTTGCAACGGTGTCCGTAGAAATGGTTGGCATCTGGATAAAGGGAGTTAAGCTTCAGATAGCTCACCATAAAACAGAAGTTCTGCTCGTGATCAATAAAAGAGTTGTGCCGCATATGGAGATTACTGTTGGAGGGCACACGACATCTTCGAAACAGCAGCTGAAATACCTTGGAGTAATGGTCGACAATCGCTTAAGTTTTGGTGCGCATGTCAAATACTGTTGTGAAAGTGCATCGAAAGTCATCGATTCATTGGCCTGGATTATGCCGAACTGCCATGGTCCAAAGAGTAGCAAGAGACGTCTCCTTACAGGACCATATCAGCAGATGCAGTTTTTGTCGAGTTACTTTGAAAGCGTTACCCAATCGGCACATGTTTCGAGGTCCCCGGGATAGTGGATGCTGTGACGGGCGTGAGTTTCTATGAAAGCGTTACCTAACCGGCACACGTCTCGGGGTCTCCCGTATCAGTCTGAAGTTGGCGAAAGAGAAAAGGAGAAAGATGCTATCTAATGGAGAAAGACCAAAATTGAGAAAAAGGAAAAGGGTGAGATGTATAAGTACATGAGCACAGCCTACCCTTTGATGTAGTATCATAGGGTGAAACCAAGGGGCACATCTGGCACACGAAGCCCAAGGTGGTTTTAGTGGGATGCACCCATACACGGCAGCAAACACCCGGCTGTTACGGTTTGAAGTCATATTTCCATTTTGTCAAAAAAAAAACACTTGAAATTCATTGCAACCCCTTCCTGTTGTCCGATTCCGCTCAAATTTGGCATATGGCCTTCTGATGATTACCTTAAACCATCCAATTCTTTTTTGGAAGTATTTTAATTTTAAAGTAGCTATTTATTAAGACGAATTTGATAAATTAAATAAAAAAATATCTTAAATTGTGATTTTTATTAAGGATAAAACCGAGAATAGATCTTCATACGATGATACAAACAACATGCTTTGCTCAGCAGATTAGAAGTGCACAAAAATCCGCACCTTTTGATAGCATTGGTATAAAAAAAACTACGCTTGGTATTTTGGTCAGTTGAATACAATATTTTTGGATCAAAAAATTTATTTTCCATGAAAAAAGCTTGCTTACTTTCCATTTTTATACAAATTTGGTTCGATTTTAACGTGTAGTATTTAATTCATACAAAATTAAAAAATATAAAGAATATAAATTTTGTGAAAATATTTGAACCCAGAATATATTTAAAATCAAATATTTTGAAAGTGGTCTTTTTTCAAAGATCACGTTGGCGGAAAAACATGATTTTTTAGTCGGCTCTATACAAAAGTTTGTTCTCCACATCCTAATCTACCATTTGGAGAGTGAGCTTTCAGATTCCCAGACATTATGCCATTTTGGGACACCCTTATGTATATAGGCTCTTTGATTTTAATTAATATTTTTGTTAATTGTTTGCTTTTCTTGCTACGAAGTTTTGTTAATATTAAGATCTTCAATGATACTTTTCTCGTTTTGGGCACTTCCTAAAAACAATTTTACTTACCTCGAGTTCGAATATCCGTTACATTTGATTTTATATTAATTAGTATATTTTTTTTTTAAACTACTAGCATCAAAACCGACATAAACTAAAAAAATACTCACGGGCTCTTTTTTCTCTAGAGCTGAACTCGAGAAATCTGAACGCCAGAAATTTGTGAATGAATCGATTTATGGCTCTTTTCCTGGCGATGCAGATGAAAACTCTTGGAACACATGGGGGTCACCTTTCGCCATCGATTGGTTATCCGGGGAACGAAATATGTAAATTTCTATCATTAAGAAATTTTCCTTTCAGCCTCCCGAGGGCACGGGCGTTTGGGGACTTTGTTTTCTGCTTTCGTGGCGGAAACCAATCTTTGTGGTGCGTCATCGTGGTCACCGGAGAAAAAGCAAAGCTTATTAAAAATTAAATAAATAAAAATTAGTCCCTGGCAGCCGCCGCCATCGGTCGCCGCGAAGCGTGACCAGTGACCAATCACAAAGAATCTACCGGACCATCGCATCGTGTCGTTGGTGTCGCGTATCGATTTGGGATTCAGAAAGTGGGTTAAGCTGGGACGGAGGCCCTAAATTTGGGTTCTGCGAATAAGCCAAAAAGTCCGGGGAGGGCATTAGGGAAAGTTTTTTTTTTCGAAAACCCTCTTCCGTGCTGCTGTTGTTGATAATGCGTTGATGCTGATGCGGGAACTTTGGCTCTGCAATTCGCGCGTGATTGGAAGATGTATAATTTATGTTTCCGATCGAGATTTTCGTCCGCCTCTCTGCTGAAGGATGGAAACGGGCCATCCCGGGTATGGTTTATGGGTTTTAACTACTGCTGACCCAGTGCCCTCGTGTGGTTGGCCATTTTTTAGGCTCATCTAAATTATAGGCTTAGCTTAACCGCTTCACCATCTATGCGGATGAATGGCCTTTTATTGGAATGTGAAGTGAAAGAAAGTTCGAACACACTTCGAACGCCCTATCGTTGAACAATGTTGATGTTGTCAAAAAGTAGAGAAAAACTGTACAGGACGCACCACCGGGGTAAGATTGCCCATGCCATTATTTCTCAAATAAAAAAAACGCTAACCTATGACTTATTTAGAAATGATGTTTTCCTTGATTTTTATCCGGCAAACAGGCTTCTCTTCCATTTCTTATGTGAATTTTTTTTTAAATTGAATTTGCGTGGAACTTGAAATTTTTCATGATTATCATTTAACGTTTTATGGTGAATAGGGGAGATGAGGGCATAACGAGCACCCAGGGCATAATAAGCACTCCTTTTTTCTACATAAGTACGTATTTTCTTAAACAAATTTTCATAAGGACTTGTTTCGTACTACCTATAGTATTAATTTATCCTTTTCATCTTTACAGAAATATTAAATAATAGCCAGCTTGGTTCTCAAGTGACGAAAATAGTATGAGCTCCGCCAAATAAGCTTTTATGATCTTTAAATCATCTTGATCTGAAATGTACGCACTGCAACATGATCTACACATTGTTTCTCAATTTTCAGCATCATAAAATTTTTGATTTTTCACTTTAATAAACTTTAAAACGCGTTTTTACTTTAATTTGTTCACTGGACGCGAACAGAGCACTATCAATGAAGGCATAATGAGCGTTTTCTGCCGGGGAATCCAGCAGCGAATTCAACTCGATGAAGTCAACTGAATAATAGAGCTACAGCTTGACTTTTTTCGTCTGTCGATTTGGCCTATTGGTAAGGTGTCGGAGAGGTAATCAGTAGACTCGAGTTCGATTCCTGTTCGAGGGGATTTTTGTTTTGCACATACCATTCATGATTTTTTTTTTTTTGATCGATACATTATACGGCTAATAGCATCAAAGCATCATCCGACAAACAAAACACCAGAAATATAATGTATGAGAATGTGATAATTCTTTGAATTATACGAACAGATCTAGATTATTTTGTTATTGCTTTGTTTGTTGAATCTACGCCTCACCGTTTAGTGCAATCATGATCATGAATGATAAATGAAAAAAAATCACCTCCACCAGAAATCGAACTCGAGCCTACTGATTACCTCTCCGACACCTTACCAATAGGCCAAATCGTCAGACGATACAAGTTAAGCTGTAGCTCTATTACTCAGTTGACTTCATCGAGTCGAATACGCTTCTAGATTCCCCGGCAGAAAACGCTCATTATACCATCATTAATGGTGCTCATACTGCCTCGGGGGGTTTCTCATTATGCCTCTACAGTGACTGGTTTTCAGCTTTCGGCAAAAATTTTTAAAATGCACTTTTAAACGTTTTTATCTACTTTTTCAAGTTTCATCCAATTAGGCAATAGACTTTTTGAGTGTCTGAACACGAAACAATGATGTAATTCACATATTACAGCTGTTCTCTATGGTTGAATAAACATTTTCCTTAAGGTGGCCATTATGCCCTCATCTCCCCTACAGTCTGATAAAACTTTAGCTTACCGTTTTTCCAATAGTATTTATGCACTTTCGGATGACTATAAGATTTTTTATTACATTTCACTAATCTCCCACAAATTTTAACTAAAAACAATCATATCAAAATTTTGTATGCTGATTACTTTGGAGAAAAGTCGATTATCAAATCGATTGCATAGTTATAACAAGTTTCGTCCTTGTTCATGTTTAGAAGGTGCACCAATATTCGATTCGGAAAAATCATCTGCGCCATATTTGTCGTGATTTCAGCCAAGAATTTAAATTTCGTTGCCTACTTGAAGGCGATTTTCCTCTAAGGATATCAAAAACGGTATTTTAAAAAGCAAAATTCTCGAGTAGTTTAGCAATGACAAATGATCTTTTGCCACAGTATGCAAAAATGCGATGAACATGTTAGAAAACATTACGTTACAGTAGGGGAAAACTGTACAAGACGCATCTGCGAGGTGAGATGGCCCATGTCAATTTTTCTCAAAATACACTAAACTATGTCTTCGAATGGTGTTTTTTTTTTCATTTATATTGTAGCAAACAAGTTTTATCCATCATTTATTAGAGGAAAAGTTCACAAAAACGACTTAAGAAGGATTAATGGAATCAGCGTGAAGCCTGCTATTTTCATTTAAGGTTTTATGGTAAACTGACCTGGGTAATCTGATAAAACTACCACCCTTTTTCTTGTTTTCGATCCAATGGCATTCATTCGAAAGTTTTGCAATTTCGCATTCTTGTTTTCGCTCGAACGAATGAGAACAGTTCGTTTTGGAAAACCATATTCTAAGAATTGATTTTTTTTTCTTCATATGTCATTAGGATAAATATATCTCAATCTACACTCACTAAATTCAAAACAAAATCTCTTTGAATTGATACTAGTCAAGGGGGTAAAAGAATATAAAAACAATTTCTTTGATATGTTGTGTTAGGCCATTTTCCATACATTTTTCGAACATTTGCAAAATTTTTCGGACGTAAAAGAATAAGAATATAATTTTGAAAATTTGGAAAACTCAACAAATATAATTTGAAACATGGTAAATTGTTTGGCATTATTTCCTTGAAATCAATCATGTTTGCACTTATTCACCTTTTGGCTTTGAGGGCCTTATATAATTTTACAAAAAAAGGTTTCCGTCACTGAATGAAAAAACAATTACAATTACAATTTTTCAATTTTCGGTATTTGAAACATTATCTGTTAATTTCCTCACACATTTTTCAATGTTTTCCTATTGGGTTTTGGATTGAAGAGTATTCAAGCGGATTCTAGTTTGAATATTGAGGAGTTTGTATAGCTTAAGAAAGATATTAAGTTCGTACCAAAGTCGTTTAAACATCGTGAAAAAATCACTTAATCATATCAACATGTATAATGTTTATTACTTTGACAACGACTTTAACCATTTGTGACTAAAATTCGTTTTCATCCTGTTGATAGAAGGCTTTTCTTGTCAAATCGAGATATTGAAAAATTTGGAAAAAGTTGGATTGAGTTGAAGTCGAGGTCCGTAATTTGAAAAATCTATATTTTCTATGATATAACTATAGTTGGATGGAAAAATTTCTTTTGAATGTCAAAAGCTTTTGAACGCTATTTTTTTTCAACAATACCATTCTGCGGTTTTTTTTAATTTGTCTATCAAATTTTTCTAAGGAAAACGGTATACTTGGAAACTGTGGAAAATTGGCGGTCATTTTTTTCTTGTATTTGGAGACCATAAAATTGACTTTAAGCCGTTATATGTAGGCATGCCATTTGACATTTCTGGGATGAATAAACCGAAGAGATTTTAAATGCCTTGAAAAGATTGACGCACGTACATACAAAAGTTGGGAAGGATTATTCATTTCGTATTGCGTATCCGGGCTGAAAAAATCCGGACTATTGTCATCTAAAAACCTGGAAAAAATCGGGTCTTTGATTTCAAAATTTTCGACCAAAACTCCAGGCAATATCAATAACGAATCAATAGCAAAAAAATTCCTGAAAAAAATGTTCAATCAAAGTTATCAACAATATAAAATCGTATTTTAGGCTTCCATAAAACCTTTCATGATTATATTTATAAAATTTGCTCAAAAATTTCCGATGCTTGAGTTAGACAAGACTTTTTTCAAGTTTTGTATTAATTATCCGGGCAAATCCGGAGGCAAATGTTTTAACAGCGTTTTTAAAAATCTGTTTTTTTAATACTCCAGAACCGTTTGTTTTTTTTTTGGCCCGCCAGCCCATCTCATTTCTGAAATTTGGCCCGCCTGTTGAAAATGTTGGCCACCTATGGTTTAAAGCAATTAGTGAAGTTTAATATTATAGCGCCAGCACTAAATTTTACTTCGGAAGCCCGGACTTCCAATCCCAAACTTACTTCCGAACTTTTGACAGTTGTGTTTAAAAAAATAACAGTGTATTATATGCAATGTTGCCACACATAAATTTGTATCCACCAGAGTATCTCTACATACATTAAGCGGGCCTCAGACTACAAAACGTTGGTACAAATGCGATGAAATTCGATGAAATTTCGTCGCTGTGAACATGATTTGTATCGTGTATGGCACTGCTTGTATGAGCGCCCAAACGGTTTTAGTAAAATCGGTCGGGATCAAAATATTTTGTACAGACCACTCTCTGTCGGGTTGGCAATGTTTTTTTGTGTTGCTGTTGCTGTTTTCGCCAGCAATCGTTTGTGTTCGCGTGAAATATACTCTTACGGACAAGAATGAGATACACAAACGATTCAAATGAATTTGTGGCAACGTTGATTTATGTGAATTTGAAAACAAAAAATTTCTTGGCGCACGCTTAAATAAAACGACTCAATATGTTTTGGTCGGAAGTCAGCCATGATGCCAGTTCATCAACAACGTTTATAAATTTTTTATCTAAACGCACAATATCGCGATTGTGGAATTCAAAAGTTGTTCAAAATAAGAATATTGGTGTATTAAAACCCGCGAAATTGTGGGTTGTAAAATAACAAAATTTTAAAAACGAAACATTTTTTATTCTTCGTTAAAAAAGTGCTAGTTTCATGTTGCGAATCTTGGACGCTCAAATAAAAAGTTTGTGAAATTGAACGATTCAGGAAATGATACGTGGTTTAAAATAATAAAGAATGTTAATATGTTTTATTGCTGAAATTTGTATTAACTATAAATGACAATTATTTGTATTTTACTACCGCTTAACAAAAGCGAGTCAGATGCTGCGAACCGGGAGCCTTTTTGAAATTGAAACGCATATCTGATGTTTCGAACTTAAGGCATTTAAAGCAACAGTTTGTGAAGTAAGACGGGCAATAATGTGCGTCTTAAGGAGAGCTTTTTAAACACATTAAAAAAACCCTTTTGTTATTTAAATTTTTTAGGTATATTTTTCATCTGAAAGTCAATTTTCTTCCAAATTTTGCCACTTCCTCCCAGCGGCTGAGATTTTTAGCAACGGCATCCGGCATCACTATCACAACTCACAAACACTACCGGCTGCTTGCGTCCGGAAAAAAACAGCTCCTGGGGGCCATCTAGGATGCAGCTTTCTGCACTGCTTGTCGACTGCACCTGGAGATGGAAACTTTGCCGGTTAAATCTACTACTGGAATCAGACACCTTGACTGCTGACTGCTCATCTTAGGCTGCTTCTCTGTTTCGGCAAACGACGAATCAATTTTTTTTCAATATTTTCCTACGCTGGTCAATGAATCAATTTCCACCAAAAACAAAATAGCAGCAATGTTTTGAAAAGAACAGGGCTGCCTAAAAATTTCGAAGTTGATGTGGCAACACCAACTTCGAACGTATCACATTCGTACGAAAACAAGAATACAGTTTTCGAATTCGTTCGAAAGTATCCGTTCGAACGAAAGTCAAATACGCCGTAAACGAGAAAAAGGGTTACAGCTCAAGGCCGTGCGAACGGGGAATTTTTGGGGTTTTAAACCCCCCCTCCCCCCCAATGAAGATTTTTTTCAAGTAAAATTTATACCATTGTATCGGAAAATTACTTTACCTTTGGCTCGCCTCCGGCGAAATTTATTCTTACATCTCAAGCCTAGACATTTCATTATATCGACACTATATGACGTTTACGAATTGAAACTTATTTTAAATTTAAAAACTTTGATTTGCAATTCAATTAACCTTTTGTGTTGAAACTCTAAACTTGACTTACAAAAACCCTACCTCGTCTGTAGTGTAGGAGGGTAACTAAACTAATACAGAGTTTGAAACGAACCATTTAAAATTCAAAATTATTACCTAGAATACTCATTTTACACATCGACAATTAAGATAACATGAAACAGGCGTTTAAATCTAACAGAATTATCAAAAAAAAATCATAAATCTATACCCTTTACCTTATTACTAACAAATAGGATTTAAATAAAACCAATTATGTCATTAAAAATGTTATGCTGATATGAAATATTCTTCAAGAAACCAATTTCAGTCTAAATTCTATAGTGTTCTCGTTTCTCATTTGAAAAGGTTTTTTTTACACAAGGCCAAAATATTTTTATTTTTTTCGAGGTGCAATGAATTTTAAACGTGATTTTGACTTATTAGAGTGCCCTGAATCTAAATATGTAATTTTTCTATCAGCTTTTCAAAATAAGTTAAAACAATTTAGGGAAGCTCTGCACTTTTTTGACAAACTTGAAAACAAAAACACATTATTTTGAAATAAAAGTTTTAAATCAATTATCAACTTTCATCAAGACTTTAAATCACTTTGAGTTTTGAGATAAAAATATAAAAGTTTTCTATTTGTTTACATTTTTCGAATTTATAAGAAGTTTTAAACCAAATGGATTCTAAGATACTTTTTAAAGCATTAATCTAATAACCATTTTGCAGGTTCCAAAAAAATTGTGAATGAAATCAAGTTTTTTTTAAACTTTCTGCCAGTAAGGTCAAAAATACTTGTAATAATATCTTTCCTAGTTTAAAAAAAAACTGGTGAATTTAACTTTTTGAGAACATGTATCATCTTCATCTTCAAAATATTATTATTTATTTGAATGAAGTTTAATAAACGAAATCAGAATCAGATTTTTTTTAAAATGTATGTTTTTAAAGTGAATCAATTGTCAATGATTGATTTAACTTAAAACTGACACATTTCAAAACTGCATAAGCACTAAAATGCTGTTCCCTTGAGTTATCAATTTTATTCTATAAGTAAGTTTTTATAATAGTAAGACGTGTTTATTGAAAAAAAATCCTTCAATCATGTTTAAAACTCATTTTGTTTGAATTTTCAGAAGAGTTAACCAAATTTTCTAGTACAGTTTTTTTGAATTTTGAAATAAATTCATCGATTTTTTTAGAAATGCTGTTTAAATTTTAAGAAACATATTTGATAAGTTTGGCTATGTTTTTAAATTCTTATTTTTTTATTCTAAAAACAAAAACCTTTAAATTTTTTCCTATTTCAAATCCAAAAATTCACATTTCAAATCGCGATTGGTTTTTTTTTTCAAATTCAAAACACTGCAGAGGAATTTTTTAATTAACCCTCCAGTTGAAAATGAAGAAAATAACTGTAAATTAATATGAATAGTTCACTCAACCAAATCGACACATTGGGGCTATGTGTGAGCCTATATAGATTTTTGCAATTTGTCTCCCAATTGAAATTTATGTGTCACACTTATTTTTAGGAAATATTTCATGTTTATATGCGACTCATAAGAATTATAAATTCAAACATAAGGATGTAATGTGTGCAATGAAAACGCCCAAAAATAGGCTTTAATTTTGGTTTTTTTTTCGAATCTAGTCTCCGGCGTTTGGAATTAAGCAGGAAAATTGTGATTTTGTTTAAAACGATAACATTTTTTTTATTAGTTTTTTTTCGTATAAATTATTTTAAACTAATTTTTATCACAAAAATTGAATTTCGTTACCTACCTGAAGGCGTTTTACCGATAAAGCCATAGAAAAGTGTATTTATTTCGATAACGTCGAAATTTTCGATAAGATTAGCAATAGTAATAACTCCTTGGTTTGTGTTCTGACTGTTCAAGTTTTTTACAAAAATATAATCAAAATCGTGTTTTTGTCATATTTTTTTCTTTTCGATAAGACGTAAATCTGATACCTGATTCGTCTTAAACTTTCAATTTGGTTCTTAGATGATTAGTATCGCTGTAAATAGCGATTATGCTTAACTGATGCGTCTTGTACAGTTTTCCCCTTATTATAACCACGGTGTGTTTTCGAGCTGGTTAAGTTTTTTCAAAAATATCATCAAAATCGACTTTTTATCATTATTTTTCCATTAAGTTAGACAAAACTCAGATTCCTGAATCGTCGTCAACGTTCAACTTTGTTTTGAAATGCTTGTTAAAGCTGTAAATAGCGTTTTTGCTTAACTGGTGCTTTCTGTACAGTTTCCCCCTACCGGAAAAAGAAGGAATAAAACTCATCCCAAAGAAATAAGACACGAATGCCACAAGCATGGCCATTAATAAAGCCTTTAAAAAAAATCCGAAAGTAAGTTTTAAGGAATCATAGAAAATGGCAGGCATGAGATTTCACGGAAAATGGATATGGAAGCATATCATGTCTCGCTTTAACTTCATTAAATGACATACAACAAAGGTAGTTTGAAAAATCATTCATGAACAAGTACCGAGTCATATTTATTATGCTCCGCCATTTGATTTACGAATGAATCTGGTGGTTAAAAATCCATTACTTAAAGCAACTTAGGAATGTTTTGTATGAATGCAGCAAATGGACTGCCATAAAGCACATTCCAACTTCAAAAATCGACTAGTTTGCTACTCAAGCTTTGAACTGTTACCCTCCTACGGTCTGTGCAAATCCCTTCAAATCAAAACTCAGTTCCAAAACTTTTCTTCACGAATGGTTGATTTATTGGCGCTAAGTAACCGATTTTTACAATTTCCCAATCGGCAGCACCTGTACCCTACCTATGTGGTCGCAAACCTTCAAACACGCGAGTAATTGAGGGAATTAAACCATGAACAAGACAGCGGAAACAGCCGTTTAACGGCAAGCCACGCGCATAAACCCAATGGGAAGGGTCTCTTGGTACGGAAAGGCGGACCATTTACACTGTTCCGATTAAATCGCCCATTGAATGGGAGGAGGAAAAAAGTCTTAAATCGGTTGATCCAAAGCACGGTAGACGTACTTAGGCTTCGAGGTTGAATGCGCGATGACGATTGATCATGTTGACGGGTTTACACCGATTTGATTTGTTCCGACTAGTCGTCCGGATTGGTTCCGCACCGTTTAACAATGTGGATAATGATGAGCGGCTTTATTATGCAACAACTAGCGGGGCGGATAAAAAGGGTTTGTTTTGTTCCACATTTTTTACCCTGAAAGAAATGGTTGGACACAAATCTAATTGATTTTTTGGGTTAATCAAATAGATTACCCTAACGCCAACTAATAGAGCCAGGTTATTGTTTGTTTTAACTATCGGAAACTGTGTCTGTAGGGAAATTGTTGCGTGAAACCGTTAAACTAGATTTTTTGCCCATCAACTCACATGTGACAGAATGGATTTTAAAAGTTGTCTCCTATTTTTAATACTAAATAGATGAAGGTCATATTGGTTTGACATTATTGAAAGTAAACATTAGGATTTTATTGTTCGCAAACATACTTTTCCTTATGTTCACGATTTTACCGTTAATAATTGTGAAAGCTTTATGAACGATTTATTGGAATTGCTGCACCACAGATCGCCCGTGATATATTGTTTTAATTGATTAAGCAAATGATGTAAATCAACCCGAGAAAATTTTGAATAAACGATAATCAGAGGGTAAAGCTATGCTTGTCAGCATTCGCCGGCACGATCTTCAGTTAAATATTGCTCTTTCAGACTAATTTTGGATTTCCTCAACTCTTCCTGAAGAAGAAGCACTACCGTAAACGTCAATCATGGAAACCAAACTTTGAAACTGAAATAAATCTTCAGAACAATTTCATGCGTTTTTACTAAGACAAACATCATGTTTAAGATCATGTTTCCAGCAACATTTCAAACGATTTAAAATGATTACTGTACATGGTAACGTTCTGATTGGAACATTGTTTACCTATTTAAAGAACTTTGGTAAACTTGATTTGAAACTTCAATCAGAAGGAAGAAAAAGAAAGAATGCAGAGCTTATTTCAAATTGTTTTCCTCCGCATTTTTATACCTAAATTCGATGGATAAGCATACAATATAAGGAATTTTTCTTTCAAACTTTGAATCTTTTGCAAATTTTTGTGCTCGGAACAAATTGTCAAAAACTTATTGCAGAGTTTAGTTTCAGTAAAAATGCCAAAAAGTAGTTAAATTACTTTTGCCAGCTTTCTCTAAGTTGCTGATGTTTTGTGATTTTCATCCGCAAGGATGATTCGGTTCTCAAGATTTTTCAATCGTTATTTAAATAACGATCTAAATAACGACTGAACAAGCTTGAGCGATGAATTATCCTTGCGGATGAAAGTCCCAAAAAAAACGACTGATAAATGATGCTGACATGCAACCTTAGAGATAACGTAGTATTTTTATCATGTTTATTCAAAAATTGTTTTATGAAAAAAAAATCCTGAAACCGTGATTAATTATTTAAATATTAAGTAAAAACCAATAACTTCAAACAGCTTTATTGCAAATCGCCATTCAACTCAATCAAACAAATATTCTGCATTGTTTGGGAACTGACAACACAAATACTTCCGACTATCTAGTACAAACATATTTTTTCTTTGTTGGAAGTTGGAAGTCCAACATCTGAAGTTAAATTTAGTACTGACGCGATAAAAATATTGAATATTTAGAAACTAAACTTGAAATCCTAAATTTGAATGAATTGAGCCACACAAACATTCAACATTAACACATGATATACAGTGCAACGAATGTTTCAAATAAGTCATAGATGTCTTAAAGTAACCGACTCTTATCGATATCTTTATAATCATTTACAAAACTCGCCGAGAAGTCGATTTATTCATTCAAATAATAATTAAGTGCATCTTAAAAAAAACGATTTACATATCATATGATGATTTGCTTTAGTGTTTCTTGGTTACACTGACGAAAATGCAACCTATCAGTAGATCTGTCAAATTACGGTTGTCAAATTTCGGGTGTAACTACCGTTGCGTAAATACAATTTTTTTCTGAATACGCAATATATACAGCTTTGATGATTGTTATAAACCGTGAGATAAAGGTGATTTTGTGGCTTTTAGAATATAACTATTTTATGCATAATTTTCATTATTATAATTATTGCTATTATTTTTTATTTTCCTACAGTTTCCTTTAGGGAAAAACCTTTTGAAGTTAAAATTTCATCAAACCTATTCTTCAATTGGCATAATAACGCTTCAAAATAATTTTATAATCGTTTTAAACAGCATTTGAAAAATCCGCTGAATTGTAGATGTATTTATTTTAGACGCTAATTTTTTCGGTGGGCTGAATATTTGGTCTTACGGTTTCATGCCGGCCGAATATTCGGTAAATATATAGTAGTAAAATTATTAGAAATTAAATACACTTTAATTGTCTCATTTAAACGTTTGGCCAAAACAAGACTCGGAAATAGAAAAAAGAACGAATAAACTGAATAAACGTGGACGTTCTTTTGCGTTTTCTAATGCTGGCCAGGGTATGCAAGTTCTTCACACCTTCCTGTGACGAAGTTGCATACTCTGGCCATCAATACGAAAAGAATATCTATAACGCTGAAAGCTAACATTACAGGGTAACTCAAATGATTCATTTGAGAAAGCATTCCTTTCTTGATCGGCAACTTTCCTTTTCGATTCAAAGCCCTTTCGGACAAAAGCTTGAGCAGTACGCAGCCAAAATAAGCTCGATTGCTGCCCAAAGACGAGATCATCGAAGAAAGAAAGTAGAAACGATAAGTGGTAGAATGAAAGCTTTTCTTTCATCATGGAAGATCGCGTACAAGAGAAAAGAGAAATTTTCTTCATCTCGGAGGTTAATCGCCTGCAATTATGCAATGGATTTTCAATTCGTTAGGCACGATTTTCCGCTTCTTTATAGAACGTCTCTGAGTGTTTTACAGGTTTTACATACCCTTCTACGAAGCATGTAGGGGAAAACTGTACAAGACGCACCAGCGGGGTAAGATGGCCCATGCCATTATTTCTCAAATATACACTAACCAACGGCTTCGAATGATGTTTTTCTTCATTTTTATTGTAGCAAACAAGCTTTTTCATCATTCAATAGATGAAAAGTTCACAAAGTCTACTTTAGTTCTCAGAAACTGAGGAATTAATGGAATCAGCGTGAAACTTGTAATTTTTCATAAGTAACATATTAGGTTTTATGGTAAAACAGCCTGCGCAATCTGATCAAACTACAGCTTTACGTTTTACCACTCATGTGCACTTTCGGAAGACTATAAATAATTTGTTGTATTTTATTAACTTCCTACAAATTTTTGTCGAAAACCATTCATATGAAAATTGGGGCAGAATGCCCACAAGACCACGTGTTTTACGCTCAAATTTTGAATGCTGTTAACTTTTGAGAAAACCCGAATATCAAAACAAAATGCCATTCTTTTTATTTGCTGACTCCCAAATTACGATAACAATGCATAATTATAACATATTTTGTCCTTGTTCGAGTTAAAACGGTGCACCAATATTCGACTCGAAAAAAAATCGGCCGCCATGTTTTCCGCGATATCACTATATCAGGCCAAAAAATTTAATTCGTTGCCTACTTGAAGGCGTTTTATCTTTAAGGATATTAAAAAGTTTATTTTGAAAAGCGAAATTTTCGATTAATTTAGCAATGCTAAATGATTTTTAGCCAAAAAATGGTAGTTTACAAAAATACGATGAACATGTTATTAAACATTTGGTGTTACAATAATTACATTCCGTATAATCATTGATCTATTTCTTACCACCCTTCCTGTTTGGTGCGTTCTGTCCACTAGTTTTGGCGTTCTACCCCGCGGTTTGTTTTCTGGCTGTTTTAGTTTTTTACCAAAATATAGTCAAAATCGTGTTTTTATCATATTTTTTCTTTTCGATAATACGTAAATTTCATCCTTGAATCGTCGTCAACCTTCAATTTGGTTCTTAAGGGGGGGGGGGGTAGGGTCTAACGGGCATAAAAAAGTACCATTTTCACGATTTTTTTCTGGAGCTATCGTTTAAACAAATGTATTCAAATTTTTTGCATTATACAAAACATTGTTAAAAGAACATTTACTAATTTTTTTCGTAGAAAAATATTGAAAAATGAGCCGGTGACGGAGCATTTTCGAGGATGCCTTTTAGAAAACAGGATTTGCGGTGGACACTGTATTTCAGCACAGAATCATCTGAAGTCAAAAAATCAGAGCAAAATATTTTTAATAGATGTTTTTCTGGACCCCAACGTTTTTATTTAACTTAAAAAAAATTTTATGAAATTTTTGTGGCTGTTTGAAGTAAAAACTACGATTTTTCACTTAAAAATCCGCCATTTTTCACCTGTAAAATCTCCCCAAAATAAAAAAATCAAAAAAGAAAAACGTTGGGGTCTGGTATTTTATATATAGAAAATATGTTCCAAATTTGAAAAGGATCGGATAAGTAGTTTTCAAATGACGATGTCCACGGACTTTAAAAATGTGCTTTCGAGAAAAACGCGTTTGAAGTTTCTGCTCTTGCTTTCTTGCAGTATTAGATAGGAGGAGATAAAGGCCTATAACTTCTACAGTTTTGCTTCAATTGACTTGAAAATTTGACACAACATTCTTGAAATGTTTTACAATAAGAAAACAAAAAAATAAAAAAATCGATTTTTTGAAAATGTTAGACCCTACCCCCCCCCTTAAATGATTGGTATCGCTGTAAATAGCAATTATGCTTAGCTGGTGCGTCTTGTACAGTTTTACCCTAAAGAGTCAAAAAGGGTTTCAGTTTCAACTTTCAACTGTCAATTCTGAATTCTAATTTCCAAATTCAAAAGTGTGCATTTTTAATTCTGTATTTTGAATTCTTAATCCGAGAAAGGGGGAGTTAATGATGCGTTTTTTAAGTGTCAGTTGTCATCAATGCTCACATAACGCTTCTTGAATTCATATCAAATTTCTAAAGATAACAAGGGTTTTCCAGGTTTTGGCGATTTTCTGAACAAAGATAATTCTTCCTACAACGATCAACTGTAATTTATTGAAACTGGGATTACCGGTTTTGCAAAATCGTGCAACTAGTATTCCTAAGGCCCCTAGAGCCGGAATCTCGATTCCCAGCTTCAATTAAAATAAATGTGATTTTGAAGAAATAATAAGGCTAAATAAGGAAAAAAGTACATTACGCACCAGCAGGGTAAGATGGCCTAGGCTATGGGTGTCCAACAATTTCAACAGGTGGGCCAAATTTAGGATATGAGATTGGCTCGCGGGCCAAACAAGAATTTTTCCTTTAATATTCAAGGAAAAAACAGAATACGTTATTACAATTAAAAATTGCTTCATATGGCTGTTTCAAGTAAAGATACATCCTAGCAAGTAATTTTTGTTCTATGCATTTTTTTACGAATTCTTTCAAGATATAAATTTTTTATTATTTATCCCATAAATGTTAAATCACCGCCATTTCTAAAGTTTAAAAGTTTACCGGTTTCCTTGAAAAATGTTGTAAGTATTTCGAATTAAAATTTTAAAAAACATTCTATGGAATGGAATTACTGAAAAATAGTACCGTTAATAAGCTTTCGGCATTTATGTAAGAGATTATTGACTTAAAGTACTTATAAGCACGAACCTCATGAATTCTTTCGAGTGAAATCTCAAAATTTATCCTTTTTTTTGCACACAGAAAAAAAATCCAGCGGAATTATTCATAATATTTAAATTTTTAAGAACACGTTAACACCTTTTTTGATTTGGTTCAATTTTCATAATTATTGAATGTTGATGACACAAAGGAACAAAATTTACATTTTTCCGAGATGCAAAAACTTTCAGAGCTAATTTTTACTATGTAATTTGATTCCAATGCAATTAGATTTTTTCTATCAGCTCTTGTTTTCGACATCACTCCTTAAAATAGGGAAAAATTCATTGAATGAATTCATGTACTTTTTTGTAGACTATTGAACATGTCAATGATTTTGAAAACCAATTTTCAATTCAATGAACAACTTTTCAAAAGATCGCGTATAATTTTGTCATCTGAGAAAAAAGTTAAAGTTGCTTTCTTTTTCTTAACTTTTCCTGCAAAAGTTCGTTAAATTTGACGGAATTTTCAAAAAGATTTAAGCCAATTTGAATCTTTGATATTTTTATGCATAAGTTGAATTGTGTCACAGTCTGCAACAATTTTTTTAAATGAGTAAAAATCTTCAATATGAAATAATCAAAGACTTTCTTGAATGATGTTAGAAATAGTTGTAATCTTATCTATTCCAAGATAAAAAAAATGTAACATTTTGTTTTAAGCGTATTTCTGAAACGAATAGCCAAGCAAGATCTGAATCTGTGATTGAATAAAGGATAATAAACAGATACAAAATCTGATTTCAGTCTCCACGTAGGTTTATAAATTTATTTATTAGTTATCAAAGATCAATTGTACTTGAAACTGATAAATTTTTAAATTTTCACACGATTTATATCACTAAATTTAGAAGTGATAGAAAAAATATGAAAAATGATTTATATTTTAGACGCCACCATTTTTATAAATCAGTTATTAAAAAATATGCAGCAAAAATGCTGTTCCCCTGTGAATGTGTCAAATAATGTGCAACTTTGAAAATGTCAATTTTTTATAGGAATTGTAATTGATCGTTTATTAAGAACCTTTTTGTAAAATTACATCAAATCAAGGAGATTTCACCGACTTTAATTTCGAATGAAGTTGATGAAAATTTAGGTGTTTTTTTTTCGAATGATATGAACCAAGAAAAACATTCGATTCTGAGAACATGGTAATTTCAAAAAGAGCTTCGCGGGCCACAAAAAGACAGCTGCGGGCCAAATGTAGCCCGCGGGCCATGGTTTGGCCACCCATGGCCTAGGCCATTATTTCTAAAAAAAAAAACGCTAATCTATGACTTCGAATGATAATATTCTTCCTTTTTATAGTGCAAACATCCTTTCAATCCTTTCTAAGGATTAGTCGAATCTGTGTAAAACTTGTTATTTTTTACGGTTAACGTTTAAGGTTTCATGATAAAACAACCTGCGCACTCTGATAAAACTACAGATTTTTTAATATCCCCTCGTATGCACTTCCGAATGACTATGAATATTTAGCTATATTTCACAAACTTCCCACAATTTTTATCTTAAGACAATCATTTAAAAATTGGAGAAGACCACGTCATTTACGCTTAAATTTTGAATGGTGTCAACTTTTGAGAAAACCCGGAAATCAAAACGAAATGTTATTCTTTTTTTTTTGGGGACTCAGAAATTATAATAAGAAGGCATAATAATGACAAATTTCGTCCTTTTACAAGTGCAAAAGGTGCACCAATTCTCGATTCGAAAAAATCATAGGCCGCCATATTTGCCGCGATATCGGTCAAGAAATTTCATTTCGTTGCCTACTTGAAGGCTTTTTACCTATATGGTTATAAGAAAGTGTATTCTTAAAAGTGAAATTTTCGATAAGTTTAGTAATAACAAACTATTTTTTGCCATACGATGAACACGTTACTGAACATTTGAAGTTTCAATTATGGTCATTCTTATAAACATAGTTTAATTTCTAACCACCCTTTCGGTTTGGTGCGTTTTGTCCATTAGTTTTGGAGTTCTACCCTACGGTGAGCTTTTTAGCTGTTTGAGTTAGTTATTACAAAATTATCATGAAAATCGAGTTTATATTTTAAATGAATCGGGAGCACGAATTTGGAGCAAAAGGCTAAAAACCGTCGAGGTTCAGTACGAAAGAGGAAGCAAGCGGAAGTATACTAACAGAAATACCTGTAGAATTCCTAGAGAAGTGACTACTACTTTAACAACTTCGAATATCTGTCTCATTTTATTTTGAAATTCTTATCTCAGAGTCTGTTGATTTTTAAACGTATTTTCATGTAGTTTTGAAAAAATAGTTTCTGGTATTTAGCTTAAAGTTTACACATATATGTATAAGGAAACTTTTATTTTTACCATCTTATTGGATAATTTCGCGCCCTAAAAAGAGTAAACAAATGATAAAAACTTTAGCTCCGACGGCTTTTGCGGGAAATTGAATCCTTTTTGGCGTATTAAACAGAAGACGAAACAGTTTTATAAGCAGAGAAATAGCGATCTGTTAAGGTTATTATGGATGAGTATTTTATTATACTTAGGTATCCATGCGGGAACCGATCTGGATACTGTGAGGGATGAATAAATCATGATCGAAATCACATTCAATCGGTTCCGATAACACCAATAAATTAGTGCCGCATATTTCTTATAGCGTTAAGCTAGGGTTACCATACGTACTCTTTTAAGAGTACATGTACTCTTTTTCGGTCGAGAAATGGGCGTACTCTTCTTTTTGTAAAATTGCATCAAATGTATTCTTTTTTTTTTTGTTGAAAGCGATTTGATCTGAAAAATCTACGTATTTCTTTCATTTCATGAGGTTATTTCACATCTTATGCTAAAACAACAAAAGGAATACGACTTACAACAAATTACTTTAACATCTTGTTTTCATTAACATGCATTTTTAGTCGTAATAAAGTCAGCTCTATAAGCGCCTTTGAGTATGCAAACAGTAGTCAGTATACACAATTTAAGTAATATGCTAAAATGCGCACAAATCTCAAATATTTTTTTTTGACACTTTATCATCGTGTCTAATCTCAAATAATGATTGTTAAGTAAATGTACGCGTCAATAAAAAAATCTCTTTTTGAAATGGATTGTTTTATAATGTTTTTTTTTTTGTGGTTTGTCAGCATTACACCTAAATACTGCTATCTTTTCGAATAATCCAACTTTGGAATTACCTCGAAAATTACCAGAATTTTATTGAATGGAAATATCTCGGTTTTCAATTACAGTTGAACCCCGCTTATTCGAGGTAGTTGGGGCCTCCTCAGATAAAACGAAATGTGTAAATAATTTTCTTCTGTTTTGCATACCATCCGGGAGCAAAGATCGGTAATAAAATGGATCTGGTACCAACCTGATGGCTGGAAGCTCCAAAAACCGAAGTTATATCGTTTCTCCTGACTTTTCGGGTAAATGATCTCGATGTACTCTTTTTGGTGTTGCGGGATCTGGTAACCCTAGGTTAAGCACGACTGTTCGTCTACTGCGTATGTGTAGTAAAGCCCTAAAATAAAAGTGCGGCAGACTGTCATCGCGGAGTTCCAATCTAACTGTCAAAAGTCGTTCCAATCGAGCATAACTATTTTTACCATTTCAAATTCGTGGCAGGTATTGCAATCTGCGTGACTGTGACTTTCAATTTTTTAATTGAAATCAATCAAGAATGTAGAGAAAATTCATTGGAGCAAAACGGGAAGAAGCACTTAATTTTTATTTTAACAATTGACACAACGGAGAACAAATTAAATAATAATTATTCACAAAACGAAAATCAACTTCACAATCTGCGACACAGTTGCACATGAACAAGAAGTCATGCGAATGTTTTCGTTATTGGCAGTGTTGAAGGATTACAGAAGCTTTTTCAGTGCTGCAGAATCGGTCAGAAATTCAGTCTGCCGCACTTTTACTGTAGGGCTTTAATGTGTAGTGGTGCTGCTCTAGTCATGATGGCTCTAGATATGGTGGTCTCACTTTGGCAAAAAGTAGACGAGGGTTGGATGCGGAGGAGGAGCCGAAATTTGACAGCTGGCTGTTCGGCTGGCTGCTGGCTGGCTGGGATGCCAGGTGCTCTGATTTTTTGTAAAACACGAAGTTTTGCCAATCATCAATATATTGCTTAGACAAAGATTTCGCCTTGATTTTTGCAAATATAATTCATAGAATCGAAACAAAATCTTCCGGCTGAGCTCCGGGCTGGTAAGCAAAGCTGGAAGAGGTTGGACCTATAAACGACGGTGCTAGCTTTGTCGGTAGCGGTGAGTAACATTAATTTTGCATTACTTATGACAAATGTATGCTTATTCAACACTTTTTTCTTTCAAGAGCTACACAGAAAAAAATATTTGCCGTAAAATTACGGCAAATATCCTGTAACAAAAAGGAGCAGGACATTTACCGTAATATTACAGGTCACAAAAAAATCACGTGTCATTTATTTTTACGTGAACAAAATTTTTTACAGGCTTTTTGGAAATTACAGTGCTTTAAAAGCTTATGTCCTGTACTTCTTAGTTTGATATATTTAGCGGGTTTTTCGAACTTTAAAAATTAAATTTATCATTATTTGAAACTTTCATGAAAACATTTATTTAATTAGCATGCATGGTAACATTTTTATGGCATTTGAAATGATGAGTAATCTGATTTGTCTGTTACACATAAGTTTTTAAATTAACAATCTCAACTAAAGTTTCTTACAATGTAATGTTGAAAACGGCGTTGAAAATCTAATGGCTGAAACAACTTTTCCCGGAGGTTATCGATACCTAGCAATATTTTTTTCCGTTTGATTTTTTTTTCTGTAGATCCGGCAATTCCGGTCCATCCGACCTGTATCAGGCACATTTTAAATCGAATTTCACACTGGAAGAAAACCAAGGAGGAAGCGCTTCCGCCGGAACGCTCTACACAAAGCTTGAAGTTTCGAAAATGAAAAAAAGGTCTTGATACAGCTCCATGTATATATTATCCTCCACGCGATCTAGAAGAAAAAAAAATAGAATTATAACCTATTTACAAATTGATGATTTCGTTATCCATTACCTACTCAAAATCTGGCCACTTCAAATAAAACGACGCATCACTACTAAGCACTGTGTAGAAGGTTTGCTCAATTATGTGGCTTCCTCACTAGCAAATACCTGAAATACATTCAAATATCTTCGGGGGGCTTGTGATATAGCGCAGTTGGCAAGTCTGTTGTTTCCTGAGCCGATGTCCGCGAGTTCGAGCCCAAGAGTAAATATCGAACACAGTTGTACCGGATAAGTTTTTCAATAACAATCCGCCAACTGCAACGTTGATAAAGTCGCGAATGCCATAAAGATGGTAAAACGACTATAATCGAAACAAAAAAAAAAAATCAAATATCTTCAATTAATTACAGTCAGCTGTTAAACTTACCCGACAACTTTGAAGCATGAAACCTACATTAGCGCAATCTTCCACCGGCAAGCAATTTCGCTAAACGCTGTCACACAAATTCCGACGATTTGGAAGATAATGTTTCTCGTACTTGTAGAAATTCATCGTTGCCACTTGGTCGGTAATCCAAAAGCCTCCTCCACATCGATATCGATGAAAAAAAATCGGACAGATCCTACTTTTTCTGCTGCTTCTGATGTAAGCCTAATAATAAGGAAAAGTTGATTTCTGGGGAAAAAAGGGTTTGGAAAAAAAATCTTACCTCTATCAACGCATTCATTTCGGACATAATTTCATTCAATCGATCACTGGTGCTTCTGGTACAGAACCGAATGCCGCCACGAAACACCCGGTCGGAAATTGATAGAACTCGTAGCTACGCACAATCTTTTCCGATCTATTAGTGTATATTTGCACACGGGTTGTGCAGATGCTGCCGCAGGTTTTTGTCGTTCGAATAATTTTGTTTCTACCTGAAACAACAGTTAAGCACTTCACCGAACGCCAGAAGTCGTTTACCAAATCTACGGAGTAGCTTGTTCCGACGTAAAACTCAGAATCAAAACAAAACAAAAAATGCGCGTTCCGTTTTTTTCTTTCTATTTTCAACACCTAAGAGCACCTGCAACGGTTCAGGCGTAAATATTGGTTTTAAGTATACCAGTTTAAGCACAATTTGAAATTTTAGAATCGGCTAAAACACCCACTCCTTACCGGTGTAGGAGAAAATTTAAAACGGAAACACTTTCATTGCAGACACTCAATAATTGAGAAGAAAAAACCCATTTTATTAGAAAAATTGCATAAGTTTTGAGTTTCACGGTTAATTGTCTTAAAATTAATTCTACGAATATGCTTTTTGACAGAACAATGATTTCAACTATTCTACCAGGATTTCATTAATTTAAAAGCAAAAATGACTACACAACGAGGAAAAAAGGTCAATTGAAACAATTCTTCAATTAATTCAATCAAATTGCTTTGAATCAATGCAATAAGGTTTTGTTGAAATGAAATGAAAAAGCAATTTTTGCTTTTTGCTGACATTGATAAAGGAAACGAGAAATGTTCATCCCAAAGTCAAAGGAAATTTTCCTTTGATTTGTCGACATTTTTGTTTGGCAAAAACTTGTTTCACTATTTGTAAATTTATGTATAGATACAGAATAACATGCTGATGTTGACGAAAACTCCGAGCAATCCATACGAAACTAAAAATCTTTCAATATCTCAAATAAAACAAAAATTACAGAACAAACAATAAACATTTATTTTACCTCATCGAAAAAGTGTTAAAATTTTCTTTTCCTTTATTTTTTTCAAATTTTAGAACGCTGACTGGATTCACTTATTCGTCGAGCCCAAATGAAAAGCTTTTTATTTAATTATATTAAATCGAGAATAATGTGACATCTATTATTTATACTTCATATGGTTTTTATTAACATCTATTCTCAATTTATGTTGCGTATAGGGTGGTTGAAGCGAAAAAAAAACATTCAAATAATATCTCAAAAAGAAACTTTTATCACACCCAATGTTACCCAAACATGTGTGAAAGAAATCATTGTTGGCTAAAATTTTCTCACCGTGAACTAAATCGGTCTGTCGTATATTTTGAAATCCTGTTCCAAATTTGCATAAATTTGGAACAAAGGCGTATAACTGTTGGGAATTTTGAAATCGATAACTGTGCTAAAACAGCAATATACGCCACCGGTGCCAGCCGAAATGTTTTAGCGTGGTCGAAAACCGTGTTTTGCATCTACCGTTGGGACAGCCCTTAGCGTGGTCGAAAACCGTGTTTTGCATCTACCGTTGGGACAGCCCTAACTGGGATGCCAGGCACACTGAAATTAGTTGACAGCACGTAATACACGACACGTAATTTTTTGCCGACCTGTAAAACTACAGCAAATGTCATGCTCCTTTTTGTTACAGGTCATTTGCTGTAATATTAAAGGATTTTGCATTTGCATTTAAACGAATCAATTGAATATGACGTGTTTTTTTTGTTACATGTTCTATTATTTTAAATGCAACCATTTTCAATAACACGTAATAGTCATTATTTTTTTCTGTGTATCTAGAAGCAGCAGAAAGTCATCGAATCGGATGGTAACATGGCGAGGCGTTACATTCCATCGTCCGAGAAGCGGCTGGCCCTCCTGTAGGAACATCCGATCTTCATCGAGATGAAAAAGCTGCTTCAGGAGGACTCCCGTCTGTTGCCATCGCTGCTCCAGAAGATCCAATCGAGTAATCCGATTCTGAAGGGTAGCATTTGGGAAAACCAGATGAAGTTTTTGGCACTTTTGAATAAGGGAACCGATGAGCTGAAATAGGCTCTAGTTAGGTATCTTCGCAGCTTTGTCGGAGACACTCAGACACATGCAATTTGCCAACAGGAAAGTCGAACAGTCCCAGTTTCGCGTCGTAGCTTCCGAGATCGGTGTCGAGTGATTAGTCAGGTTAACGGTCATGTGTAAATCCGGAACCGGAGATTTCCTGTACGAGGAAGAGCCTGAATTTTACAGATACCACTACCTATGCTTAAGTACAGTGAGGGGCAAAATGAAGATTCCAAATTATTTTTTTTAACGTTTTTTTTTATATTCTGCTTAAAATTCAACAAAACACATCTAAGTCATTTTTAAAATATTGTTTATTATGTTCTTTTCAATTTTTGTTAATGTTGCGCTAAAAAAAAAAGTTTTTCTGATAGAAAAAATTACAGTTATTATTCTAAAAAAAAATAATGGTCAAAATAAAGTGTCCAACTCAAAAATCAATATATTTCGATAAGTTTCCATCGCGAGGCCCCTCAAATTTGTTTCGTTTGTGTATTTTGGCGTTTCATAAACAACTGGCTTGGCCCCGGAATATTCAAACAAGTGGCTACATTCGAAAAGTTGTAAAATATGGAGAACGCAAAAATTTCTGGTTCCATTCCGTTGTCCATCCGGAAACTGCTTGTCCGTGATGTCAATAACGGTCAAACGCACCGGGAAGTGGCCAAGCACTACGAAATCAGCAAGACTTCGGTATCAAAAATCATGCAGAAGATGAAAACGTTCGAATCGGTGGTGGATCGCCCGAGAAGATGACGGAAGCCCAAGACAGATGCCAGAACGGACAAGAAAATCATTCTTGAGGTGAAGAAAAACCCAGAAATTAAAGGGTGTTCACGATGAAAATGCCACACTATGAACTTGCTGTACCTTTTTAACCGTTGGGAAAAATTTAATAGAAATTTGGGTGAATTTAGTTCGTAGTGCGTTGTTTACATCCTGCAAGTTTAAAACTCCTGTGATCAAAACTCGCGGAAATAAAGTCAAAAGAACAGCTCGTGCGTGATGAAATCTTGCGCATTCATCACGAGAACAAGGATCTCTCGCATCGTTCCATCGCTCAAACGTTGGGAATCGCGAATTCCACGGTGCCGCGAGTGATTAAGCAGTTCGAGGAACGATTGACCACCGATCGGAAGCCCGAACCGCTTGAAGGAAAAAGTATTCCGTGCAACACCAAAAACCACAACCGAAACCCGGACGCCTCCGTTCGGGATGTGGCTAAGAAGCTGCAAATAAACCGAAATTTTGTACAGAAGCCCAAAACTAAGGTTGGGCTTCGAACGTTCAAGGTACAAAAGGCCCCTAATCGCGACGAGAAGCAGAACAAAACCACAAAAACCCGTGCCAGGATGTTGTACCTCAACACGCTGACGAAAGTTGAATGCTGCATCATGGACGACGAACCAAATGTGAAGGCCGACTTCAAACAGATCCCCGGCAACCTGTTTTTCACGACCAAGGATAAGTTCAGCGTTCCGGAGCATGTCCGCACCCAGAAGATGTCCACATTTGCGAATTAATTCCTGATTTGGCAAGCCATCTGCACGTGCGGTAAGCGGAGTGCACCTTTCTTGACCCAGGACACGATGAACGGACAGGTGTACATGAAAGAGTGCCTCCAGAAGCGGCTGCTTCCTTTCCTGAAGGCCCACAACGTCCCAACAATCTTCTGGTCGGATTTGGCCTCATGACATTACTCCCAGGACGTGTTGAAGTAGTATGCGGACAATAAGGTCAATCTTGTGTCGAAAATGTTCAACACTCCGGAACTCCGCGCCATCGAGAAGTACTGGGCGATTATGAAGCAGCAACTTCTTAAACGACCTAAGGTAGTGAAGACAGTCGAGGAACTGAAGAAAGTATGGGTTTACATGCAAAAAACTGTTGATTTACAGGTTGTGCAGAATCTTATGGCCGGGGTTAAGGCAAAAGTGCGGGCATTTACGTATGGAGTGTAAATAAAATACGAGTAAAATGGTAAAATGATGTTTAATAGTTATTTTTCAATCCCTGGAAATTTGATGTCAATCGGATGAAAACTCGAAATTCGCGAATCAATTTTGTGTGTGGCAATTTCGGTATCGCGTCGTACTGTCCGTCGCCGCATTCAAGCGAAGGAGTAGGGGAACATGCCCTATTATGCGCCACCTAAGCGAATCGCTGATTTTCTGTGTATTCCACGTACAAATTATGTTAAAAATGGGTGTAATCGTTGAAGAAAAGTGTTTTCTACAAATTCCTATGATTTTTCATTACTCAAATTGCTATAGTTTCTCCAAAAACATGATTTTTAAAAACCATATTCAAAGCCACAGAACGAAACTGTGTTGCGAATACGCGCCGCTGTGTATTCAATACGCGCCTAGCAGCCGAACACACCCGAGAGCAGCCGAAGACCGAAAACACACCAATACATACAGACACTTTTACTGAAAAGAAAATCAAAATGGACTAATAGAAATTTAACAAAAAATGAAAAATAGATTTTTTGGGCTGAATTAACGCTCAAAATATGGCTTTGAACTTTTTGTTCATTTTCAATGGAAATTGGCCTTTTTGAAAAATTAATGCTATTTTCAGCCTACTACGATTGGCGCGTTATAAAGAGCGCATGGGCCGTGATAGAACATACCCATGAAAAGCATACCTTAGCGAGTTCAGTATGATTATTTAGCATAAAATCATAATTTAGATTCTCTTCTATCGATGTGTCAGAAAATATTGTCTTATTCGTTTTTCTCTGCTTGGTGACACCTTATTAAAAGTGTTTTAAAATTTAGATCAAAATGAAGAAAAACCTAAATTGTTAAATTATCATGACACAGGGGCATTTTAAGGAAAAATTCATACTTGCCATGACCAATCACAGCATTTAAAACAAATTGGTAATATTTTGCAGGCTTAAAATGTGTCAGATTCTTCAAAACAAGAGTGGCGCGTATTAGCCACATGGGGCGTTATATGAACTTTTCCCCTACCATAGCAAGATCGCAGTGAGAAGGCCTTTCATCAGCCAGGTGAACAAGACTAATCGGCTTAAGTTCGCTAACAAACACGCCGATAAACCGCTCGAATACTGGAAAACAGTGTTGTGGACCGACGAATCCAAATTCGAGCTTTCAAACCGGAAGAAGCGGGATCGTCTGGGCGAGGTGAGGAGCTCCAAGACCGCCATATCCGAGGAACAATCAAGCACGGAGGTGGGGTGGGCAGTTTGGTAAAAATTGACGGAATCATGAGAGCTGTCATTTGCAATATCCTGCGGGAGAACTTCGAGGTACCCCTCATCAAGACGGGGTATTCGAAGTCATTTTTTCGTTCCTGTCGCATAAAACCCCTTGAATGGCCCCCACAAAGTCCTGATCTGAACCCCATCGAAAATCTGTAGGCCATCCTCGATGCTCGAATTGATAAGACTGGTGTGACAAATAAAAATACTTATTTTGATGCCCTGGAGCGTAGCCATACCCATTATTAATTCGTTCTTGTTGGCTTTCATTTGATTTATTTGAAGCTGTAGGTACTGTTCTGGACACTTTAATTTGGCCCTGTTTGTGTCCCTGTCAGGTTTACTCTAGCGAGATTCGATTTGTTGGCAGTCAATTAAGAAAGTTGATCTTGTAAAGGGGGTCTGTGTATGCTGGTAAAGATTGAACTTTTACACAACAGGGGTTTGATTAGTTCAGATTACTCGGTCCTCTCTAACGTGGAGACAGGCAGGCTACCTTAAACTACTTATGCTCAAACCTTATTTCCACGGTAAAACTTTCAATGCCAAGTTCAGAACGTATTGACTAGGTCGGACTAGGGAAAAACACGCAAGAAAATGCAAGCATGCATGCAAAACTTTCCTGATGTAGGCTTACCTACATACATTTATGCATGAATCCGAGCATACAACGCCGAGACTAGCCAGCTGATAGCATATGTAGGAGTGGGTGGATGGGCTGGTGAAAATTAGTGAAATTGACAAGGTAGCTTTCGCGTTGGGAGGCGTGTGTTTTTTTTGTATTAAGGTTTAATTAGTTTGTTTGGAATTAGCAAAAAAAAAATCACTGGACCGCATTCGGCCAACATGCGATGGGGGGGAAAACTAGATTTAATTTCAAGTGCGAGAAAGTGCGTTATTTATGTAGGTTTGTAACGAGTGTGAAATGTTATGTTGCAAAATGTGATTGATCCTGATGGGGTTTCATGAAACTTGTTTGCCGTACCAAGCGGTTTACTTTTCCAGTGTTATGAAGTAAGATTTAGATGAGCTGGAGGAAAACTGGATGCTAGAGTTGAAAGTGAGAGTGAATTACAAGAACCTTTGGACGCGTGTTCGGAAAAGTGGGACATGTTTTTGTCTGGGTTAGACGAGAAAAAAACACCTGTGGTTTCTATTTTTCATTTCTTCATTTAGTTTTATTTGACTTTTTACAAATGAGTCCTATAAGACCTAATTAAATAAATAATCAGTTCTTCGAGTGTAATAAATTAAATTACAATTAAGTTAAATAAATATGCTAGCAAGTTTTTAAAACTGGTTCTAAAAAAATGCTACGGGCTTTTGCATCCAAAATAATAGGAGCTGGAACGGTGGCATTTTGATACGTTCCATGACTTTTTTTTAGCTGTACCCAAAAAGAGGATAGCACGTTGTTAGAAGAATAATAGCTGAGGTAACGCAAAAAACAAACAAAAATTTTGGATATTCCCTTTTTCGATCATCAGTCGGTTTCCTGAAACTCATACGGTCGATGTTGGCATTTCCGGTTTAGTTAACATGTTTGTGTTTCTATTTTTTTCTTTTCTTATTGTCGTGAGCTAGTTCTTCACAAGCTTTGGCTTAGCGTGGTGTTGAATGGAAGGACGCTTTTTGTTTTGTGGTACGCCTACCAGATTAGACCCGTTGAGGGCGTCGCAGAGCGGAGCGTCGTTGGTCGGTGGTCAGTCGGGAAGACTTACTGGCCGTAGTGTCCGTAGCCATTGTAGGCCATTCCTTGGGCAGCACCGATACGTCCCCAGCCACCTCCGTGTCCGCCGGAAACGACGACCTCATGGGCAGATTCATGGTGGCCACCTCCGCTGGAGATCAGTTTTTTGATTCCGATGATCGAGGCAAGAGCAAGGGCGAGTTTGGATACGATCAAAGCTTTACCGGCCAGCAAAGCTAGGGCACCGAAGGCAAGTGGGACCAGGGTTGATCCGAGCAGCAGAGGGATCATGATCCAGTGACCGTTCTTCTTGTCCTTGTTCTTGTTTCCGAGACCGCCGCCATATCCGCCTCCAAGACCGCCTCCGAGACCGCCTCCGCGAGTTTCCTCCATGGAGCGCTTGATCTCTTCGCTGGATGGGAACTTGACCTGGATAAGAACAGGGAAAGGTAAAAATATTGGTTAGATGGATGAGCTCCGCTAGATGACAGATCGCCATTACGAAGTACTTACTTGCAGGGTATGAGATTGGAAGAAGGATAGAACCTTATCGAACAGCATCGAGTTTAGGGAGCGTTCCTTCTCATCCAAGGAGCGAGGCAATTCCATCTCGATCTGAGATTCGCTCTTGATTGGGGCGCTGTCAACTGGGAGTTCCTGATCGCGGACAAACTTGACTCCTTCGGTGATCTTGAAGTCCTTCAGTGATCGGGAGACGCGGTCAAGGATGGTGAAAAGCTTCAGTTTCAGACAGGTAGGCACATCGGAATTGGCACAGTCCTGGTACGTTTTGTACAGGTATTTGATCTCGCCTAGGTATGATCCCGATCGAGGTGTCTGTTGCTGTGGCTGGTCCTGGCTGTCGTCGATGGTGTTCGAGTTCAGCGAGTGTGCTGCAGATGCACTGTGGGCCATGGACACTGTCACTAGGCAGCTTATCACCAATAAACACTTGAACATCTTCATTCTGTAGGCTAATTTGGTTACTGAGTGTGGCGGGATCAACTCCACTATAAAACTAAAATCACTAGTTAAAAGACTTTTGTTTGCTAGTAAATCTGTTTTTCGCGAAAACAGATCACAAAGTTGAACCGAATCACGGAACCTCTCACTCTATGCGTTGGATAGTTCTAGAACTGTAGACGAATGAAATCAAACTGTGCCTATCATCGAGCTGATCCAGCAATATATACCAAAGCTACCAGGCCCTGTAAAATTTTCAGTTTTCCACCTGATGCTTCACGAGTGAGCCAAAGTTTTCCCCCGCTTTTCCATTCCCCAAACCTAATCAAAGACGGGCTGACAAATTTGCGCTAGAAAATCGAGCAACGCTACATACTTACACTATCCACATAACCGCCAAGTTAAAAACCTATAGCATACTTCTGCGCGGCTCAATCCATCTGGCCAAACGCAAAACGATGCACATGCACATGCACACACGCGAATTGCGCCTGACGCTGGCCAGGCGCATCTTCCTTCCGATTCCCCGACTTCCACCCATCGAAAAGTCGTCGTCGAACCAGTTTTTCCACCTTACGCTACTAGCCACCAGACAGCTGATCTTCCTCCTTGAAGGGAGAAAAGAGACAGACACAATGTAAGGCAGTCAGCCAGCCAGCCAGTTAATCAACAACCACCGCAAGACTCTTAGGCCTATACAACTTACCATCAAATTCATTCAGTTCTATTCTGTGTTTTACAAGAGCGCGTGCCCGGGTCTTCAAACTCTTCGCAAAAAAAACGCGATCAACTATTGTGTTTACATACATACCTGGAACCCTTTCTCATTTCGTTCCGTTGCAAACATTTAGCTTCTCATTTCTTTTTTTTTTTTTTTTGGACCACTGGCTGACCAACACGCCGTCGTCATCGTTCCGTTTCGATGGAAAAATTCACGTGTTTTCAGCAGCGTACATGGCTCTCCACAAACATTCCGATCGATGAGTACTACTATGGGCGCGGGTAATGCACCCACGCGCGCTGGCAGCTGAAGAAAACTTAATTTCAATGTACCCCCTTTGCCACCAAGTTCGAGATTTTCCACCCCCTTTTTCCTAGTAACAGCAGCAGCAGGGCGAAATTTTCCGGTGGAAATGCGTTTGATGGGTGATAACAGTCAGCTGCTGCCGGTTTGGAAATCGAATGTTTTCTTTACGGCTGTTTGGGCGCTACGTTCATCGTCCTTCAAGTGCAAGCCCTCGTATCGAGTTGGAGTTTTTTTTTTGCATGTTTCATTCGATTGTAATTGGTTCGTTCACAAATGTCATTGACCAAATCCTACGGTTGGGTTACGGTCGAAATACGGTTTACAAAATTTTGATAACGTTTATTTCATAACACTTTAAATGGTAATTAACTTGAATTCGGTGACTTTTTTTCTCCAATGTAGAGTGTTCAAAAAATGAGATAACACTTTTTATCTTAATTTTGTGGTGAACTTGCACCACATACATATAATGTTTTAGAGTAATTTTATGCTATCATCAGGAAAAACTATTCCTCGCGTTAAAGAATTCTTTTTCACAAAGTGTTCATTTTATATCGGCCTTTCTACAATACAAGAACTGGTACAGGTTGAACACGATTTTTAGGACTGAAATTAATGGCTTTGAGTGCACCAAATTCATATTCACCAAATAAGACTTAATTCACATCGAAAGTATCACAGATTAGGCCAACTAGTATTAGAAAGTTTTATTATGGTTTTTTATAGAATTTTAAATGCAGCTTGTTTGAAAACTGTTTTATTACAGAAAGCTGCTGAAATACTTTATTCAACCATTTGTTTGAAGGTAGTGCTGAAAACGATAATTAAGCTTTTACTAAATATTCTGTATAAGTTATTAAGAAAGAGTTCTGGATGCTTGTTCCAAGCTCTTATGTTCTATAAAGGCACGCAGCAGTTGATTTCAAAACCGAAAAAATAGGTGACACTTTTCGATCAAGATGTCCAAACAGGACACGCTCAGGCTAGATTGCACATATTTGAATTGGAATTGCTATTTTTGCACATTTTTGATTACTCATGTTTGTTGTTTTTTTAAGTTTAATAAAAAATTATTTTCTGGAATAACTTAAAATCACCGGAAGTGGTATGTATAAACATCTCTACAATATGAGTATTAAGTGAAAGGGCCCAAATAGTAGGAGAAAAAATTCGTTGCTTGACGCCATCATTATTCAAAGATGGCGGTTTCCGATTTTTTTTTTCAAAGCTATAAACTACCGAAAATTTCATGATACATCCACAATATGGATATTATGTGGAAGTACTAAACGAGAAGAAGTTAAATTGCGTTGTTCGAAGCCGTCTTGAAATCAAAGATGGCGTCCCCAGACAACCAAAAGTCGTATATTATTTTACAGATTATATCGTATGAATGTTATTTAAACTCATTTTCGAATATCTGCACCTACAATGTGCGGCCTGTGCATATTATTTATCGTATTTAAATGCATTGCATGTTTTTATTACGACAATTCGTATATTTGCACCTACATTGTACGTCCCATGCATATTCATTATCGTATTTAAATAAATTGCATGATTTTATTACGACAATACAATCCAAATCAAGAA